>NC_069504.1:573460743-573828243 GCF_027579735.1 Bombina bombina
GTTTTCAGCCTTGCCCTTTACGCACTGAGATTTGACCGGATTCCTTGAATCTTTTAATTATATTGTACACTGTAGAGGGTGAAATGCCCCAAACCCTACTGATTTGTCTTTGGGGAAAGTTGTTCTCAAAGTGTTGGATTATTTGCTGATGCATCTGTTGGCAGATTGGCGAGCCTCAATTCATCCTTGCTCTTGAAGGACTAGGCCTTTTTGAAAGCTCCTTATATAATATGATTACACATTTGCCTCACCTGTTTCACATTCCCTTCTTATTTAAACTTGTCACATCACTATTAGTCCTAAATTGCCCATGTTCCAAATTTTTTGGAACGTGTTGCAGTCATCAGATTTGAAATGAGTGTATATTTTCAAATATACATTAAATTCACAAAGTGAAACATCAAATAATGTGTTAATAATGTGTTTTCAACATAGTTTAGGGTGAATTGAATATTCAAATAACTCTTTATGTTTGTTTTGCATTTTCCATACTGTCCCAACTTTTTCGGCAATTGGGGTTGTATATATATATATATATATATATATATATATAAAATCATAAAATATATCATTATTATAATATATATTGGGCTCGATTAATCAAGCCTTCTCCTCCCCCACTCTTGTGAGAACCTGCAGTCACGATTTATCAAGCAACAGTCATGAGACCGCTGCTTCTCTACCCTCTTCTCCACTCTTAGGTGTAAAATTGCAATCTCCCCGGTTTCGTCCGATCGGGGAGATTGACAGCTCTTGCCCGCGTGTGATTGGCTGTGAGTGGGCATGGAGTGGGATTGCATGCGAGCATATGTAAAATAGCGCTCGCGTGCCATGCTGAATTTCGCCAGGCAATTGCTGCCCTCCAGAGCCGAGCTGGGGTGGACAGGGGCAAATATGTATGCCCCTGTCCGTCCTTGCTGATAAATTGAGCCCCTTTTTACCAAAATACCATCAGATATATGAAGAAATATATATTTATGAATAAATAGAACATATTCTGTCATTTGAAGAACATTGGAATGCAAAATATTCATATTTGTATGTCGGATTAGCGCACATAAAAATATGCGATTGTGTTTGCGTGCGAGTAGGCTGTTAGGTATTTTTTCCTACTTTGTTTTGCTTCATTGACTTCTATGGGGAAATAGGTTATCACACAGTATTCTTAGTTCGGCTTTTTACATGCATCAGGTTAGTGTACAAGCAAAAACAGTTTCTTTTTAACTGATAATATGAGCGTAACCCACGCACGCAAAAAGCTTACTTCTAATGCAGTTAATGCTTGAGCAGGAGCAGTAAATAGCGCTCCACTTGTAATCTATCTGGATTGTGCACTTAAGAAATTTGACATAGGTGGATGAGTATTAGCTAATATATGTGTTATACCTTTCAACATTTTGCTAAAGAGGACCGGGGCAGTGAAAATGTGGAGACAAGGAGATCCATGGGCATGGCTTATTGGTACAGAGAGTCAGAATTGTCTAGCTAGTCAACTGGGAGTCATGTCTGGTTTGTTGGTGTGGATCTGGGAAGATTTTCAGCAGGTTGTGGGCATGACAAAGGATCAGAATGGGCAGTGAGTAGGGTTTCATTGTAGACAATTTCAAAAGCATTTATAAGACTAAGCAAACTGAATGTATTATGACACCTCCCCCTTAAAGTGAAAGTCAATCCTACTGTTTTACAAACGCTAGAAATGACTTTTGAAACAAATAAAGGGGACTTTCATTCATGAAGTATAAGATACTTTATGTAGAAAGCTCCTTTATTTGTTTCAATCGATCAGCGTTTTTAGCTGCTACAGCAGCCCACGGCTAAAAAAATTTTTTGCTAAGAGGTGACGTTTTCACCTCTTAGCCAATAGCCGTGCAGTAAATGCGGCTCCCATGGGCGGCAATCTGGATTTACCGCACGGCTATTGGCTAAGAGGTGAAAATGTCACTTCTTAGCAAAAACATTTTTTAGCCGTGGGCTGCTGTAGCAGCTAAGAATGGCGATCGATTGAAACAAATAAAGGAGCTTTGTACATGAAATATCTTATACTTCATGAATGAAAGTCCCCTTTATTTGTTTCAATAGTCAATCCTAGCGTTTGTAAAACGCTAGGATTTACTTTCACTTTAAAGATGGTGGAGAGATGGGGTCAGCCTAAAGTGATCCCCTATGTCTACCTGAAACCTAGTCCTTTCCCGATCATAATACCAAGTCTAACCATTTTGCACACCCTGTGCATACACTCGCCCACTGCAGTAGTTAGCATCAGCTGCCACACTTTCCCTTGCAGGGGGCACTCTCTTGTTAGGTATCACACTGACTCAAAGGGAACTAGAGCCCCCTCAGGGTGACTTTCTAGGGTACTAAGGGCAACTCAGGCTAGATGTGCTCTGCAGGTACAGCAAGCTCACTCTTCACAGGGGATCTTTTGATCAAAAAATCTTATGACTTTGCAAAGGCACAGAAAATGAGGGCTAGAAACAGACACAGGATGTCACACACAAAAAACAAATCAGATTAACCCTGATAATGCTGGGATATCACGCTACCTCTGCTGGATGACTATTACAGGCATCCACTACACTTCATGAGCATATCATGACAGTAATACTTTGGAATGGATAATAAGAACAAGTGAAGGCAATATAGTATATTATTTAAAACAGAATGTATTGCTTGGTACTTTTAATATTTGCATGCTGTGAAAATGGTTATAGTGTTTGCTTTAAAGTACATTGTCTCAAAAGCCATGAATAACTTACAAAGAGTAAGGCGATTAACTCCACTGAAGATAAATAACAAAAAAAAGCTGAGATCAGCAAAGAACCGCATGTGGCTTCTGAACTCAACATTTGGCTTCTGAACTGCAGCTACAAGGCAAATGTAACTTTTCATAGTATTTTTCATGGCAAATAAGTTTCATTCCTTTTATATTTGGCATTCCAATAAAGGCTGACATCATAAGTATACATTTTTCTTTTAAGCTTACAATAATATTCATTAGATTAATAGTCTCCCCAGCACTTGGCTTCAGTCGTTGGAATATATATTCAATAAATTCTAAGTGGCCTCAAGGGTAATTGTCAAGTACCATTTCTTAAGCAAACAAAAATATAGCATCTATCAATTATAGCTTTCTGTCTTGAAAGAAATTCTTAGTGCCAGAATGTGTTATTACTCACTTCGCTTTGGCCATCGGACACTTTCTTTTACAGAGGAAGCCTTAATGTATTAACTAGGAGATAACAAAGCTCAGTATTTTAGAGGCAATTGTCATAGTGTGTTCGGTTTCTATGCAATGCTGGGCTTGATCCCTAAACAGTGAATCTGCATAATATCTCTGAAAAGCTCTTATTCGGGGTTGGATTGGCCTATCAGGATACCAGGTGATTTTACGGTGGGCTAGAGCAGCTTTGGCTAACTGGCTACAATTTAAGGGGGTGGTGCTGCTGGTAAAGTGATGGAGCTGTATCACTTCTTTTCTCCTTTTAAGCTATTAGTTTTAAAGGGATAAGAAACCCACTCAGATAGATAGAGCATGCAATTTTAAGCAACTTTCTAATTTACTCATATTATCAATTCTTCTACATTCTCTTGGTATCTTTATTTGAAAAGCAGGAATGTAAGCTTAGGAGCCAGACCATTTTTGGTTCAGCACCTGGGTAGCGCTTGCTGATTGGTGGCTAAAAGTAGTATTTCCTTGTAAGTTTCATTTCCTAGACCATGTACCATTTTAGTAACACTCCTTTAAATGGTATCTAGTCATGTGACACTGTGAGACCGAGTGACACACTGTATTAAGGGTGTTCTCCAGATAATAATATAGCTAATCATTTACACACAGTGAAAATAAGTAATGGATCAAATTGGTTGGGGTTGTAAGGTTGCCTAATAACAATTATCTGGCATTTTTATTACAAATGAAAATAATGTAATTTAAAAAAAGGATAGCAGTAATTTTCTCGGGGCTGCTTTTTATTCCCAGTCCGACCCTGCTTCCACTCGCAATTTTTTAGAGCTATGGTAATTAAGTAAACAATTTAATTTTTTTTTTTTATTTTTTTATTTATTTAGTTTTTTTAGATTTCAAAATTTTTATTGATAAATAATATTCTCAATTACAAAGATAACATAGTGAATGTTTTTTGGAGCACGCAGGCTCCTTCAGGATATATGAACAGAAAATTGAAACAATATCAACATTTCAGGTTGGGATGTATTCATAAAATGGAAAATGAGCGTGATATAGCTCTTATCAGAGGGGGTAGGTTATATGGGGTGGGGAAGGAGCTGGGGAGGAGAGGAAAGGTGGTAGTGGTGTTAAAGGTAGAGATATAGATCTTATACATAGGGTATATAGCAAAGGTTAACTAGTGCTCGTTTGTTCCAGTGTTTGGGGTCCAGGCTATGGTATGGCAAGTTTGCCAGTCTGTCCACACTAGTTCAAACAGGTCTGAATTATTTAGGGAGTAAAAGATAGGTTTCTCCATGTTGTAGATATATGCCATATAATTTAAGATGCATGGCCATTTTGGGGGTGTCTCGTTTTTCCATGTCTTGGCTATGGTCGCTTTAGTAGCTGTTAGTAAATAGATTGCTAGGTATGCTTGATGCTTAGGTAATTTAGTAATGCCTATGTGTAAGGGCATTGGGAGGAGTTGCGGGTAGTGTTATACCTAGTCTCGCTAGTGTACGGAAACAGGTACTCCATAAGGGTCTCAGCTTAGGGCATTCCCACCATATGTGCAAGGAATCTCCTTTTTTACCGCAATTACGCCAGCATAGGGGAGATGCAGAGTCAAACATTTTGTTTAGCTTCGCAGGAGTGAGATACCAATGCGTTAAGAGTTTATAATAAGTTTCGAAGAGTGTAACACAGTGTAGAGCCTTTTTGGTGGGGGAGATTACGTGTTGCCATGTCTGTGGGGGTACAGTTATATTCAGAGCCGACTCCCATTTGAGTAAGTGAGAGAGCTTGTTCTCAGAGTCTGAGTTTCCTATTAAGGTGTAGTGTATTGATAGGGGCCTATGCAGTTTGTTACCTTGTTGCCATGTGATTTCCCAGAGTGTTCGGGGTCGGTGCAATTCAGGTTGGAAACCCCAACTGAGAAGAAAGCTCTTTAATCTTGTATATTCAAATGTCATATGCCTGGGTAGGTTGAAGCCAACCTGTATTTCTGAGAGTGTCATGAAGCGCGGGGTTGGTGAAGTGACCCAAATGTCAGCTACTATAAACAATTTAATTTTAGTACATAAGAAATTAATTTTTATTCTCCTTAGATTTCTTTCTGTTGTATGTACCAAATATTGACTCATTGATTGATTGATTGATACATTATTTCAACAGGTTGCTGAGAGATATGGAATAATTATAGTTAGTTATTTATTAAATAGTTATTCACAGTTGAATAATCTAACCACAGCTGTTATTTCCCCCTGTATTACACGACTGGTAGGTCATCCAGTATTCTAAATTAGAATCATGTTGATTCACATTAAAGAAGCTGACATTTTGACTGTAACTGATCACAACCCTCAAATCCAAGTAAATGCAATTAATGTGTATCACCCAATATTATATGCTATGCAAATACCTTCCCTATAGAGGAGATCTTTGGTTTCTTTACACTTATCGGGTCTTTAATATAGGCAATGCAATAGATGCATTGCAATGATACCTACAGTTTAATGTCCCTTTAAATATTGTGTGCTTCGCAGTCTGTGAATTCTAAAAACAGTTAAAGACAAATGTACTAGTTAGAATAATTTCAGTGTTAGATACCTATCAGGGATGAAGAACAGACAACTATTAAAGGGAAATTAAGATACAGTAATTTCTTATATGTACAATAGAACTAAGCACCACATTGCAAAATATCTGGATACAAAACTAATTTGCATTGTTTTTGTGTATCTACACATATAAATTCCTAAGCTGATAAAGCTACCACTGTTTAGAATGTTGTAAGTAACAATTTAGTTGCCACAAGATAAGCATCTGTGCGGATATCCCACATGAAGTGGGATACCAGAGAGCCTGAGAGTACTGCCTTTAATAGTGTATAAAGTAAGAGTGTCCACTGTTTTTGTAGTATACAAGAAAGTACACCTCAGCTTGAAGCAAGGTGTCTGTTGTGAGTACAACCATTGGAGAATGTGTTATTGCTCAAATAAACCTGAACTTCTGTTGTGAGTACAACCATTGGAGAATGTGTTATTGCTCAAATAAACCTGAACTTCTGTTGCATGTGGACTGTTGTAGGATCATTTCAGCCTCTCTGGGGCAGTGGAAAAGGTTGTCAGAAATAAATTACATGAGAAGCATCAAAACAAATCATGAAATTACATAACAATTTATTTAGTACACATAGTCATAGAATAGGGTAATATATATTGAGATTAATGTCACTTTAGAGAATGTTTTGCATTTGTGTATAAATTATTGGACCTTCTGCCACTTGGACAGCAATATGTTACCATCACTAAAAGGGTGCACTTTCAGAATGAGTTGAAAAGAACACAACTAAAGTTGTACTGTTGGTGCGTGTTAAGAACTTAAAAGGGAGCTTTAATAAATGCAAACTCTTGATGTAAAAATCACATCATTAATCATATGTTTCCATGCATTGCTTTATATACATTAACAAAAAAGTAGTAGTTAAATGAATTAAGCTTATTAATGGCACATTAGGTCACACAAGATCTTTGACATTGAGCTTTTTTCATAATAGTGTGCATTTGGATAGTAAAAGAAAAAAATCATATAAAAAATGTTTTACTTCATATGTGACCTATAGTACAAATGCACAATTTAGTTATAACTTCTGATATTAGGTATATTTGGAGTAGTAGCTGTACAAACAAATATTGATTCATATTCCCAATGATATCATTACGCCCAAATAAAAAGCTAATCGAAATGTTATCCAGATGTTTTAAAAAAACAAAACACAAAATGACTCTGTAAAAACATACTTTACAAGAGTATTTACTAGCAGATGTACTTATTTTACTCCCTCCACCAGTCTTTTTGCAAATTTTTCTCCTTTTAAAGGGACATTGAACCCAAATTTTTTCTTCCGTGAGTCAGAGCATGCAATTTTAAGCAACTTTCTAATTTACTCCTATTATCAATTTTTCTTTGTTCTCTTGCTATCTTTATTTGAAAAAGAAGGCATCTAAGCTTTTTTTTTGTTCATAACTCTGGACAGCCCTTTTGTATTGGTGGATTAATTTATCCACCAATCACCAAGAACAACCCAGGTTCACCAAAAATGGGCCGGCATCTAAACTTACTTGCATTTCAAATAAAGATGCCAAGAGAATGAAGAAAAATTGATAATAGGAGTAAATTAGAAAGTTGCTTAAATTTTCACTATCTATTTGAATCACAAAAGAAAAAATTTGGGTTCAGTGTCCCTTTAACTAAATGCTAGGGATGGGCGAATGTGCAAATTTTTTTTTTCTAAATTCGAATGTCGATAAGAATGAATATTCTTAAAAATTCGAAAATCGAATGTTATTTACAGTTTTCGAATGTCACTTTCGAATTTGAATGTTTATAATTATATTGAATGTCTACATTCGAAATTCGAATTTTTCGAATTCGAATATAAATTCGAATTTTTCGAATTCGAATATAAATTCGAATTTTTCAAATTCGAATATTGCATAATTCGAATATTACATTTAAAAGCATTAGAAATACTATTACAATCTAAATTCGAATTTTTCGAATTCGAATACACGTATTGCATAATTCGAATATTACATTTAAAGAAAAAGCATTAGAAATACTATTACAATCTAAATTTGAATTTTTCTAATTCGAATACACGTATTGCATAATTTGAATATTACATTTAAAGAAAAAGCATTAGAAATACGTACTATTACAATCTAAATTCGAATTTTTTGAATTCGAATATTGCATAATTCGAATATTACATTTAAAGAAAAAGCATTAGAAATACTATTACAATCTAAATTCGAATTTTTCGAATTCGAATACAAGTATTGCATAATTCGAATATTACATTTAAAGAAAAAGCATTAGAAATACTATTACAATCTTAATTCAAATTTTTCGAATTCGAATATTGCATAATTCGAATATTACATTTAAAGAAAAAGCATTAGAAATACTATTACAATCTAAATTCGAATTTTTCAAATTCGAATACACGTATTGCATAATTCGAATATTACATTTAAAGAAAAAGCATTAGAAATACTATTACAATCTTAATTCAAATTTTTCGAATTCGAATATTGCATAATTCGAATATTACATTTAAAGAAAAAGCATTAGAAATACTATTACAATCTAAATTCAAATTTTTGGAATTCGAATACACGTATTGCCTAATTCGAATATTACATTTAAAGAAAAAGCATTAGAAATACTATTACAATCTAAATTCAAATTTTTCGAATTCGAATATTACATTTAAAGAAAAAGCATTAGAAATACTATTACAATCTAAATTCGAATTTTTCGAATTCGAATATTTTCGAATGTAATCGTAAAATTCGAAACCGAACATTCGAAAATCGAATGTTAGAATGTTATGTAAACATTCGAAATTCGATTCGAACGAACGAATGTGTTAAAATTCGTGCCGTTTTTCGAATGTTGCGAAACATTCGCCCATCCCTACTAAATGCCCAGCCCCTCTGATGAACATTTTTCAGTTTACTTTATCTTATGAAGCACCAATGCAGCCGATTCTGACTGCAGAAACTGAGGGACTACATATAATAACAGAGTTCACTACATGCTCATTGATGGAGAGGGAACTGGGTAGGTAGGAAGCATAGTTAAATGTAGTGGAGGGTTGGCAAATTTTGGGCTCAAGAGGCAAGAACATCTTAGTGACCCAGTAAAACAACTATGCCAACTCTGAATTTCTATATTTAATAGTACAAAAAAAATTGGAAACACCTAGGCCTAGATTTGGAGTTTGGCGGTAGCCGTGAAAACCAGCGTTAGAGGCACCTAACGCTGGTTTTAGGCTACCTCCGGTATTTGGAGTCATTAAAAAAAGGGTCTAACGCTCACTTTTCAGCCGCGACTTTTCCATACCGCAGATCCCCTTACGTCAATTGCGTATCCTATATTTTCAATGGGATTTTTCTAACTCCGGTATTTAGAGTCGTGGCTGAAGTGAGCGTTAGAAATCTAACGACAAAACTCCAGCGGCAGAAAAAAGTCAGTTGTTAAGAGCTTTCTGGGCTAACGCCGGTTCATAAAGCTCTTAACTACTGTACTCTAAAGTACACTAACACCCATAAACTACCTATGTACCCCTAAACCGAGGTCCCCCCACATCGCCGCCACTCGATTAAATTTTTTTAACCCCTAATCTGCCGACCGCCACCTACGTTATACTTATGTACCCCTAATCTGCTGCCCCTAACACCGCCGACCCCTATATTATATTTATTAACCCCTAACCTGCCCCCCACAACGTCGCAGCCAGCTACCTACAATAATTAACCCCTAATCTGCCGACCGCAAAGCGCCGCCACCTACGTTATAATTATGTACCCCTAATCTGCTGCCCCTAACACCGCCGACCCCTATATTATATTTAGTAACCCCTAATCTGCCCCCCTCAACGTCGCCTCCACCTGCCTACACTTATTAACCCCTAATCTGCCGAGCGGACCGCACCGCTATTATTATAAAGTTATTAACCCCTAAACCGCCTCACTAACCCTATAATAAATAGTATTAACCCCTAATCTGCCCTACCTAACATCGCCGACACCTAACTTCAATTATTAACCCCTAATCTGCCGACTGGAGCTCACCGCTATTCTAATAAATGTATTAACCCCTAAAGCTAAGTCTAACACTAACACCCCCCTAAATTAAATATAATTTTAATCTAACGAAATTAATTAACTCTTATTAAATAAATTATTCCTATTTAAAGCTAAATACTTACCTGTAAAATAAATCCTAATATAGCTACAATATAAATTATAATTATATTATAGCTATTTTAGAATTAATATTTATTTTACAGGTAACTTTTTATTTATTTTAACCAGGTACAATAGCTATTAAATAGTTAAGAACTATTTAATAGCTAAAATAGTTAAAATAATTACAAATTTACCTGTAAAATAAATCCTAACCTAAGTTACAATTAAACCTAACACTACACTATCAATAAATTAATAAAATAAAATACCAACAATTACCTACAATTAAACCTAACACTACACTATCAATAAATTAATTAAATACAATACCTACAAATAACTACAATGAAATAAACTAACTAAAGTACAAAAAATAAAAAAGAACTAAGTTACAAAAAATAAAAAAATATTTACAAACATAAGAAAAATATTACAACAATTTTAAACTAATTACACCTACTCTAAGCCCCCTAATAAAATAACAAAGCCCCCCAAAATAAAAAAATGCCCTACCCTATTCTAGATTACTAAAGTTCAAAGCTCTTTTACCTTACCAGCCCTGAACAGGGCCCTTTGCGGGGCATGCCCCAAGAAGTTCAGCTCTTTTGCCTGTAAAAAAAAACATACAATACCCCCCCCAACATTACAACCCACCACCCACATACCCCTAATCTAACCCAAACCCCCCTTAAATAAACCTAACACTAAGCCCCTGAAGATCTCCCTACCTTGAGTCGTCTTCACCCAGCCGAGCCAAATTCTTCATCCAAGCGGAGCAAGAAGAGGTCCTCCATCCGGTAGAAGTCTTCATCCAAGCGGGGCAGAAGAGGTCTTCCATCCGATTGAAGTCTTCATCCAAGCGGGATCTTCTATCGTCATCCATCCGGAGCGGAGCGGCAGGATCCTGAAGACCTCCGACGCGGAACATCCATCCTGGCCGACGACTGAACGACGAATGACGGTTCCTTTAAATGACGTCATCCAAGATGGCGTCCCTCGAATTCCGATTGGCTGATAGGATTCTATCAGCCAATCGGAATTAAGGTAGGAATATTCTGATTGGCTGATGGAATCAGCCAATCAGAATCAAGTTCAATCCGATTGGCTGATTGGATCAGCCAATCAGCCAATCGGATTCGGCTAGTAGGCGTCGGGAGAAGAGGATGTTCCGCGTCGGATGGAAGATGATGGCTCCCGAAGAAAGAAGATTGAAGATGCCGTTGATAGAAGACTTCATCCGGATCATGGACCTCTTCAGCTCCCGTTTGGATGAAGACTTCAGCCGGATCATGGACCTCTTCAGCTCCCGCTTGGATGATGACTTCAGCCGGATCATGGACCTCTTCAGCCCCCCGCTTGGGCTTGGATGAGGACATCGGAGGAGCTCTTCTGGATCGATCGGTGAACCTGGTATGGTGAAGATAAGGTAGGAAGATCTTCAGGGGCTTAGTGTTAGGTTTATTTAAAGGGGGTTTGGGTTAGATTAGGGGTATGTGGGTGGTGGGTTGTAATGTTGGGGGGGGTATTGTATGTTTTTTTTTACAGGCAAAAGAGCTGAACTTCTTGGGGCATGCCCCGCAAAGGGCCCTGTTCAGGGCTGGTAAGGTAAAAGAGCTTTGAACTTTAGTAATTTAGAATAGGGTAGGGCATTTTTTTATTTTGGGGGGCTTTGTTATTTTATTATGGGGCTTAGAGTAGGTGTAATTAGTTTAAAATTGTTGTAATATTTTTCTTATGTTTGTAAAAAAAATTTTATTTTTTGTAACTTAGTTCTTTTTTATTTTTTGTACTTTAGATAGTTTATTTCATTGTAGTTATTTGTAGGTATTGTATTTAATTTATTTTTGATAGTGTAGTGTTAGGTTTAATTGTAGATAATTATAGGTATTTTATTTAATTATTTTATTGATAGTGTAGTGTTAGGTTTAATTGTAACTTAGGTTAGGATTTATTTTACAGGTAATTTTGTAATTATTTTAACTATTTTAGCTATTAAATAGTTCTTAACTATTTAATAGCTATTGTACCTGGTTAAAATAAATACAAAGTTACCTGTAAAATAAATATTAATCCTAAAATAGCTATAATATAATTATAATTTATATTGTAGCTATATTAGGATGTATTTTACAGGTAAGTATTTATCTTTAAATAGGAATAATTTATTTAATAAGAGTTAATTAATTTCGTTAGATTAAAATTATATTTAATTTAGGGGGGTGTTAGTGTTAGGGTTAGACTTAGCTTTAGGGGTTAATACATTTATTAGAATAGCGGTGAGCTCCAGTCGGCAGATTAGGGGTTAATAATTGAAGTTAGGTGTCAGCGATGTTAGGGAGGGCAGATTAGGGGGTTAATACTATTTATTATAGGGTTAGTGAGGCGGATTAGGGGTTAATAACTTTATAATAATAGCGGTGCGGTCCGGTCGGCAGATTAGGGGTTAATAAGTGTAGGCAGGTGGAGGCGACGTTGTGGGGGGCAGATTAGGGGTTAATAAATATAATATAGGGGTCGGCGATGTTAGGGCAGCAGATTAGGGGTACATAGGGATAATGTAAGTAGCGGCGGTTTACGGAGCGGCAGATTAGGGGTTAATAATAATATGCAGGGGTCAGCGATAGCGGGGGCGGCAGATTAGGGGTTAATAAGTGTAAGGTTTGGGGTGTTTAGACTCGGGGTACATGTTAAAGTGTTAGGTGCAGACGTAGGAAGTGTTTCCCCATAGCAAACAATGGGGCTGCGTTAGGAGCTGAACGCGGCTTTTTTGCAGGTGTTAGGTTTTTTTTCAGCTCAAACAGCCCCATTGTTTCCTATGGGGGAATCGTGTACGAGCACGTTTTTGAGGCTGGCCGCGTCCGTAAGCAACTCTGGTATCGAGAGTTGCAGTTGCGTTAAATATGCTCTACGCTCCTTTTTTGGAGCCTAACGCTGACATTCTGTGGACTCTCAATACCAGAGTTATTTTTATGGTGCGGCCAGAAAAAAGCCAGCGTTAGCTACGCGGGTCCTTACCGACAAAACTCTAAATCTAGCCGCTAGGAAATTATAAGGGCTGCTAAAAACAGAATTGTAATGCAAACTGTATCCAAAACCTGAGGATGGTGCAGCAAAGACTTGCTTTATAAAGCAAAGCTGTACTAGTAATAACGTTTTCTACATTGCCCACTTATTTATAATTATGTGAAAGTAAATCAAGAAGATTAAACAGTTATGCAGTGAATATGTATTAAATAAATATGGGTGTGGATTGAATAAATAACTTCAAAATTATACTATAGAATCTGCTGCAATGTTAACTCACTCAGCAAAGACTGGGTACACTCCTATATCCTATATCCAAAAAGTCATGAGTAATCACACTTGTGAACATACTGACTGCATAGTAGAATATACTAAAAGCTCTTTATGCTGCCCGTAAGTATTCAATATCCTCCTTAATGCAATGCCAAGAGGAAAACTCATGAATACCACAGATAAAAAAATATTATTATATCAAAAAAAGTAATTTATATTATTTCATAATCACAGGGTTACACATTCCATTGCATTTTATTCATTAAAAAATAAATTGTTACTATTTCTATGTATATTTATTTTATAACTCTGTATATGTTCAAAGTGTTGTATGGCATCCACCCTTGATATCAGATTGTATAAAGTAGTAAGCAGTAATTGTTAACTTACTTTACACAAAATGGCAGCAACAGTAAGCAATTGTTACACATCGTAAATATGTATAGCTAAGCTAAATACTGCAAATTAAATCTAAATAGAAATTTGTTTTCTTGTTGCCAACCTTGGCCCAGATTACAAGTGGTACGCTAATGATAGCACAGGCCGCAAAATGTAGTATTACTGGACCACGCTAACATTAGCTAGCAACTTGATATTGCAAGTCCATGGTAAATCCCATTTACCAGAAATGGGGTAACATGGTCGACATTGCTATACCGCAACTCATACTTTCAATGGATATCGCGACTGTGCTTAATTGCGCTTACAAGTTGAAAGTTATATGTTATACTTAAGTGGAAGCTGAAACTGCGCTGAAATATTTAGTGAGGCTTGAGTCCTGAAGTAAAGTCTAAGGGGCATATTTATCAAGCTCCGCTCTCACATTAATAATTGTCCGTGCCCCAGATTCTATGTGGGTAAGACCACAAGGGAGCTCAAGATAAGAGTACGTGAGCATAGGGACGACATTAAAAACAATGATAAAGACAGTCCAGTGGTGAGACATTTCAAGGCATTTCATAATTCAGATCATAGTAAATTACAGATGATGGGTATTGAACAGTTAAAAGGAAGTAGACAAGGTGGCAACTTGGATAAGGCCATTCTACAGCATGAATCAAGATGGATTCACAGACTAAATACACTGAGTCCCAATGGTTTGAATGAGAAGATTCAGTACTCGTGCTTTTTATAAATCACCATATGTAATTACATTAAATTAAAAACAGATATTTCATATCTAGGAAACTCATCCATCTAAAATGGGTTAAAAATTTGCTCATTATATGAAAATCCAGCCCTATTTGACTCATCTTCTGCAGGTTCAGTTTGGCTCCATAAGAGTGATATTTAATCTGTAATCAGTTAGCAGTACTAGGCAATTTGGTCAGCATAGGGATTTTAGAACTATAATTATTATTTTTCTGAATAAATTCTAGTAGGAAATAAAAAATGAGCATTATATGGAGAGATTGGATGTTGATAAATTATAAAAATTTACATATGTAATATTCTTGAAGTAATAAGGTGAAAAAGTGAGGAATAATGAGAAAAAAACTTTACACTTCTCTAGAATAACTAATGTCCTATATAATCCCATCCTAATATGCAAATTTATAAACACAAAGAGAGGATCGAGTTTCTTTTTCCTTGTTGCTAAATGTCATAGGTGGATTGTTACATTGTAAATAAATGTTCTTTTAATGTATAGAAATGTTAGTCACATGAATAAATTAGTAGAATATTGGTATTTTTTCAGCCTGTCCCAAGATCAGCACGCTATGAACTATTGGTGTATATGTCTTTAAAGCAGCAAACTTGGTTTCTTTAAAAATATCCCAGTGGAAAGAGGCGTTACCTGTAAATGGAAAACCTAATAAAAGTAGGGATTAGCCTCTATCAAGTACATCTGATGAAGCCCCGGTCTTTAACCTTCAGTGGGAGGGGCGAAACACGTCATCAACAGACACTGGTGACGTAGGAGCCTTGAGCAGGCGATTCAAACAAATCGCTGAAACTATCAAAGGATCTCTCTAACGGTAATGCAAGTGAAGATGCCAACACACACTCTATAACGGACTCCGGTGACTCGGGTATGTTCATTTGAATTGCAGCACTTCTAAGTGGTAAACGCATACGGATAAGAGGTGAGGTTAGAAGAGGAATAAGTCTTGCTTATCGCAACAAGAATATATGTAAAGAGATCAAGTATCCGGCACATTTGTTAATTATTAATTGTATCAGCTATCTGACACGTTGTATGCAAACTTATGCTGAGCAGGATCACACTGTGAACTTTTAACATCTATCATTTTACAGATGAAAAAGCAAGCAGCAACATTTACACATTGTTATGTGGACTTTGAAGTTCTGTGCCTGAGCGTGTTATTAACACTTGTGTGCCAGGTGAATTTCACATCAGTGCATCTGTTGCAAATGAACTGCCACTAGGAGTTGGATTGTTTTCTATACCAGAGCGTGCACATAGCACTAAGTGCCTGGGAATTTGGGATATTAATTAAGAACTTACATGTCATCTTATTCATTCTCCGGGGCCCCACTTGCATACTAACTCAGCAGTAACCGGTTACTTTAGATAGTGGTACATAGCGTTCAGTCTAGCTTTTATTATCTGGCCTGTATGGGCTTTAATATTTAGCATAGAATTAGCATACTACGGTATCTTATTTCAGGGTATTGTTTGTTTAGCCTCTCTACGCTTTTACTTTTTAATTGGTGTATTGTGTGTTGTTGGGATCTGGGTGGAGCATAGACATCCCGTTCTCGGGATGGATCTCTGTGTAATTTCTTAGTAATAAAGCAATTAGAACACTGTGCAGCCTTGGTCCTTCTTTGATTGGATACACCATTTTATTCAATCCTTCACTTCTATAACTAAGGTTCATATTATTCATTGGGACTGCTAGCACTTTGGCTCTTAGCATTTGATCAACTGTGTAGCACCACATTTTTGGTTCGTCATAATATATATATATATATATTTATATATAAAAAGAAGCTGCACCCAGGTTGTAGATTACCATAGAACAGGCTAACAATGTTATTGAGCTGGTTGTTCATTCCTGTGATCGCACTTCTCTATGTATGTATGTGTGTGTGTATATATATATATATATATACAGTTGTATGCAAAAGTTTAGGCACCCCTCCCAATGTCCATGATTTTCATTTATAAATAATTGAGTGTTTGGATCAGCAATTTAATTTTGATGTATCAAATAACTGAAGGACACAGTAATATTTCAGTAGTGAAATGAGGTTTATTGGATTAACAGAAAATGTGCACTATATATCAAAACAAAATTAGACAGGTGCATACATTTGGGCACCCCAACAGAAATATTGCATCAATATTTAGTAGACCCTCCTTTAGCAGAAATAATAGCCTCTAGATGCTTCCTATAGCCTGTAATGAGTGTCTGGATTCCGGATGAAGGTATTTTGGACCATTCCTCCTTGTAAAACATCACCAGTTCAGTTAGGTTTGATGGTTGCCGAGCATGGACAGCCCGCTTCAAATCACCCCACAGATTTTCAATGATATTCAGGTCTGGGAACTGGGATGGCCATTCCAGAACATTGTACTTGTTCCTCTGCATAAATCCCAGAGTAGATTTTGAGCAGTGTTTTGGGTCGTTGTCTTGTTGAAATATCTAGCCCCGGGTAACTTCAACTTTGTGACTGATCCCTCAACATTATTCTCAAGTATCTGCTGATATTGAGTGGAATCCATGCGACCCTCAACTTTAACAAGATTCCCAGTACCGGCACTGGCCACACAGCCCCACAGCATGATGGAACATCCACCAAATTTTACTGTGGGTAGCAAGTGTTTGTCTTGGAACACTGTGTTCTTTTGCCTCCATGCATAACGCCCCTTGTTATGACCAAAAAACTCAATCTTTGTTTCATCAGTCCACAGCACCTTCTTCCAAAATGAAGCTGGCTTGTCCAAATGTGTGTTTGCATACCTCAAGCGACTGTTTGTGGCGTGTGTGCAGAAAAAGCTTCTTCTGCATCACTCTCCCATACAGCTTCTGCTTGTGCAAAGTGCGCTAAATTTTTGAACGATGCACAGTGACACCATCTGCAGCAAGATGATGTTGTAGGTCTTTGGAGGTGGTCTGTGGGCTGTTTTTGACCGTTCTCACCATCCTTTGCCCTTGCCTCTCCAATATTTTACTTGGCCTGCCACTTAACAAGTGGTTAATTTTACTTGGCCTTAACAAGAATTGTGCCTGTGGTGTTCCATTTCCTCACTATGTTCCTCACAGTGGACACTGACAGCTTAAATCTCTGTGATAGCTTTTTGTAGCCTTCCCCTAAACCATAATGTTGAACAATCTTTGTTTTCAGGTCATTTGAGAGTTGTTTTGAGGCCCCCATGTTGCCACTCTTCAGAGGAGAGTCAAAGAGAACAACAGCTTGCAATTGACCACCTTAAATATCTTTTCTCATGATTGGATGCACCTGTCTATGAAGTTCAAGGCTTAATGGGTTCACCAAACCAATTGTGTGTTCCAATTAATCAGTGCTTGGTAGTTACAGGTATTCAAATCAACAAAATGACAAGGGTGCCCAAATTTAGTTTTGACACATATTGCACATTTTCTGTTAATCCAATAAACCTAATTTCACTACTGAAATATTACTGTGTCCTTCAGTTATTTGATAGATCAAAATGAAATTGCTGATCCAAACACCCAATTATTTACAAATGAAAATCATGGAGATCGTCAGGGGTGCCTAAACGTTTGCATATAACTGTGTATATATATATATATATATATATATATATATATATGTGTGTATTTATGTGTATACATGTGTTTTATATGTCTATATGTGTAAATATGTATGTGCACACATACATACCTATATACACACTTTCGAGCCCTTACCAGTCAAATACCTTGAAACATGCAATATCAATTGTATTCATTTTTGTTCATTAATGTGTTTTGAATAAAAACTTTCAACTTGTAATACGTGAGCAAACCCGGACACACTCATTTTTTACTTTGAGCTAAGTTAGCAAGCGAGTGGAACAAAAAAATCGTTTAAATTAATATACATTCAATGATAGTTTTTTTATTTTAATTTCATAAAATAAATTTTTATAATTTAACAAACATTTATTGTTTGTCTTAGTTCAATATAATTTTTTCCTGACATTTAAAACAACTCATTACAATAATTTGATCAAAGTATATTTCATTTTTCTTTCAAGTGCATTTGACTAAAGCATTCCTTAGTACAGTATAGTGCTAAATAAAGCAAATAAGAACAGCTTGTTTATTTATATTATAATCCACTGGGAAAAAAACAGGAGTAAACATTGTCACTGTTTTGTCTGAGCAAACATATGATCTATATCAAAGTCTATTTGTATATTGTAAATTTCCCTGGAATGACTATAAAGATACATTTCTTCTAAAATGTCAAATATAAACACAGGTGAGGTAAGCTATGTTTAAATGCCTAAACTCTGGACTGAATAAATTTATTTTGAGATATATTTTTGTATCAGAATTTTGCACATTACTTGGCCCCTATAATTCTGTTTGGAAACACTACAAACAATATGTTTGAACACTGAGGTCTTTTGTTCTAAAAGATCAAGTTTATTATGTTTTTAAATAACAAGCTCTTTCTGGTCTAACATTCCTAGATAGTCCTTATTTGATCTGTGTTCATTGTGGACTTTGTTACTGAACCGGGAAGCTTTAAAACATAGATTTATTATGTGCTTATGCATCATTTTTTCATAAAGTTTTTTTTGTTGACAAATTCTAAGACTCACATTTACCATCACTTGCATATATTCAATTTGATAAATTATCATGCAATAAATGCTTTAAATGGACAGTAAATGTTTTGAAGCGTTACATAATTCTAGATGAGGATAGTCTTTTGTTTTAAAAATTAGATGCAAACACCTATTTTGGCACGTAAAAGTATACTTACCTCTCTAAACGAAGCAGTCATTGCGGCAATTTATTTATATTAGCGCATCACAGGCTCACTGTCTAATCACAGCGCACCCGATCGGGGCATTCAACTATATGTAACAGCCGACAGTTCTACCTAGTACAGGAGTGCACTACATATAGTTGTTGGAGCTCATTGTGATTAGACAGTGAGCCCATGATGCACTAGTTTATAAAAACGGTTGCGCTGAAGAGGATGGCTTCACTTAGAGAGGTAAGTAAGGTGCCAAATTATGCATTTGCAGCTAATTTTGAAAACAAAAGACTATCCTCATTTCACATAATTCTGCACAAAGTGACATGTAACATGTTACAAAACATTTCCTGTTTCTTTAATTGCCTTTACATTTAGTGTTCCTAAATTCATTTTTATTGTATGCCTAATGGTTCTTGAAGACAGGTGCAATAATCGGTGGGCTATTAATTATGAGTAATAATTTTTGTCCTAGAGGACTGGAGTTGGGTAGTACTTCTTCTTTTAAAAAACACCAGCATACAAGTGATAGCGTATCCAAATGAACTGCTGATGCGTTTTGCGCCCCCTAGTGGCGCTTAATCATAGACCCACATTCTTTCTGCTAGAATATTTACTTGCAACCGCCTGGATGCAGAGTACCTCTTTTTTTCCCTAATAAACACAATGTAATTGCAAAGTTGCAAGCCAAAGTTCTTTTTAAAGATTAAAGGAACATGAAAAACCTTAAGATTGTAATGTAATTATGCTTAGGTAGAAAAAATAAATCGCCAATATACTTTTATTTATTTTGCCCTCTTTTCCTGTAAATTTACTTTGAAAGTTGTGAGTTTTCCAAATCTGAGAACTGGAAGTGCACACTGTAGACTTTTCCAGCCTAACTGTACTACATATGTGTTCCTAAACTGCACCAGTAAAGGTAACACTATAAGAAAATATACTGCATGGAAGAATGGAACCTATTCAAACAAAATTACAATGGCAAGCATTTTCTACTCCAGCATACAGTTCAGATTAGCTTCACCACACAAAGCAAGTGTTGGCATTTTAAATTATCAAAAGAATATACAACCGTTTTGGAATTGCAAGGTTTTATGTCACCTTCCTTGTATTATTATTAATAAGTTAGGAGAGAGCATAATTCTTTTCTAGATAGAATTTCTTTAAATGTAGAAAAATCTATAATGGTATCTATGACCACTATTTGGTGCATACCCTTAAAGAACAATTAAAAACTTGATAAGAGTAAGAGAACATAGGGTCATATCCCCATATCAAAGTAAGGGACTATAACTATTAAAGGGACAGTCTACACCAGAATTTTTATTGTTTTAAAAGATAGATAATCCCTTTATTACCCATTTCCCAGTTTTGCATAACCAACACAGTTATAATAATATACTTTTAACCTCTGTTATCATCTTGTATCTAAGCCTCTGCAAACAGCCCCTTTTTTCAGTTCTTTTGACAGACTTGCAGTCTAGCCAATCAGTGCCTGATCCCAGATAACTTCATGTGCACGAGCACAGTGCTATCTATATGAAATATGTGAACTAACACCCTCTAGTGGTGAAAAACTGTTAAAATGCAATCTGAAAGAGGTGACCTTCAAGGTCTAAGAAATTAGCATATGAACCGCCTAGGTTAAGCTTTCAACTAAGAATACCAAGAGAACAAAGCAAAATTGGTGATAAAAGTAAATTGGAAAATTGTTTAAAATTACATGCTCTATCTGAATCATGAAAGTTTATTTTGGCCTAGACTGTCCCTTTAAGTATTATTGAAATTTTTTTTTTAAATCTTTATTATTTAATATAAAAAAATACCTGTTAAAACACAGAACTTAGTTATAAAATTTAGTGCAAAAAAAAAAAAAGTATGAGCAAGTTTGCATACAAAGTAACATAAGACTAACACCACCCAGCTGCAACCAGACCCCCAGCATACCTAGGTGGGTAGTGCCTGTGAGGTTAAAGCACTGGAGGACCTATGCTACCTTATGACAGAACGTCTGAAATATAAAATGATCTTAGTGGAGTCAAGTACTTTACCAATAGGCTACACATGTACTGTAGCAATAAAAAATAAGGTAGCAGACAAAATGTGCCTGATATACACAGAATCACAAAAATCTGGTCAATATAATAAACAGTGCATTGAAATGGTTAATTGCATATGTCCAACAATATACTTGCGGTTTAAAATGACCCAAGCTTTCTGCAATATCAGCTAAAGACCCACTCAGCAACTCTTCTGGTTAATTCACCACCACAGCAATACCTGCCCAGGTGAATAGAGTGACACTGGCAGGAATACCGGTGCGAGCATATAGCTGGGTTACAATGAGTATAGTATGTCATTGTAGGAACAAATACCATGCAAATGCCAGCGTGAGATCAAATGTGAAGTCTGTCTAAGACGGTCTTGGGACGGGGCAGGTATTGCTGTGGTGGTGAGTAAACCTCCCCTGAAAAAGGTGCTGAGTGTTTTTTAAGCTGTTATTACAGAATACTTGGGTCATCAT
Source organism: Bombina bombina (assembly GCF_027579735.1). NCBI lineage: Eukaryota > Metazoa > Chordata > Amphibia > Anura > Bombinatoridae > Bombina > Bombina bombina. The sequence continues at coordinate 573,482,417 of NC_069504.1, forward strand.
AAACCACAAGTATATTGTGGGATGTATGTGATTCCCCATTTCATTGCACTGCTTACTATATTGACCAGCTTTTTCACAATTCTGTCTGCTACATTATTTTTGATTGCTATGGTACATGTGTAGCCTGTTGGTTAAGTACCTGGCTCCACTAAGATCATTTTATATTCCAGATGTTCTGTCAAAGCTTTAAACTCACAAACACTACCCACCTAGGTTAGGAGGTATCTGATTGCGGACAGGGTGTTTTTGGTCTTATGTTACTTTGTATATATTTTTTTGCACCAAATTTTAGAACTAAAGTACTGTGTTTTAATGTATGTGACTTGTTGACATACATTGGGGTCTATTTATGAAGATGCGGATGCTGCTTCGGACCCTCTCCACTTCAGTTCCGCTGCTCCCAATCAAATACGATCGGATTGATTGACACCCCCTGATAGCGGCTGGTTGGCCGCGAATCTGCAGGGGGCGGTATTGCACCAGCAGTTCACAAGAACAGCGGGTGCAATTATAAATGCAGACAGCGTATGCTGTCGGCATTTATCGATGTGCGGCGGACATGATTCGCTATAGCGGATCATGTCTGTCTGCACCTACATAAATAGACCCCATTGAGTGAAAATTCTTTTTTATTATTAACTAATAAAGATTTTAATATTTTTTTCTATAATACTTAAGAGAGTGTTTTATATTGCCTTATTTTTGTGTATATGACTATATCCATTTTGTCTTACACTTATTAAGTTATTCCTTGTATTATTAGTTGACAATGTTGTTTTCATATGAAAAGCCAAATAATGAAATATGTACAGATCATATTTAAAACAAATTTCAAGCTTAGTATAACTTCTATAAATCCACCAAGGATCTCAAAAAGAACAAAAGTTACATAATTCAATTTTATACCAAGGATCTCAAAAAGAACAAACAGTTACAGAATTCAGTTTTTATACTCAAAACTGAATTCCCATTTCTAAACAATTAGATTAGGAATTATTTTTCCTTGTTTCTTAGTGCAAATATCTACTGTAAATAACAGAACATTTTTTCCTCAGCCTTAACCCAAATGTAGGGTATTTTTTTCCCCAGTAACAAGGCATGAGGAGTCCTTGCATAAATCATTCTTACATATTGGAAACTGTTCCTTCCATCTAACCCCTCCATACATGCCACGCTTTCTATAATTTCAATGTATCACTCTCCCTATCTCAACGCATAATCAAGATCTCACAACAGCAAAGTCAAGTAAACACATCTTTACTGTTGACAGTTTAATGTCTCCAGAAGTTCTGTTTAAGGTCACTTACTATGTGCATTTAGTTGCTAGCTAAATTTTGTATTTTTTTTAACGAAGCATATGGCGGGCACTTTACTTGTTCCAGCATTGACTACTGAAACCCTTCAAATCAAAATAGTTTCTTGAGTGGGACAATTGGTGAAAGGTTTAGCCGGCTTCTCTAGATTTTAAGTACTTGCCTTCACTCTATCATCACTCCCTTACTTTCCTCTCTTTGCACTCAAGAATAAAAATGCACATAGACCTGATTATAATCTACATATAATAAATGAAAAAAAAAATTATAAACTGAAACACAATATTATGCACATCAAACATATTGCTAGCAACATGGATAAACAATAATTACAACTGCACCTCTTAGGAAACAAGCTTGCAAAACAGTTTATGTAAATACTTGTAAAAGTAAACTATTTGCATGTCTGTTTTGTTGTGGTAAGGTAGCCTTTCTGGTTATGGTAAAGTAGTCTCTCTGGTTATGGTAAAGTATTCTCTCTGAATAGAACTAAAGGTGTTTGCAGGGACTGGCTATGTGTATTCTTGGGCTTTTTAGAGGTGGGGTCATGATTTTTCACCTATTCCTCAGCCCAACATGCAAAATTTATAAAGATTAATATTGGCCCTGGGAAGTATCTTGTCTCATGGTCATGTCTTGTTATTTCAAAGCAGAGGTTGTCTAATTTTTGTTAATTTAGTTTACCTCATTATGGGCCAGATTACAAGTGGAGCGGCATTTTGCATTTCCACCATAGCGATAACTCTACTAGAATTTAGATTTTTGCGCTAATTGGGTTGCGCTGGTGTTACAAGTTGAAAGTTAACTGTTTTTGCTCTAGCATTAACCCGACTAGTGCAAAAATCCAAACTTAGAATAGAAGTCAATGGAGACATTTTTTTGGAAAAGATATAACACCACACTCTCGCAAACACCATCACATATTCTCATTAGCGCTAACCAGACATGAAAATATGAATAATTCATATTCCAATGTTCTTTACGTAATTTTCCTTTTCGCATATTTTAAAATTTACTATTATAAGGTTCCCTGGATCTTACTTAAAGGGACAGTCTACACCAGAATTTTTATTGTTTAAAAAGATAGATAATCCCTTTATTACCCATTCCCCAGTTTTGCATAACCAACACAGTTATATTAATATATGTTTTACCTCTGTGATTACCTTGTATCTTATCTCAGTACTTTTGACAGACATGCAGTTTAGCCAATCAGTGAAGACTCCTAAATAACTCCACGGGAGTGAGCACAATGTTATCTATATGACACACGTGATCTAGTACTGTCTAACTGTGAAAAACTTTCAAAATGCTCTGAGCTAAGAGGTGGTTTTCAACGGTTTAAAAATCAGTTTGAGCCTACCTAGGTTTAGCTTTTCAAAAATACCACCAAGGAAAGAAGGCAAATTTAATGATAAAAGTCAAATGGAAAGTTATTTAAAATTGCATGCCCTATCTGAATCATGAAAGTTTAATTTTGACTAGACTGTCCCTTTAAGCAGGTAATGCTAATCCTTGGGTTTGTATCAAGGTCCAGGGTTGCACTATTAGCTTTATTTACACAACCTGAGCTCAGGGCTGCACTGAAGAAAACATAAATTATGCTTACCTGATCATTTTCTTTTCTTCTGACAGGAAGAGTCCACAGCTGCATTCATTACTTTTGGGAAATACAGAACCTGGCCACCAGGAGGAAGCAAAGACACCACAGCCAAAGGCTTAAATACCTCCCCCACTTCCTTCATTCCCCAGTCATTCTGCCAAGGGAACAAGGAACAGTGGGAGAAATATCAGAGTGAAAAAATGTGCCAGAAGAACAAAAAATTACTGCCGCCTCATAGACAAAACTTAGGCGGGAGCTGTGGACTCTTCCCGTCAGAAGAAAAAAAATGATCAGGTAAGCATAATTTATGTTTTTCTTCTTAAATGGGAAGAGTCCACAGCTGCATTCATTTCTTTTGGGAAAACAATACCCAAGCTAGAGGACACTGAATGCAAACAAAGGGTGGGTACAAAAACGTGACCCCTGCAAAAGGCACCACAGCCTGAAAATACCCTACACCCTATAAAAAAACATAAATTATGCTTACCTGATCATTTTCTTTTCTTCTGATGGAAATAGTCCACAGCTGGATTCAGTATTTTTGGGAAATAAGAACCTGGCCACCAGGAGGAGGCAAAGACATCCCAGCCAAAGGCTTAAATACTTCTCCCACTCCCCTCATCCTCCAGTCATTCTGCCGAGGAACAAGGAACAGTAGAAGAATATCAGGGTGAAATGTGCCAGAAGAATAAAATAAAGATGCCCCACATAATAAATTACGGGTGGGAGCTATGGACTCTTTCCATCAGAAGAAAAGAAAATTATCAGGTAAGCATAATTTATGTTTTTCTTCTTAAATGGAAAGAGTCCACAGCTGCATTTATTACTTTTGGAAAAACAATACCCAAGCTATAGAGGACACTGAATGCTAAGACAGGAGGGTACAATAGGCAGCCCATTCTGAGAGCACCAAGCCTGAAACCACTGCCCAGAAAATAACCCAGCTTCGTCTGAATCCAAGAAAACTTTAAAAGGAAAAGCCCTAAGGACACTGACCCGCAGGTAGTACAGAGCCTAGCTAGAGACCGCAAAATCGGACTCAACTGAGCCAACAGGCCTCCAGGAGACACCATCGCCCAACAGTCGGTCCCTCACTACTCACCCTTCACTAAAGAAGGGAGCACCAGCCTAAACTCCCAAAGGGATAGGATCAGGAGAACCGAAAGAAAAAAACGAAAGGTCACAAATCCATAAAGGAAAACCCCAGAGCAAGCCCAGCTCACAAGGGCCCAAATGGGTCCCGACAGACAAGGGGAAACTACGTCTAGACCAGGAGAAACCGGAGGTATAGGTCCGGGCATAGAAACAGAGACAACTGTCTCTCAAACATTGTGCAAAACGACGGATAGTAGCATCGCCTCCACCATGAACTTGAGAGGAGAAAGCAGGCGGCAGAGCGAAGTTCGACAACGCCGATTGCTTGAGGAGCTGTTAACATGAGTCGGGATGGTTTCACGGAAAGACTCTTCCTGCATCTGTGGACTCTAACTTTCATCTAAGCCCTCACTGAGAGACTGACAGGATTACTTAAAGGGACAGTCAACACCAGAATTTTTGTTGTTTAAAAAGAAAGATAATTCCTTTATTACCCATTCCCCAGTTTTGCTTAACCAACACAGTTATAATAATACACGTTTTACCTCTATAATTACCTAGTATCTAAGCCTCTGCAGACTGCCCCCTTATTTCAGTTCTTTTGACAGACTTGCATTTTAGCCAATCAGTGCTCACTCCTAGGTCACTTCACGTGCATGAGCCCAATGTTATCTATATGAAACACATGAACCAATGCCCTCTAGTGGTCAAAATGCTTTCAGATTAGAGGCAGTCTTCAAGGTCTAAGAAATTAGCATATGAACCTCCTAGGTTTAGATTTCAACTAAGAATATCAAGAGAATAAAGCAAAATTGGTGATAAAAGTAAATTGGTAAGTTGTTTAAAATAACATGCCCTATTTGAATAATGAAAGTTTTTTTTGGACTTGACTGTCCCTTTAAAACTCCTGTCCCATGTCGAAGAGTACTACCCTCCATAAGAGACAAATTAAATTCTAACACTTCTCTGCCAACCTCCTGGGATGAAAGGCAAAGAATGACTGGGGATGAGGGGAGTGGGAGGAGTATTTAAGCCTTTGGCTGGGGTGTCTTTTCCTCCTCCTAGTGGCCAGGTTCTTATTTCCCAAAAGTAATTAATGCAGCTGTTGACTCTTTCCATTTAAGAAGAAAATATAGACGACACAGGTAAAGAAAAAAAAAACAAGCTCAGATAACTGCACAGTAGTTACATAACCAGCAAAGCCGAGCTAGAGACCACTCAGTCCCAGAGTCTGTCAAGCACAAACAGCCTACGAAGAGTCAGCCCCACAGCTCTCGACTCCCATGAAGAGTACCCAGCCAAAAGACAAGGACCACTACCTGCCCCCGAAAGGAAAAACAGATTCCCAGAAGAAATCCAAGGATCATTCCACACCGCTCAACAAACATAGAACAACCCAAGGTTGTCTTACGATAGTAGCGCCCAGGGAGACTAACTCCCTAGAAACACAAGGACCTGAAAAAAAATTCATACTCAGGGAAACACATCACAAAAGAGGACTCAAGGGTCACCCTCATATCTCTGACACAGTACCATACCATAAGGTACTCCAGAAAAAACATGAGTTCCCTGTTGCCTCGTATCAGATCCAAACCTGCAGACTAGGCGAGCATAGACAGCAGAAATAGCATAACTATCCCAGCAGTTAGCAAAGAGCTCTCCATGAGAACACCAAACCATCTGAACATGAACTCTCAATGACCAGCTCCCAGGTAGGAAGCTGACTCAGCAATTGTGGAACCCAAACCACGAGAGGCGATTTACAGCTTGCTAGCACACATTCAAGGTGCAAATAGCTGTAGCTAGTTTCAACCTGTAAACCTTCAAAAAACTAAACAACAGACCTCTAAATACCGGGCTCCAAGGAGCGTCCCCTCCCAGCACCAGATGCCGGTAGAAAAGAGGAGGACATCAAAAGTCCTCCCACCGAAGGGGAGGACAGACTCTAGAAGAAAACAGTTAACACTGCATAGAGTAACCGATCCCCAACCTTCCCTCCAGGGTAATGGTCCCAGCCCAAAGGCTAGTCAAAGACCAAAGACAAGAGTCTCAGACCCCTGGAAGAAAAAAGGATATATCTACGAGGAGCAAGCCCCCGAGTAGAACTCTGATTATTACTACAAGCAGCATGCTACCATGAGTCAGGACAGACATTGTGCTCAGGTACGAGATCCCTTACACTGCTGTCTTCCCTAAAGGGGAACACTTCCCAAGTGAAGAGGGTTCTCAGACCCCCAGCATATAAATATCAGAATCCAACATTGAACAGGAGCCCAATCAAGGTTCAAACCCTGAGCCTCCTCCTGGAGGAGCAATGGAACCAGGCAGTTACTACTCCACATCTCCCTTTCCAAGATTCTGGAAACGCAAGAAGGGAAGGACCCTTACAGTGCAAAAAGCAAGGATCCACAGGTCGCCACAGATACTGAGGTACCTCTGAACCAGGAGAACCCATCCCCCACTCCATTGGAGAGAAGGGGACTTAAAGCAACGGAAAACACCCTACCATGGAGGCGAGATGCCTCGGCCATATCGCCAACCCAATTGAAAAGACACCTGGAGTATACAAGGAACATCAAATGCGCCCGAAGATCAGTAGGGACCTGTCAGAGAGACCTAAACCTAAGCCACATGCAGATAGGAATCTCCTATGAGAAACAGAGCCCTGCCCCCTTCAAAGGGAAAAACGGGACTACAAACACCTAAGGTAAGACCAAACCATCCATACCCGATCCAGGGAGAGACGTGGTCCTAGGCCAGAGTCCTCCAAAAATGGAATCAATTGAAAGAACTAACTTCCTGAGGAACCCTAAGAAGTCTCCTATGATTAGGAGCGCACCATTTAAAGTCCATAGACTAGGCGATCTAGCAACAGCCTCAAACCAAAGAGTCTGAAAGAACTCCTGAACAATTTAAGAATTCGGCACCCAGTGCTCATGGATCAAAAGGAAAACTCTCGTAGACAAGCTTAACCATGTGTTACACATGCTGGCAAGGTAACAACCAACACCCGAAGGTGGATGTGAACCCTGGCTTGCTATCCCAGTGAGTTAAACGCAAACCACCCTCCATGAAGCCCCAACGGAACATCGAGAATAAATGGTCAACTACCTGACCCCAGAAGGGTCGGCTGTTTGTAACCGACCTCGGCTCTTCACTGTTAAGCCCCAAGGCTAGATTTGCAATGAGTACGCAGATAACACCCGAACGTTGAAGACCATGGTCAGACCAAGGGTATTATATGGAAGAGACAGCAGCCAGAGATCCTTGCAGGATCAATCTTCCAAAAACCCTGTTAACAGGGTAAAAGCTGGACGCTTCGCAGCTCCCTACAGAAGGCAGGGAAACCCCTGCGCTCCACCTCTTAGAGTAACGCAACTCTGAGCAAAGGAAGGAGATGCCTGAACCTCCAGACCAGATGATCCACCCAAGGCGGGAAGGAGACTCCGTCACTGCAAGAAAATGTTTGTGAGGCTAAAGAGTTAGCATCCGGAAGGACCTCAAGTGAAGACGCAAATCGTTCACTACTCGGAACACTAGACCAGGTAGGTCACTCATATCTCCCAACTCCACAGGAATGGAAACTATGGTTCTGAGTCCCCAGGGACCTGTAAGAACCATGATGACGTCTGAAAAGACAGATCCATATCCCAGGCAAGTAGCCAGAAAAAGCCAACCTTAGATCAGCACTCACAACCCTCCATTCAGAAACGTTGTATCTACACACTAGGCCTCATACTTTGAAATAGGATCCAAGCCTGGAGTCCCTATCAATAGGCCAAGTGACAGTCAGAATCCGACAGGATTAAATCAGCAGCACGAGGGTGACATGAACCTAGGTAACAGCAGAAAACATCCGACCAGTACCTGCCTGGTACAAGGACACTCCAGAACCGTCCAAGGTCCAAGAAAATTTGACCCGAAGGTTCGATAAGTGAACTAGAAAACATAATTCTGTTATTCAAAAAGTGCGCAACTTCAGTGGAAGTGCCCACACAGCCACAAAATCGCAAGTATCGTTTCCAGAGACAAACGTTTTTAAAACGGAAATCTATCAGACATGAGCTTAAGAAAAAACAAATCAAACACATCCAACCAGATCAAAAACAAAGGAAGGCAGCATCCGCAGGTAAATGTCCAATGTGAATGAGAACAACAACGGGACCAGCCGATCAGAGACCCCATTCACCCAAGCTCAGAACTGGAGCCGAAACATAAAAGAAAGAAAGATTAGCTTCATCCACAACCGTCATATCCAATTTGCCATCCAGCATCTAAGGCCTTGGATCCCTCAGTCCACTAGGACTGGGATCCTCTAACATCGCCAAAACATGTCTAAAAGAACATGAAGACATTCAAGCCTATAACAAAAGGCAAAATCATCCCTCGCCAGATCAACAAAAGACCCTGGCCCCAAGGTTGAGGCCACTGAAGCCTCAGAGGCCAATGCTTCCCCAGAAGGCCGAACAGAATCAGGCGATCCCACGCCTGACGGGCCCTGGTTAACAGAACACGGACAGTATCTTAGAAATATTTCACTTGGGAGATATAAATGAGTCAGCACCATAGAAATGGCCATGCGGAACCATACCATAACCTTTGGAGGAAACAAGCCACCCTCCGGAGAAGAAGTAAAGGCCATAGGGACACCTGCTTGCATAGCCGAGGAAAGGTCTGGGGCACGTGCCTCATGGGACATGGAAACCTTGAAGGTGGATGGCTCAACGCACTCTAAGCTCCCTGATTCGGGAGAAGAGAGTACTCTAGAACGGCAATCGGAACATAAGTGATAGGCATTGAGTACTCGGCTCATTTCATATTCATCACAAGACGCAATCTCCGTATCTGAGACATCCGTGACTAAGATATCAGAATCCTCCATAATCTTGGGATTACAAAAAAAGATTAATACTAACTGGCACCCCTTTTACACCCTCAATAGCTGGGGCACTCACCACCTCCTGTGAACCAGACAACCCACGAGCAAGACTCTCTCTGTTGCCACACAGTCAGTATACGGAAGTGAGAAACAACGTAACCCCACCCGTCATGAGGTGCACCGTGCCAGTCACAAAAAGGGCTAGCAATCTCAAGAGACCATGAGCCTAGGTATTGCTACACATTAGCAGGTAGAAACATATAACAAACATGATTAAAGTCCTCCCTGTTCAATAACCCCCCTTAGGAGATATTAACCCATGATTCCTTATTAAGATAAAAGGAGTCCCACTGGGACCCTACCTTGTTTTGTTAACATTACATTCACATATCGAAATAACATGAAACAATCTTACCAGAATCTATGCCGTGGAACAGGAACATGCCCTTCAAGTATGACAGATAGTAGCCTCGCTTCTGACATGGACTTGAGTGAATAAAGGCAGGCAGCGAAACTCATCAACGCTGATTGCCAAGGAGCTGTTAATATCTGTTGGGATGGTTTTGCAGGAAAACTCTCCCTGCATCTCCGGACTTTAACATTCATCCATGCTCTCACTGAGAGGCTGATAGGATTACTTAAAACTCCAGTCCCATTTCGAAGAGTACTTCCCTCCATAAGAGACTATCTCAAACTTCTGACACTTCTCTGCCAACCTCCTGTGACGAAAGGCAAAGAATAACTGGGGGATGAGGGACATGGGGGAGGTATTTAAGTTTTTGGCTGGGGTGTCTTTGCCTCCTCCTGGTGGCCAGGTTCTGTATTTCCTAAAAATAATGAATGCAGCTGTGCACTCTTCCCGATTAAGAAGAAACGGAGGTCTAGTGCTGGAGTTAGTGTAGGATTGCACTATGGACATCTATTCTCGGAGTCAGAAGTCTCTAGGCTTAGAGCACACAAGCAGAAGTCGTATTCCTTTGATTTATCTGACTAAGATACTTGTGCTTAAGCTAGAACTATTTGTCACCTGGATGTCGGAAGTTCATTATTATACCAGACTGGTGCTTGGTTATTCATATGGAAGTCCTGGCATTCTTGTCTATTTCTTTCTTTCTGGGTTCTGACCCCTGCTTACATCCTAACTTATGCTTCAAGCCTTATCCCTGCCTGTACCCTGATCTGAAGACTGATATTCCGGCTACTGACCTTTGGAACTGAACTTTTGACTATTCTTCTGCCTGCTTCCTTTGCTGTGACCTTTAGTTCCAGGCAAATATCCTGGTATTGAACTTAAGCCTGACTTCTGACTACTCTTTTGGATTAATCAAGTTGTGTTGACATCTGGTTCTGTCTATCTGGTATGGACCTTGACCTGTTCCTGGCACCCACATGCTTTGCTGGGATTCTTTCTCTCATTTGACAGCCATCAGCCAATCACAGACATATATACACTGTGAACTCTTGCACATATAAAAAGACTGTGCACAATTTAATGTCAATGTTCTTCCAACAAATACTTGTCACTCTGCCTTTACCTCCCACCACATTGTATTTGTGACCATGGCCAGCTTAAAGGGACACTAAAGCAAAGACATGCAGTCATAGGAGGCAGATGAGGCACTGCCTCCCCTGTCATATGGGACCAACATTTTAATTAAATTCAATTTTAATAAAAAAAAAACAAAATCTCCATTTTTTCCTCCATGTAAATGCTATAGAGAGAGGCAGCATACAGGTCTGCTTCTCTCCATTGCACAACATGAATAGATGCTTCTCTAGCAGCATCTGATTTCAAGTGCAACCTATTGGTTGATATAAATGCAGCAGGCTAAATATTGGCCAATAGGATGCAGCTGTTATGGTGCCTCTTTGCGGGGGAGACAATCAGCGGCAGTCATGTTCTCCTGGTGATTGACAGCACAAGGTGAATGTGACCGGAGTTGGTTGACTCCCTGTGCATACACATAGAGAGGAACACTGGCGGTAACCGAGAAGAGACTGCTGCTGTCCTGAGCAGCTCTTGTATCAAGAGGTGGAGCCAGAGGATGTTACGATCAGCTGCTGCCCTGCCTGAGGAGCCTACAAACCCTACCACAAAAAAAGCATGGGCAAACCTGTTTTCAACCAACAAAATAACTATCTGTTAGCCCAATTGCAGGAATCTGGAAGGCAGCTGAAGGGTTAATGGTGCTAGACACTGGGTAGTGTGGTACAGGTCTTAGAAGGTTCAGTACTCTGACTGACTGACCTCACCTAGGTGCTGTTTGCCAAGTGCAGAGAGGTGACAGTGGTGGACTCTGCGGAGAGACTAAACGCTATTGCGAAGATGTGATTACTGATTAGCAATGGCTCTCAGACTGACATGACTCGTCAGAGCTGACAGTTGGGATAAATTAACTATCATCATACCTCAACCTCCCCTGCATACTGCTGCAATTTCAACCCAGTAAGGAGTCGTACTGTGGCATAAGGTGTTGATTTAATCTCTGAATTTGATCTATAGAATATTCTAAATGTGGGAGTTTTGGCAGCACAGCTACAGCTATTGTGGAGATGTGATTAGCATGGCTCTTAGACATGACCTTGTGTCCAACGAGTCATTTGAGTATAAATAGTGGAACTGCATTTGCCTATATAATCAGAATTTAATTAGTTTCTTACCTGTATGCATGTGTTGTAAATAATGCTAATTGCCCTTGTGCAAACTGCTAATTTAATTGTAAATTTAAGCTACCTCTATTGGGTTTAAATATGGGCTTCTCAGGCATATCATAGCCAGTGCCTCACCAGCCTCTGACCTCACCGCACATCACTGCTAAAGTCAAAATTAAACTTTTATCTGGGACATATTCACATGTTTTATTATATTTGCACAGTTATTTGTCCACATGTCTGGTTGGTTTTTTTTTTGTTTTTTTACAGTAGGTAACTTAGAATGAAGTAATAACCTAACCCTAAAATTGGGTTATATGAATATTCTCTATGCTGTTTCATTTATTGTCATTGTATCAACGTTATGTTGGAAGTGGAGCACCGAAAGGTGCAATGTTTATTGTTTATTCTGAAAATCAAATCAAATATTGATTAAAAAAAAGGAATTAACTTTTATGATTCAGATAGAGCATGCAGTTTTCCATCTTACGTCTATTATCAATTTTTGTGCACAATCTTTTTATATACACTCTGAGGCATAAGCTCCTACTGAGCATGTGCACAAGTTCACAGGGTATACATATACAAGTCTGTGATTGGCTGATGGCTGTCACATGATACAAGGGACCGGCAAATGGGGAAAAATAAATTTGTCAAATAAAATCTACTGCTTATTTGAAATTCAGAGTAAGTGCTATTGCATTGTATTTATAATATGCTCTTGTTAATTATGCAATTCTTCTGTATTTAGTGGTACTTTAATCAAAAGATAAAAATTTCCCTCAAGATTTGCTGCCCCAGTCACATGCATTGAGACCAAAATACACCTGTGATCCCATCTCATACAATACAGCATATACTAACAATATAAAATTAAAGTGGAAAGAGTAAAGTATTGAACTTACCCAAGTAGTTATTACTTTTTGCCATCTCTGTGATATTGATTTTCATAGCACCTTCGGGAATTTCAACAATTTTGTGGTACCCAACTTTAGATAAGACATGCTTGAAAACACCAGATACCACTTTACAGGCTGTGTTATCTCCTCCACAGATTCCACATTTGTCCACAACTTTATCTGACCCCAAGTAATCATCACAGCCAATATTCTGTAACAAAGCATTAGCAAGAAAAATATGTTAAATCAAATAAAGTCCATATCTAAGGCATCAATCACAACTCACATTTCTAAAACTCTGCTTTGCAATCTCACGCTACTTTGATTAAAGGGACACTGAACCCAATTTTTTTCTTTCATGATTCAGATAGAGCATGCAATTTTAAGCAACTTTCTAATTTGCTCCTATTATCATTTGTTTTCATTTTCTTGCTATCTTTATTTGAAAAGCAAGAATGTAAGTTTAGAAGCTGGCCCATTTTTGGTTCACAACCGGGTTGTCCTTGTTGATTGGACAGCAGCAATAAACAAGTGCTGCCCAGTGGTCTGAACCAAAAATAATAATATAATAATAATAGGAGTAAATTAGAAAGTTGCTTAAAATTGCATGCTCTTTCTGAATCATGAAAAAAAAATTGGGTTTAGCGTCCCTTAAAGGTTTTAACACTTTAATTTACACTAAATAAAAAATAAATATCATAATATAGATTAGTCAATAGTCAACAATATTGTCAATACTTTACTGATAAATTGCTATGAATTTGTTCTTGTGCTGTAGAACAATGAATTAAGTGTTGGTATTAATTCTTAATTATTTTCAAGATTTTTTGTTTGTTTTTGTTAATGGGGAATGAATGGTGTAACTCATTGGTTTTCAAACCTGTTGTCAGGACTCTCCCACAGACCAAAATCTGAGGATATTCCATTCAACTCATGATAATAAACCCTATGCATATTACATAATTATGTTTAGTTTACGGAGTCACCTTCACTGAGTGTGGGATATACACAAACCCTAGCACATATTATTGCACCTTAAAGTGAATGTCAAGTTACTAATAGTGCCCCGCGGCATTGGATAGACTATTAACAAGGGTTTAATTCATATGTATATATTTTGCTGAACTTTTACCTATTTACCGCTGCAACGATAAGCAGAGCTCTCCCGTTCGCCATTTTGACAAATTAATTGACAGATGACGATTCGTAAAAGAACCAATTCTTGTTTCCCCCCAGGCAGTGACATTTACATAAAGGGGCTGAACGCCTTGTGGGGGGGGGGGGGGGGGGGACAAGGATTAGTTATTTTACAAATTGTTATCTGTCAATCAATTTGACAATATGGCGGGCGGGAGAGCTGCGCTTATTGTTGCTGCGGTAAATAGGTAAAAATTCTTCAAAATATATACATATATACATATAAAAGATTTCATGAATTAAACCCTTGTTAATTTTAAAAAGTCTATCCAATGCTGTGGGGCACTATTAGTAACGTGACATTCACTTTAAGGTTTGGATTACAAATCACTGGTTAATGTCATTACAAAGAGCAGTAATATGGATATGTCAATAGTAGCAGCTCGTGTATGAAACAATTCTCACGTTCAGCAATACACAACAAACAAGTATTTTATAAAGAGGCATAAGCAAAGAATTAAGTGCAATGGTGATAGTGGTTAAAGGGACACTGAACCCAATTTTTTTCTTTTATGATTCAGATAGAGCATGCCATTTTAAGCAACTTTCTAATTTACCAATGTTATCAAATTTTCTTCGTTCTCTTTGTATCTTTTTTTGAAAAAGCAGGAATGTAAGCTTACGAGCTGGCCCATCTTTAGTTCAGCACCTGGGTACAGATTTCTGATTGGTGGCTAAATATACCCACCAATCAGCAAGCGCTATCGAAGTTCTGAACCAAAAATGGGCCGGCTCGTAAACTTACATTCCTGCTTTTTCAAATAAAGATACCAAGAGAACGAAGACAAATTGATAATAGGAGTAAATTAGAAAGTTGCTTAAAATTGCATGTTCTATCTCAATCGTGAAAGAAAACATTTGGGTTCAGTACCTGAAACATGGCCATAGACATGAGTTTGTACAGCCATATTCTGAATGTTAATGGAACCAATAATACTTTAGAAAGCAGCTACATCTGATCTCAGTTCTGGCATTTGTTAAAACATATATAGGCAATAAAGTAACAACACACGTTGGGCTGTAACACAAAATATTATACTGACAAGAATATTATGTATTGTACTTATTTTACATGTGTGGCTATACAAAATAAATACATGTACTCGCTTTCCATGTATTTTATTGTCCATTACCAAATACAGTTCAAATTGCATTAAAGGGCAATAATAGTAAAACAAATTACACTCACTAATCCATTGGAGCATGTCATTTTAAGACTAACAACCCTGCTCTACTGTGTGTTTAACCCCAACACCCCAAAGGTGTTAAAAACACAGTAAAAGTGCTGCTTGGCACCTGTGGTACACTGTTTGTCCAGAGCAGAACCCTCCACTGATCCGGGGCCCCATCCAATATGCAGCGTCGCCCGCAGAAACTGGCGACGCCAGATTTTGTGCGGGTTTGGTATCACATATACGGTGTAACATAGAAGTTACGCTCGTATATTTCTGCCTTTGCCCATAGTTTTTTGGCCCATAGACTGATATACAAAATGCGCGCAGTTTGGTATCCAATATACAGCGTAAGGACTTACGTGGTGAAAATGGAGAAATCTTACTCCATTTTCACCTTGCCACAAAATGCAGGCGTAGCAACCCTTGCACTGAGTATTGGAGCACCGTAACTCCCTAAAATGCCTGCAAAATAAAACCTAACATCGCACGCATGCGCAATGTCTATCTACCTGTCAACCGCAATCCCCCACCGCAATACCTAATAAAGTGTTTAACCGCCGCTCCCGGACCCCGCCGCCACCTACATTAAATGTATTACCTTTCTAATCTGACCCCCCCTACAACGCCACCACCTATATTAAATATATTACCCCCTAATCTGATCCCCCTACACCGCCGCCACCTACATAAAATATATTACCCCCTAAACCTAAGTCTAACCCTAACACCCCCTAACTTAATTATTATTTAAATAAATCTAAATAATATTAATATTATTAACTAAATTATTCCTATTTAAAACTAAATACTTACCTATAAAATAAACCCTAAGATAGCTACAATATAATTAATAATTACATTGTAGCTATTTTAGGGTTTAGATTTATTTTACAGGTAACTTGGTATTTATTTTAACTAGGTACAATACCTAATCCTAACCTAAGTTACAAATACACCTAACACTACACTATCAATAAATTAATTAAATAAACTACAATTATCTAAACTAAAATACAATTAAATAAACTAAACTATATTACAAATAACTATTAAATAAAACTAAACTATATTACAAATAACTATTTAATAGATACCTAGTTAAAATAATTACAAAATTACCTGTAAAATAAATCCTAACCTAAGTTACAAATACACCTAACACTACACTATCAATAAATTAATTAAATAAACTACAATTATCTAAACTAAAAAACAATTAAATAAACTAAACTATATTACAAAAAAACAAACACTAAATTACAAAAAATAAAAAAATATTACAAGAAGTTTAATCTAATTACACCTAATCTAAGCCCTCTAATAAAATAAAAAAGCCCCCACTATAATAATAAAATTTCCCTACCCTAAACTAAATTACAAATAGCCCTTAAAAGGGCCTTTTGCAGGGCATTGCCCCAAAGTAATCAGCTCTATTACCAGCCCTTAAAAGGGCCTTTTGCGGGGCATTGCCCCAAAGTAATACATTTAATATAGGTGGCGGCGGTGTAGGGGGGTCAGATTAGGGGTTAATATATTTAATATAGGTGGCGGCGGAGTAGGGGGGTCAGATTAGGGGGTAATGCATTTAATATAGGTGGCGGCGGTGTAGGGGGGTCAGATTAGGGGGTAATACATTTATTATAGGTGGCGGCGGTGTAGGGGGGTCAGATTAGGGGGTAATACATTTAATATAGGTGGCGGCGGTGTAGGGGGGTCAGATTAGGGGGTAATATATTTAATATAGGTGGCGGCAGTGTAGGGGGGTCAGATTAGGGGGTAATACATTTAATATAGGTGGCGGTGGGGTCCGGGAGCGGCGGTTTAGGGGTTAATAATAGGATAGGCTTATTGCGTTGTGGGGGGTTGTCGGTCTAGGGGTTAATACATTTATTGTTAGTAGTGAGAGGGGGATTGCGGATAGAGGGGTATACGTGTCGGGCTATTTTTGGGAGGTGTGTTAGACAGTTACGGCAGATTTAAAAGTTTAGTTAGTTTTTTTAGGCGCCGGCAGTTTCTAAAGTGCCGTAAGTCACTGGCGACTCCAGAAATTTGTACTTACGCTTATTTCTGGATATCGCTAGTTTGTCTGACTTACGGCACTTTTGCAACTGCCAGCGTGGTATATTGGATACCCCGATGTGCGAGGTGAAACTACGGGTGGCGCGGGTTACCTCGCTTGCGCCGAAAAGTACGCCGTATATCGGATTGTGCACCCAATCAGCAGTGCTACTTGCACATCTGAGTTGGATAAGAGCATGTCCTTTTTCAATTATTATGCCCTTTTAAGCATTACTTTTATGCTATCTAATTAAATTGACTATAATCCGTTGTCTTCCTTGTTGAGCACTTCTTAGATGTCAACATATCAAAATTATTATTAAAATAATTTATTTAATTAAATAAAATAAATATATATCATCCTTTTTTAGGAGGATTAATAAACACACAACTTTCTTGTAATAACAAAATCTGTGTAACGTAATACATTGCCATTCGTTTTATAATATTTACTGTATCTAAGCTTTTTACTCTTTTGTTGCATTCATTTAATGAATACATTCCTGTGCTGCAATAAGAATAAATCCAGCTTATAAAGAAAACACTTGTTTTCCCATGCTGTGTGCTATGGTCCATTGCGAGTGCCAGATATATCTATGCTCCAATGAAAATATTTAACACCCAGAGACTTTTTCATTGTTTTCCAAAAACTACACCCTTGTCTGTGCTTCTTGAAGTTTGTGGCAGATGCCTGTTTTTCTATCATGAGACAAATGATCTGCGATTTCAATCAACTCAGACATACCATTTATCTTTGCAAATGATGCATCCTCGATAATTCAACATACAGTTTAAGTTAAAAATATAGCTAAAATAACAATTTACATCTTAATAATTTACTATTTAAAATAAATTGTAAAAGGTTTGATTCTTGAAAATATTGACTTATATAACAAACCTAAAATAATTTTTCAACCTTTCTATCCCACTTAGCTAGCACTAAACAGTAAACACTAAAAAGAAAAAACAAATAGGAGAAATCGATTTCCTTGAAGAAACATTCTTTTATATTACTATCTCTATCTTTATATGGGTCTGATTACAAGTGGCACGCTAAAAAATGTCTTCACTCGCACTGTAATACTGCTGAAAGTTCAATTTTAATGCGGGCGGGTAAGCATGCATATTACAAGTTGAAGTAAGAAGTTAGCATGCAAGAGAAACCTGGGGCCCGATCCGATATGCAGCGTTGCCAGCAGAAGCCGGCGACGCCAAATATTGCGCGGGTTTGGTATCACATATACGGCGTAACCTAGAAGTTACGCTCATATATTTTTGCCTTCGGCCGTAGTTTTTTGGCCTATAGAATGATATACCAAACCCGCACAGTTTGGTATCCAATATACAGCATAAGGAGAAAATCTCGCCACAAATTTTTCACCTCGCCACAAATTGCAGGCGTAGTAAGCCTTACGCTGAGTATTGGAGCCCCGTAACTCCCTAAACTACCTGCAAAATAAAACCTAACGCATGCGCAATGTCTATCTACCTGTCAACCGCAATCCCCCACTGCAATCTTTAATAAAGTGCTTAACCCCTAAAACCGCCACTCCCGGACCCCACCGCCAGCTACATTAAATGTCTAACCCCCTAATGTGAGCCCCCTACCCCGCCGCCACCTATTTTAACTACATTAACCCCTAATGTGAGCCCCCTACCCTGCCGCCACCTATTTTAACTACATTAACCCCTAATGTGAGCCCCCTACCCTGCCGCCACCTATATTATATGTACTACCCCCTAATCTGACCCCCTTACACCGCCGCCACCTAAATTAAAATTAATAACCCCTAATCTAATCCCCCTACACCGCTGCCATCTATATTAAAATTATTAACCCCTAATCTAATCCCCCTACACCGCCGCCACCTATATTACATATATTAACCCCTAATCTAATCCCTCTACACCGCCGCCACCTATATTAAAATTATTAACCCCTAATCTAATCCCCCTACACCGCTGCCACCTATATCAAAATTATTAACCCCTAATCTAATCCCCCTACACCGCTGCCACCTATATTAAATATATTAACCACTAAACCTAAGTCTAACCCTAACACCCCCTAACTTAATTATTATTAAAATAAATCTAAATAATATTAATAATATTAACTAAATTATTCCTATTTAAATCTAAATACTTACCTATAAAATAAACCCTAAAATAGCTACAATATAACTAATAATTACATTGTAGCTATTTTAGGGTTTATATTTATTTTACAGGTAACTTGGTATTTATTTTAACTAGGTACAATAGCTATTAAATAGTTAATAACTATTTAATAGCTACCTAGTTAAAATAATTACCAAATTACCTGTAAAATAAATCCTAACCTAAGTTACCATTACACCTAACACTACCCTATCAATAAATTAATTAAATAAACTACAATTATCTCCACTAAAATACAATTAAATACAATAATCTATATTACAAAAAAAACACACTAAATTACAAAAAATAAAAAAAGATTACAAGAATTTTAAGCCCCTAATAAAATAAAAAAAGCCCCCCAAAATATTAAAATTTCCCTACCCTAAACTAAATTAAAAAAGTAATCAGCTCTATTACCAGCCCTTAAAAGGGCCTTTTGCGGGGCATTGCCCCAAAGTAATCAACTCTTTTACCTGTAAAAAAAAGAACAACCCCCCCATTACAACCCACCACCCATACACCCCTACTCTAAAACCCACCCGATCCCCCCTTAAAAAACCTAACTCTAACCCCCAAGTGGTCCTTACCTGTCCTGAAGACCGGCGGAGAAGGTCCTGTTCTAGGCGGTGACCTCTTCTTCTTCCAGGAACCAGCCGGCGCGGAGCGGTGGAGTTGAAGACCGATGACCGCGGAGCTGAAGACCGTCCTCTCTGGAACTGAAGACCGGCGATGCAGGAACTGAAGATCAGCGACGCTGGAACTGAAGACCGGAGCCATGGAGCGTGGAGGATCCTCTTCATACAATCTCCGTTGTACACTGAATAGGAATTCAAGGTACGCGATTAAAAATGGCGTCCCTTGAATTCCTATTAGCTGATTTGAGCCTTCAAATTCAAATCAGCCAATCTGATGAGAGCTACTTTAATTCTCTTGGCTGATTTGAATAGCCAATAGAATAAGAGCTACTGTAATTCTATTGGCTATTCTAATCAGCCAATAGAATTACAATAGCTCTTATTCTATTGGCTATTCAAATCAGCCAATAGAATTAAAGTAGCTCTCATTAGCTCTCATTTGAAGGCTCAAATCAGCCAATAGGAATTCAAGGGACGCCATTTTAATCGCGTACCTTGAATTCCTATTCAGTGTATGGCGGAGATCGTATGAAGAGGATCCTCCGCGCTCCATGGCTCCGGTCTTCAGTTCCAGCGTCGCCGATCTTCAGTTCCTGCATCGCCGGTCTTCAGTTCCAGAGAGGACGGTCTTCAGCTCCGCGGTCATCGGTCTTCAACTCCTCTGCTCCGCGCTGGCTGGTTCCTGGAAGAAGAAGAGTTCGCCGCCTGGAAGAAGACTTCTCTGCCTGGAACAGGACCTTCTCCGCCGGTCTTCAGGACAGGTAAGGATCACTTGGGGGTTAGACTTAGGTTTTTTAAGGGGGGATCGGGTGGGTTTTAGAGTAGGGGTGTGTGGGTGGTGGGTTGTAATGGGGGGGGTTGTTCTTTTTTTTACAGGTAAAAGAGCTAATTACTTTGGGGCAATGCCCCGCAAAAGGCCCTTTTAAGTGCTGGTAATAGAGCTGATTACTTTTTTAATTTAGTTTAGGGTAGGGAAATTTTATTATTTTGGGGGGCTTTTTTATTTTATTAGGGGGCTTAGATTAGGTGTAATTAGCTTAAAATTCTTGTAATCTTTTTTTATTTTTTGTAATTTAGTGGGGGGGGGTTTGTAACATAGATTAGTGTATTTAATTGTATTTTAGTGGAGATAATTGTCGTTTATTTAATTAATTTATTGATAGGGTAGTGTTAGGTGTAATGGTAACTTAGGTTAGGATTTATTTTACAGGTAATTTGGCAATTATTTTAACTAGGTAGCTATTAAATAGTTAATAACTATTTAATAGCTATTGTACCTAGTTAAAATAAATACCAAGTTACCTGTAAAATAAATATAAACCCTAAAATAGCTACAATGTAATTATTAATTATATTGTAGCTATCTTAGGGTTTATTTTATAGGTAAGTATTTAGATTTAAATAGGAATAATTTAGTTAATATTATTAATATTATTTAGATTTATTTTAATAATAATTAAGTTAGGGGGTGTTAGGGTTAGATTTAGGTTTAGTGGTTAGTATATTTAATATAGGTGGCGGCGGTGTAGGGGGATTAGATTAGGGGTTAATAATTTGAATATAGGTGGCGGCGGTGTAGGGGGATTAGATTAGGGGTTAATAATTTGAATATAGGTGGCGGCGGTGTAGGGGGATTAGATTAGGGGTTAATAATTTTAATATAGGTGGCGGCGGTGTAGGGGGATTAGATTAGGGGTTAATAATTTTAATATAGGTGGAGGCTGTGTAGGGGGATTAGATTAGGGGTTAATAATTTTAATATAGGTGGCGGTGGTGTAAGGGGGTCAAATTAGGGGGTAGTACATATAATATAGGTGGCAGCGGGGTAGGGGGCTCACGTTAGGGGTTAATGTAGTTAAAATAGGTGGCGGCAGGGTAGGGGGCTCACATTAGGGGTTAATGTAGTTAAAATAGGTGGTGGCGGGGTAGGGGGCTCACATTAGGGGGTTAGACATTTAATGTAGCTGGCGGCGGTGTAGGGGGGTCAGATTAGGGGGTAAGACATTTAATGTAGCTGGCGGCGGGGTCCAGGAGCGGCGGTTTAGGGGTTCATATATTTATTGTTAGGAGTGAGAGGGGGGATTGCAGATAGAGGGGTATACGTGTCGGGATGATGTTTGGGAGTAATGTTAGACAGTAACGGGAGATTTAAGACTTTAGTCAGTTTTTTTAGGCAGCGGCAGTTTCTAAAGTGCCGTAAGTCACTGGCGACTCCAGAAATTTGTACTTACACTTATTTCTGGACATCGCTAGTTTATCCGACTTACGGCACTTTAGCAACTGCCGGAGCCGTATATGTGATACCTCGCTGTGCAAGCTGAAACTACGGGCGGCGCAGGTTTCCATGCTTGCGCCGAAACCTGTGCCGTATATCGGATCGCGCCCCTGATGCACGCTAACTTCAGGACTTCGGATATCAAGGCCACTTTAACTTCTTCTTATAGACTTCAATGGAGTGCGCTTTAGACCAACTGTGTTAAAGCAGAAGGTAGGTAGAATATTTCAAATTCCATTGCTCTTCACATAGAAGAAAACATACTTCTTATTTTTAAATATATTATTTATATATATATATACATATATATATATATATATATATATATATATATATATATATACATATATATATATACTGTATATGATTATTATTATTTTAATATCTATACTTATACATACATATATAGATATATGCAGATAGATATATATATATATATATATATATATATATATATATATACATACAGTATATATATATATATATATATATATATATATATATATATATATATAAAACACTTTATCCCAAGAAGAGGAGTCGGAGACTGGAACTGTAAGGCTTGGTAACAGTTTTATTTCAGCAAAGTTGCCAGGTACAAGGTGAGTACCCCAAAGATCACCTGGCGCGTTTCGCGCATGCGCACATGCGCTTCATCAGAGGCGCATTTTCTTCTATGTGGAGAACATAGGAATGTGAAATATTTACAATAAAACACAGTAAAACATATAAAAAAAGTATTAAAATTGAATAAATATTAATTTTCATGTTTAAAGGTATTTGAGTGGAAAGGGCTTGTAATATTTGCGCTTATCGCAACCTGTGATTACTTTAGCAAGAATTTATGGTAGTATTCAATCGGAATAATATTATTAGACATACATGGACAAGTCATATGTATAGTTTAATATGCTGGAGTATTTTGTTAAGCAATTTACACTATTAAGTCTGTCTACCTGGATGATTATTACTTTTCTTTTTATTAATTTTTTTGTATAAAATCGCTAATCTCTATGGAGGTGGACGAAAGAGAAAAATTGATCAAAGATTGCAACAAAGGATTGTTCGAATGGTGGATAAAGAACCTTGATCAACTTCCAGACAAATTCAAGCTGATCTTCAGGCACAGAGTACAAATGTGTCAGCTCACACTATACATTGCCATCTGAATGAAAAGGGACGCTATGGTAGGAGACCCAGGAGGACCCCATTGCTAACACAGAAACATAAAAAAGCCAAATTGGAGTTTGCCAAAAAAACTTACCCGAAGAAGCCAAAATCCTTTTGGGAGAATGTGCTATGGGCAGATAAAACAAAATTACAGCTTTTTGGTAAGGCTCATTATTCTACTGTTTTCAGAAAACGAAATGAGGCTTTTAGAGAAAAGAATACAGTCCCTACAGTCAAACATGGTGGAGGTTCCCTGATGTTTTGGGGTTGCTTTGCTGCTTCAGGCACTGGATGTCTTGACTGTGTGCATGGCATTATGAAATCTGAAGACTACCAAATAATTCTGTGGTGCAATGTAGGGCCCAGTGTCAGAAAGTTGGGTCTCTGTCAGAGGCCATGGGTCTTTCAGCAGGACAATAACCCAAAGCACAAGACAAAAAGCACCCAGAAATGGTTTAAGACAAAGCGCTGGAGAGTACTGAACTGGCCAGCAATGAGTCCAGATCTCAATCCCATAGAGCACCTGTGGGGAGATCTCAAAACAGCAGTTGGGAAAAGGAATCCTTCCAATCTGAGAGACCTGGAGCAGTTGGCAAAAGAAGAGTGGTCCAAAATTCCAGTAGAGAGGTGTAATTGCAACAATTTTATGGGCAAAGTGGTGCATTATCTGACAGAAATGCAGGGGTGCCAGTATTTTTGGCCATGACTATATATATGTATTTCCATTTATTCACATATAAAAACATAAATATATAAGTATATGTATATATATATATATATATATATATATATATATATCTGTGTGCATTAGAGCCCTTTGCAGTCAAGTAGATGAAAACATGTAAAATCATATTTATGCAATATTCGAAGTGTTTCATTGTGTTTGTGCTGTAAATACTGGTGTTTCACATTCCAATGTTCTGTATATAGGGGAATATGTTGTAAGTATTTCTATATATTTCTATAATTATGTAGAAATATGCATTTATTAATAAACAGAACATATTCTTCTATGTGAAGAACATTGGAACTTGAAGTTTTAATATTTCATGTCGGATTAGCACACTTGAGAAAATGTGATTGTGTTTGTGCAACTTGTTGGGTGTTTTTTTTTTCCATTTATGGTGCTTTTTGTGCTCATCTTTGTACTTTTAAATTGCAATACACACGGTACCAAACGCACGCAAAGAGCTGAAGTTGAGCGAAGTTAACACATGAGCAGGGGCAATAGCGCTCCACTTGTAATCTAGCACTAAGTCACCTGTCCCAAGTAGTTTTTATGGCTTTTGCATTGCCAGTCTTGCCAACCGCGCTAGTTCTGCATTCCTCACTGCCTGAGGCTAGCAAAATAGTGCAGTCTCACTGCTGTCATATAGACGTGCATTATTACACCTTTAGGTGACCAACAGACAGCTGACATCTTGGGCACTTTGACTGTTGTTAAAGGGACATAAAACCCCCCAAAATATTTTGTGATTCAGACATATCATACAATTTCAAAAAAAATTCCAGTTTACGTCTATTATTAAATTAATTTTGTTCTCATGGTATTCTTTGTTGAAGAGATACCTAGATAGGCACAACATTGCAGGAAATAATGTTGCCAGCTAGTGCTCTTGCAAATGGATAACATGCTTGGAAACTACTGCCATGTAGTGCTGCAGGCACGTGCATGCTCCTAACATCCCTACTTTTCAACAAAAGATACCAAGAGAATGAAAACAATGATAATAAAAAGTAAATTTGAAAGTTGTTCTAAATTGCATGCTGTATCTGAATCATAAAAAGTTGGGTTCCTTGTCTCTTTAAAGTGAATGTCAATTTTGATGCTAAAGTTCACGTTTTTTTTTAAATTCGATTAAAAACAGGGGCACTTTAATTCATAAAAATTTACATTTCACTCCTGTTGTGAAAAAAAACTTACCTTTTAATCTTCACAGCAGCTCCAGCTTCCTCCGGTTGTTGCAAGTCATTTCTGATGTCAGAAATGATGGATAGGTCATCCTCCAATTACGACTTCCCCCCTCAGGGGATTCAACACCGTGATTGGAGGAAGCCGGATTCCTCATTTTAGACCCAGGAAGAGGCTTTGCGACGGGTGGAGGAAGCTGAAGCTGCTGTGAAAATTTAAGGTAAGCTTTTTTCTATCAACAGGAGTGAAATGTAAATTTTGATGAATTAAAGTGCCCCTGTTTTTAATCAAATTTTTAAAAACCGGGCACTTTAGCATCAAAATTGACATTCACTTTAAAAATGCAGCCATTTAGTAATAATATTTTTTCATAGCTAAACATCAAGCCTTGATACATTCTATCATGTTATTGAATCTTTATAAAACTTTTTAATAATGATAGTCACTTATAAATGTATCAACCTTATGTATCAAGTAAAAACAGTTGGGCACAGGTTAACATTATATGACATGAGAAATGAAACTGATTGGAATTTAAAAATGTAACACATTGAGAAATATTGATATCTCAGCTATGTGCTATAACCCTTCTCAAAACATCTGTTGTGCATCTGAAATCTCACACACAGACAGGAACGTATGATACACAGAATATAAACAGTCTAATTAACTATCGAGAGTGGAACATTTGAAATCAATTCACAATTAAAGGGCCATAATAGTTGAATATTTACATGTTCTAATTTGTTAGAGCATGTAATTTTAAGACAAGAGACCCTGCACTACTGTGTGTTTAACCCCCCTTACAGAAGTTAAACACACAGTTGAAGTAATGCTCAGAACCTACAGAGCGCTGCAGATTTCCACGCTAATTACACAGCTGAGTCATGCAGGGTCGCTAGTTTTGAAATTACACGAGCTAACAAATTAGAATATGTATTTTTTTTTACTATTATGGCCCTTTAATTATAAAGTTCTAAATTATTTTTACTGTGTGAAGGAACTAAAAGTAAACAAATGCCTTTGACCCATGGAGAGCAGCCTGCAAGATTCAGCACATAGGTGTCACAATACGCAGATATATTACTTGATACGTGCAGGATCTTTTTTTATATATGTTTCACTAATTGTTCACTGCAACCAATATAAGCCAAACAAACTCAAAAGAATTTAAATGGGTACGTCCTTGGACTGTCACAGTTGTAAATGCCTTTAAAACATGTATTTGTAAGAAGATCTAGTAGAGCAAATTAATAGTTAAAGGAGTATGAAGCCCCAACATTTTCTTTCATGATTCCCACCGGACATACAATTTTAAACAACTTTCCAATGTATTTATTTTATCTAGTTTGCTTTGTTCTTTTGGTATCCTTTGTTGAATAGCATACCTAGGTAGGCAAAGGAGCTTGCTGCTGATTGATGGCTGATCACGTATGCCTCTTGTCATTGGCTTAACAATTGTGTCTAGCTCCCAGTAGTGCTGATTTTTCAATAAAGGATACCAAGAGGATAAAACAAAATAGATAATAGAAGTGAATTGGAAGGTTGCTTAAAATGTACGCTCTATTTGAAGAAGAAAAATGGATGTCCCTTTAAATGCCTAAATGTTTATTGTACAAACATATATATTTAAACATTATTTAACATCCCTTTAAGCACTTAGGTAAACCATATCCACTTACTTCCAATTAAACAATTAAATTGACTGGTTATTGGAAAATTAATCTGTAAAATTAGTTAACTTAAAGGGACAGTCTACTCCAAAATTGTTATTGCTTAAAAAGATGGATTATCCCTTTTTTACCAATTCCCCAGTTTACTTTTTACCTCTGTGATTACCTTGTATTTAAGCCTCTGCTCACCGCCTCTTTACCTCAATGCTTTTGCTAGACTTGCATTTTAGTCAATCAGTGCTGACTCATAGATAACACCACAGGATTGAGCATAATGTTAGCTATATGACACACAGGAACTAGCGCTGTCTACCTGTCACAATGCACTGATATAAGAGACTTAGAAACTAGCATATGGGCCTACTTAGGTTTTGCTTTCAACAAAGAATACCAAGAGAACAAAGACAATTTGATGAAAAAAGTAAATAGGAAAGTTGTTTAAAACTGCATGCCCTATCTGAATCATGAGAGTTTAATTTTGACTAGACTGTCCCTTTAATGTATTGTACATGATATCCTAAACTTTATATTGTCTGAAAGCAAAGACCGTACAGTAAATTGACAAATATTAGCTAGAACGTACATATCATGAAGTGCTATAATCATATTGGGATAAAAATGCTTATGTGCAGATCATAGCTTACTTTAGTAAAATTACTTGAAACCACTAAAGGGATTTGTACGTGAAAGGGAAAAAAAAAGTAAAAAAGCAGAAATATACATCTGTAGGAAAACAATGCAATGTGATTTCAATTTGTATCACAAACGTCTGGTACAATAAGAACCATAAAATATTCCTCAACTATTTATATAGATTCTACTAAAGAATAATCCTATCCAAGAAAAGGCAACTGGGGTCATTATGTTACAAATATCTAATTGAAGGCATCCAAACCTTGCAGATTTATACCTTGGTTCAAAACAATTATGAGAAACATATATATATATATATATATATATATATATATATATATATATATATATATATATATATATAAATATATACAGTGTATATATATATATATATGCATGTATATATATATATATATAGTTCTTCATATTCATAGTATATTTAGTAATAATGAATTAGCACTAACGTTATTTTAGATTTGGATTGGAGATAACAGATGAATGGATTTCCTTTTGAAATGTTTTGCCCCTGTGTCTAACTATCATTTATTTGTAAAGTGACGCACAATTCTGTAGCGCTGGGTACATAATGACACTGATTCATAGCAAAATAAGCAAAGAAATACAGATATATAAATCATATGAAAGCAGGAGGGCCCTGATCTGAAGAGCTTACAATCTACAGTTATCCCAAACTGTTTCCTGAAATGAATGGGAATAATGATATTGTAAAGTAAAGGTTTCATTATGTGTAGTAAAACAACTTTACAATAGTTTGTTATTAGTCTCCTTTCCAAGTAATTTCATTCAGAAAAGTGTGGACATTCCAATTCCTCTTAAAGTGTAAATGAAGACTCCATCTTAAAGGGACTTTCCAGCCAAAATTAAAATCCACATGGATGCATTTCAGTTTTGAATAGAAGCATTTTCATAATATACATCTATTAGCAAAAATACTTCTATTAAAAGTTATAGCTATTTCAAAAGTGTATTTAAGTATGCACCATGCACCAGCATTTTTAACACAGCACTTGGTCAGAGAGTCAAAGGGGTTTGTACCATCTGGCAATGACTCAATTTGTTAATGCAAGCTCTACTTGTGCTTTGAGCAGCTGCAGTATTTAAAATGCTGATGCACTGAGAATATCTAGTTATGCTTCACATGCACGTGCAGATTTTTTTATTATTACTAAAACGGTGATAAATTTTACTAGGAGCATTTCTGCCAATACATGTACAGGTATACTGCAAATATGTTTCTATTCAAAGATGCAATCCATCTATGGGCATTTAAATTGCGACCATAATGTTCCATTAACACTGCCAGATTCCACACAGTCATTTGCTGCACACTCTATTGACCCAATTATAATGGGTTTTTTAATCAATTCTATCTACCATTTATTTAGTGTTTAATGTTTCTTTAACATTTGTATTTAAAAAGTAAAAAAGAAAACATAACTTTAATAATGTGCAGATCCATAATATGCCTATTGATATGTCGAATAGATAATATAATTAAAAGTTTTAATTTTCCCTCTAAGTAATGTATATAAGTTTTCATAATACATATGGTGGCAATAACAAAATATCTAGCTGATGTGCCTTTAAGTTAAAAAAAAAAAGCAGACTGATATATTACAGTGTGATCCTTGCATAAACGCTTGCTTGCAAGAAAATGCCATCCAGAGCACCAAGTGTGACTATAATACGCTTTCCGGTATATCTCTAAAACAAAAAATAACTTTCTAACTCTTCTGAATACTGTGAAGTAATTCACCTTGTCTAGAAATCTGATCTATGTTTTGACATAACCACAATTTGTAACAAGACCCGCACTGCCCTAACTTATGAAAAAGAACAGTTGGATGTAAACATTTCAATTCTCATTACTCAGTCTGAGAATTGTCACATTAGACATAAGGGTTTGGCTAAAGAGAGAGCTGAAGCAAAGGAATTGTGTCATATGCATTTTAAAATGCAGATAGACATATTTAAATAAGGAAGCATCACTGTCAAAAAACAAAAACTCATGGATTGTATGTCTGTAAACATTAAGTTTATTTAGTGCTTGAACAATAACATGTTATCAAATGTTATTATATATATATATATATATATATATATATATATAATAGGAAAAAGTTACATTTTCTTAAGGGATTAATTGCCCTATTGTATGAACCTGAGTTTCTCTTAAAACCATCTGCTGTATCCCCCTTTAAATTAAACACACAGACAAAAAATTGGGAAAAGACCATCTATATCCTGTTTATGATCAGGCAACGATAGCTGCTGAACTCAATTGAAATAATTAACTTTAAGGTGGTGGCAACAACGAGTTCTAGCAAAAACTCATACTCAGACGGTCAGCGGCTCAGGTGCACAGCTCAGGTGGAGCCTGACTGAAACATTTTTTGTTTATTGAGATATTTGGCTGCCCTTACATGGGCAGGGCACCAGTAGGAAAGCACCGGGAGTCGTTACGCCTCACTTTCATCAAGCCATCACTCCTCCCACTCTGTCCACACCTGGGCAATGATAAATAAAGACACTCCACATCATAAGGGGCCTAGCTTAGCTAGATGCAAGTCATGCTAAAGCTCAGAGGAAGCCTAACTACCATCCAGGATTTACCAAAAACTAAAATCATGTTCCTACCTTGGATGGCTTCAGCAACTTTAAGAAAGCCCTTAACTCAGAAAATCACATGAGGGTGGGGAAATTCTTAATCTCACCAGATATAAAGATGGAATACACTTCCTGCACCAGGCTTCAAAAAGTAGGTGCTAGCTTTCACCCCTTACTTTGCAACAATGTTGCAGGCACTCTGTTTCTTACTCAGAGCCTGAACCCTTAGGTGAGAAGTGAAAATGTCAAGCCCTGCCTGTATATGTGTATCTTTATATATAACTATACAGGTCTTGTATATATACAGTCATGGCCAAAAATGTTGGCACCCCTGCATTTATGTCAGATAATGCACCACTTTGCCCAGAAAATTGTTGCAATTACAAATATTTAGGCATTCTTATGTTTATTTGGACTTGACAAAATTATTGGCACCTTTCAAAATTGTAAGAAATAATTGCATTTCAAGTTTGTGATGCTCCTGTAATTTGTAATTAATCCACCTGTATCAATTAACAGGTGCTGACAATATAGAAATCACACCGGCAACCAGTTAAAATGGTGAAAAATTAACTCAACCTTTCTGTTGTGTGTCTCTGTGTGCCATACTGAGCATGGAGAAGAGAAAGAGCAACAAAGAATTGTCTGAGGACTTGAGAACAAAAATCGTGGAAAAGCATGGACAATCTCAAGGTTACAAGTCCATCTCCAGAAATATTAATGTTCCTGTGTCCACTGTGTGCAACATTGTCAAGAGGTTTACAGCCCATGGCACTGTAGCTAATATCCCTAGATGTGGACAAAAGAGAAAAATTGATCAAAGATTGCAACAAAGTATTGTTCGAATGGTAGATATGGTAGATGGTAGATCAACGGTAGAACCTTGATCAACATCCAGACAAATTCAAGCTGACCTTCAGGCACACGGTACAAATGCGTCAGCTTGCACTATACATAGCCATCTGAATGAAAAGGGATGCTATGGTAGGAGACCCAGGAAGACCCACTGCTGACACAAGAGCATAAAAAAGCCAAATTGGAGTTTGCCAAAACGTACATGAAGAAGCCAAATTCTTTTTGGGAGAATGTGCTGTGGACAAACAAAATAACCGCTTTTTGGTAAAGCCCATCATTCTACTGATTTCATAAAAAGAAATGAGGATTTTAAATAAAAGATTACAGTCAAACATGGTGAAGGTTCACTGATGTTTTGGGGTTGCTTTGATGCTTCAGGCACTGGATGTCTTAACTGTGTGCATGACATTATGAAATCTGAAGATTACCTAATAATTCTGTGGTGCAATGTAGGGCTCAGTATCAGAAACTTGGGTCTCTGTCAGAGGTCATGGGTCTAACAGCAGGACAATGAACCAAAGTACATGTCATAAAGCACACAGAAATGGTTTAAGACAAACCACTGGAGAGTACTGAACTGGCCAGCGATGAGTCCAGGAGGCCCATTTATCAAGCTCCGTATGGAGCTTACGGGCACGTGTTTCTGGAGAGTCTTCAGACTCACCAGAAACAGCAGTTATGAAGCAGCGGTCTAAAGACTGCTGCTCCATAACCCTCTCCCCCTGCTCTGAGCAGGCGGACAGGAATCGCCACAATAAACATGAGAATAACTAAACATTTCTAATTGCAAATGCCAACATTTTTGGCCATGACTATATATATATATATGTGTGTGTGTGTTGCGGGTAAAGTCAGATATTGGTAACCCTAGGATGTACACACACACACCAGTTTGTGCATGGGTGAGCAATGTGTGTATTTGTGTATATATGTATATATATATATATATATATATATATATATTAGGGTAAAGTAAGACATCAGGGCAATCCTAGGATTACCGCGATAAAACGGACATTATCCAAGAGGCTGTGGGTAAAGCCTGATGTATAATCATAAATCCCCTCAGTGTGCGGAGAAACATCATTCCTCAAGGTTCACTTGTGGTGGATGCCAGAGGATCGGCGGGGCGCCTTCCTTGAACCCCCCAGGCGGAAGCAAATAAAACAGTGTAGATGGGGGATTTACAGTACATCGGGCTTTACCCACAGCTTGGGTAATGTCCGTTTTACTTGGGTAATCCTAGGATTACCCGGATTTCTTACTTTACCAGTAACATATATTTATTAATATATATATATATATATATATATATATATATTATATACATATATACGCACACCTTTTATATATATATATATATATATATATATATATATATATATATACACACACACACACATTTTTTGGTAAGCAGCTCCAAATAGAATCATGGTATATATTTACTTTATGAACAAAAATAATTGTAAACGTGAGATCTGTTCTAAATCTGGCTAACAAGTTGTGGTTTATTGTTTCTTTGGGAATATTTCAGCATCCCATCATATTTCATTATACAACTGCACCTCAAGGAATTATTAAGCCATTGGAGCTTTTACAACAAAAGTGTTATAAACTTTGCAGAAGAATAGGAACACATCTGGGTCTTGTCTATTGTCAGACTTCAGCACACTTTATGCAGGCACCTGGGATTTCTAATTCCTCAGATCAAATCAAGTTTGACTTTGTTGTCTCATTGTTCTTTATAGAAACATATTTTATTGATTATACCTGGCAGTAACATTTAACAAAGTCTTTGTTCAAATCTCTCACATCCATAAAGCAGACTTTTAACTTCCCAAAGCAATGAAGAATTACAGCTAATATAACAGGTATAATATGTTCCTCCAGGGGTTTTGAGATCAAGAAAAAAGTGAGTTTCTTATTAGGAATTAGTAATTAGAAAAAATGGAACCTGTAATAAAATTACTTACACCTCATTAAGAATACGAGAGCACATAATATATCAAACAGACTATCCAACAACTAGATAATGTGATATTGACTCATACTTGGACTATCAGACTTTCTGTGACAAACTGCCAAGACAACACTGGATTTGTCAGGGAGGCAGGTAACTAATTCTGGTGTAAGTTGCAGAATACTTGCTCACATTATAGTAATCTTGTTCAAGGTTCTTCCAAACTCAAATTTAAAATACTAACACTAGTCAGTCTAGGAGGCAAAGGTCTCTGATCCACATTTGTATCCCCTCCAATATAAAAGCTTGCCAAAAAAATATCACATACCTACTTTTAATCTTCTTGTGGTGGATATGTTCATAACCTATAATTAGCTGCTGGCATGAAGAAACATATGAGGCACATATACCTTTAAAGGGACGGTCTAGTCAAAAATAAACTTTCATGATTCAGATAGGGCAGGCAATTTTAAACACATTTCCAATTGACTTTTATCATCATATTTGCTTTGTTCTCTTGGTATTCTTAGTTAAAATCTAAACCTAGGTAGGCTCATATGCTAAGTTTTTAGACCTTGAAGGCTGACTCTTATCTCAGGGCATTTTGAGATTTTTTTCACAACTAGGGTGTTAGTTCATGTATGACATATAGATAACATTGTGCTCACGCCCGTGGAGTTACCTAGGAGTCAGCACTGATTGGCAAAAATGCAAGTCTGTCAAAAGAACTGAAATAAGGGGGCAGTCTGCAGAGGCTTAGTTACAAAGTAATCACAGAGGTTAAAAGTGTATTTATAGAACTGCGTTGGTTATGCAAAACTGGGGAATGGGTAATAAAGGGATTATCTATCTTTTTAAACAATAAAAATTCTGGTGTAGACTGTCCCTTTAAGAAGCTGTAAATGCAGTTTTGGAGCACCTTCATCTGTAACCTCGCAGGATCATTCAGTTGTCAGTCAAGAGGCAGCGAGCATCAGACTGCTGCACCCTAGCCTATATGCCAGCTCTGAGCTGTCTGAGCTAATGGTTTGCAATCCTCCCGGACTTGTCCTACTGGGGTGATTGACAGGCACACAGCAGCTTCCAGAGTTGGAAGAATCACTGTTTAAATTAAGTAACATGAACGCTACAAGAGGTGACCCTTGAGGTTAGTGGAAATCAGATTTTCCCCTTTAGCATAGAAAAAGTTACTATAAAAAAAGAACATTTTGAATAAAGGTAGAAAATCATTGGAAATAGAAGAAACAACCATGGGGTATATTATATTCTAGTTAAAAAAAGAACAACCCATCCCTAAAAAAACTCACAATTTACCCGATTACGAGTGGAGCGCTATCTTAATGTGTGTCAGTATATGGGCGCATATTAAATCACCAGCCATTACTAGTGGTAGTTTCACTTTGTGCTAAGCACAATTAACGAGAGGTCAGACCTTTGGTTAAAAATAAAAGTTGCCCCATTTGCCCTAAAAATAAACAGGACAATACATGAACATAAAATATAAATATGAGCATCTTTATTAAAAAAACAAACAAAAAACAACAATGCTTAAAGAAATTATAAGGGGTTAAAGTAAGGGTATGTGGGGTGTAAGAAAAAACGATTTCCCCATAGGAAACAATGGGGCTGAGCTGGCTGAAAAAAAACTAACA
The DNA here is from genome assembly GCF_027579735.1 of Bombina bombina. Classification (NCBI taxonomy): domain Eukaryota; kingdom Metazoa; phylum Chordata; class Amphibia; order Anura; family Bombinatoridae; genus Bombina; species Bombina bombina. Next base: position 573,516,844 of record NC_069504.1, read on the forward strand.
CCTGCAAAAAAGCAGCGTTAAGCTCCTAGCGCAGCCCCATTGTTTCCTATGGGGAAACACTCTCTAAGTCTATACCTAACACCCTAACATGAACCCTGAGTCTAAACACCACTAACCTTACATTTATTAACCCCTAATCTGCCGCCCCCGCTATCGCTGACACCTGCATTTTTTTTATCAACCCCTAATCTGCCGATACGGACACCGCCGCAACCTACATTATAGCTATGAACCCCTAATCTACTGCCCCTAACATCGCCGACACCTATATTATATTTATTACCCCCTAATCTGCCCCCCCCAACGTCGCCGCCACCTACCTATACTTATTAACCCCTAATCTGCCGACCGGACCTCGCCGCCACTATAATAAATGTATTAACCCCTAAACCGCTGCACTAACGCCTCACAAACACTATAATACATTTTATTAACCCCTAATCTGCCCTCCCTAACATCGCCGCCACCTACCTACAATTATTAACCCCTAATCTCCCGCCGGCAAAGTCGCAGCTACTATAATAAAGTTATTAACCCCTAAACCTAACTCTAACACCCCCCTAAGTTAAATATAATTTTAATTAAACAAAATAATATATCTATAATTAAATAAATTATTCCTATTTAAAACTAAATACTTATCTAGAAAATAAACCCTTATATATCTACAATATAACTAATAGTTACATTGTAGCTATTTTAGGATTTATATTTATTTTACAGGCAATTTTGTATTTATTTTAACTAGGTACAATAGCTATTAAATAGTTAATAACTATTTAATAGCTACCTAGTTAAAATAAGTACAAAATTACCTGTAAAATAAACCCTAACCTAAGTTACAAATACACCTAACACTACACTATCATTAAATTAATTAAATAAATTACCTACAATTAGCTAAACTAAAATACAATTAAATAAACTAATCTATAATACAAAAAAACAAACACTAAATAACAAAAAATAAAAAAATATTACAAGAAGTTTAAACTAATTACACCTAATCTAAGCCCCCTAATAAAATAAAAAGCCCCCCAAAATAAAAAAATGCCCTACCATATTCTAAATTACAAAAGTAATCAGCTCTTTTACCAGCCCTTAAAAGGGCTTTTTGCAGGGCATTGCCCCAAAGTAATCAGCTCTTTAACCTGTAAAAAAAAATACAACCCCCCCAACATTAAAACCCACCACCCACATTCCCCTACTCTAACCCACCCAAACCCCCCTTAAAAAAACCTAACACTACCCCCCTGAAGATCTCCCTACCTTGAGTCGTCTTCACCCAGCCGGGCTGAAGTCTTCATCCGAAGCTGATTGGAACAGCCAATAGAATGCAAGCTCAATACGATTGGCTGATTGGATCCTATCAGCCAATCGGAATTGAAGGGACGCCATCTTGGATGACGTCACTTAAAGGTACCGTCATTGTGTACGAAGACTCCGGATGAAGAGGATGGCTCCGCGTCGGCTCCTTGGAAGATGGTTCCGCTCCGCTCCGGATGGATGAAGATTGAAGACGCCGCCTGGATGAAGACTTCTACCGGATGAAGGATCTTCTCTGCGCACCTTGGATGAAGATTTCGGCCCGGTTGGGTGAAGACTATTCAAAGTAGGGAGATCTTCAAGGGGTTAGCGTTAGGTTTTTTTAAGGGGGGTTTGGGTGGGTTAGAGTAGGGGTATGTGGGTGGTGGGTTTTAATGTTGGGGGGGTTGTATTTTTTTTTACAGGTAAAATAGCTGATTACTTTGGGGCAATGCCCCGCAAAAAGCCCTTTTAAGGGCTGGTAAAAAGAGCTGATTACTTTTGTAATTTAGTATAGGGTAGGGCATTTTTTTATTTTGGGGGGCTTTTTTATTTTATTAGGGGGCTTAGATTATGTGTAATTAGTTTAAACTTCTTGTAATATTTTTTTATTTTTTGTAATTTAGTGTTTGTTTGTTTTTTGTATTATAGATTAGTTTATTTAATTGTATTTTAGTTTAGCTAATTGTAGCTAATTTATTTAATTAATTTAATGATAGTGTAGTGTTAGGTATATTTGTAACTTAGGTTAGGATTTATTTTACAGGTAATTTTGTACTTATTTTAACTAGGTAGCTATTAAATGGTTATTAACTATTTAATAGCTATTGTACCTAGTTAAAATAAATACAAAGTTGTCTGTAAAATAAATATAAATCCTAAAATAGCTACAATGTAACTATTAGTAACTATATTAGGGTTTATTTTCTAGGTAAGTATTTAGTTTTAAATAGGAATAATTTATTTAATTATAGGAATATTATTTAGTTTAATTAAAATTATATTTAACTTAGGGGGGTGTTAGGGTTAGGGTTAGAGTTAGGTTTAGGGGTTAATAACTTTATTATAGTAGCGGCGACGTTGCGGGCGGGAGATTAGGGGTTAATAATTGTAGGTAGGTGGCGGCGATGTTAGGGAGGGCAGATTAGGGGTTAATAAAATTTATTATAGCGTTTGCGAGGCGGGAGTGTGGCGGTTTAGGGGTTAATACATTTATTATAGTGATGGCGAGGTCCAGTCAGCAGATTAGGGGTTAATAAGTGTAGTTAGGTAGCGGCGATGTTGGGGGCAACAGATTAGGGGGTAATAAATATAATATAGGTGTCGGCGATGTTAGGGGCAGCAGATTAGGGGTTCATAGGGATAATGTAGGTGGCGGCGGTGTCCAGTCGGCAGATTAGGGGTTAAACATTTTTATTAGAGGGTTGGCGATGTGGGGGGGGCTCAGTTTAGGGGTACATAGGTAGTTTATGGGTGTTAGTGTACTTTATAGCACAGTAGTTAGGAGCTTTATATTCCGGCGTTAGCCCATAAAGCTCTTAACTACTGACTTTTTTGGGCGGTAGGAGTCTTGTCGGTAGAGTCTCTACAGCTCAGTTCTTCCAAGACTCCAAATACCAGCAGCGTTAGGCAAATCCCATAGAAAAGATAGGATACGCAATTGACGGAAGGGGATCTGCGGTAGCCTGGAGTCGCAGAAAGGAAGTGAGCGGTATACCCTTTCCTGGCTGACTCTAAATACCAGCGGGCGGTAAAAAGCAGCGTTAGGACCCCTTAATGCTGCTTTTGACGTCTAACGCCAAACTCTAAATCTAGGCGTTTGTTTGTAACCTACATCAGACAATTATGACACTGAATATATGAAACTCATATTTGATTCTAGAAAATATAAAATATAGCCATGTTAATTTTCATGCAAAACATAATTGGAAACTAACGCCTAGATTACAAGTTTTGGTCTAACGCTCCTTTTTTTTTTCCCGCGCTCACTTTAAACAACGCTGGTATTACAAGTTTTCTGAATGGCTGCGTTAGCCTCAGAAAAGTGAGCGTTGAGCAAATTTAGCGCCACTTCTCCCTGTAATACCAGCGTTGCTTACGGTAGCGGTAAGCTTGCTAAAACGTGTTCGTGCACGATTTCCCCATAGGAAACAATGCAAAAAAGCAGCGTTCAGCTCCTAGCGCAGCCCCATTGTTTCCTATGGGGAAATACTTTCTAAGTCTACACTTAACACCCTAACATGAACCCCGAGTCTAAACACCCCTAACCTTACACTTATTAACCCCTAATCTGCCGCCCCTGACATCCTCGCCACCTGCATTATATTATTAACCCCTAACCTGCTACTCCGGACACCGCCGCCACCTACATTATAGCTATGAACCCCTAAAAAATATTACCGTAGCCTTCCATCACAGTAGACATCCAAACCAGAACCAAATAACATTTTTCCCTGAAAAGAGTGAGATAAAAGTCTTGATTTAGAAACCATACCAGCAGACCAAGGGGTTGATTTATCATATGTTGAGGGGACATCGCTGTCCGCATTTATCATTGCACAAGTATTTCTGGTGAAATGCTTGTGCAATGCTGTCCCCTGCTCACTGGCGGCCAATCGACTGCTAGGAATATCACAAAGACAGCAGCACAGAATTATTTTATTTTTTATTGGCACCAACAAAACACAACATTTCAGGAATTACCCATTAGTCATGTGTATACACAGCCAACATAATCATCAGGTTTATATAGACAGGTATAATTAACCCTTAATCACAATTTTCACCACAGCTCCATCAAGTGGTGCTATTCAGAATTACAAAAACTCTTAATCACAAATAAACACATAGGTAAAGCAGGCCAAGAATCCTAAATTAATTTTACAAAGAAATAATTCTACAAAAAAATGGACCAATCAAGATCCCTGTTCATACCCCTAGGATATAATGTACCTAATCTGTAAATCCAAAACAATTCTCTCTTCTTTAATAGTAATTCCTTATCTCCACCCCTCATTGGCCTATGTACTTGGTCAATAGTTTGGAACCAAAATTGAAAAATCTGATGTCCTGCTTGAATAAAATGATAAGCTACTGGGGAATCCATATCCCCCCCTCTTAATACTCGTTTGTGTTCAATCATCCATTCATGGACCTTCATAGTGGTCTCCCCTACATATAAAAGCCCACATGGACACTTAATTATGTAAATTACATATTCATTATTACAGTTATAATAACCATTCATGTCAAATTTCTTTACTGTATGAGGATGAAAAAAGGAAGAGCCCTTAATGATGTTGCTACAGTTAAGACACCCCAAACAGGTATAGCAGCCTTTACTTGCTGTGGTTATATAATGTTGACCTCCAGTCTTAGCTTAGAGTTTGTCTCTTAAAGAAGGGGACTGCTTAAAAGGCAGGCATAAATATATTCTGAAAACTGTCCACCTCTGGAATCCTTCAGGATATACCAAAGTTTCGTTAGTATACTAACGATCTCATTACTTTGATTGTTATATTAAGTAACAAAAGCAGGGCCACCATCAGGGGCCCAATGGGCCAAGGGGCCCCATGAGGCAAGAACTATATATATATATATATATATATATATATATATATATATATATAAAAAAAAAATTGGCATCCACCAGTGGGTACTACAGCAGAGTGCTAATTGAGCATGGGAAATGTTGTTACAAGGAGTAAAGTATTAGCATTTGAGAGGATTTCTGAGTGTGCACTAAACCACTATGCACAGTGTGAGACAGACATTTGTTTGTACAGTGTGTGCCTGAGTCAGACGTCAGATCACTTTCATTTGCAGAGGTAGGACTTACTTAGCACATGTTTTTTATTTCTTTGTGCAATTTCGGATTGTAACTGCAGTGTGGTAGTAGTTGTATGGTGGGGCCAAGGGTCCATACAACACATTTTTTTAGCAGCAGTGTATTTATGATTATTTGACAATGCTGTAGAAATTCTATATTTAATGCCATGGAGAAATGTTTCCTCCTCAATACACAAATGGTAGGTGCCCTTTTGGCAGATATGCATTTTTATTTATTTATAAATATATATTTATATATAATTTACATTCCAGTTTACTGCCCCTTTATGCAAGCACTTTCCAGATGCAAGGAGGCATTTTATCTAATTTTTTTACATCTGCATAACATGTTATACTCTTAGACTAAGATTGCTCAGTGTTTGAAATGAGGCAGGTTAACTTAAAACTGTTCAGTTTCACTACAGCTGACTTAATTTTGAAAGACATACCAACAAGCCTAAATCATGTATTTAACCAGATCTAATGGTATGAGTATCACAGATTATGGTTCCACCAAGACCATATAGAGTACAGCATTTTCAAAATCCATAAGTACAGCTGACAGATGGGAACATTTGTACACTATATTTGAAGTGGTGCTCTTGGTTAGGGAAAATGGGGAAAAATCAAACAAACATATGTCAACCTTTTAAAAGTATTTTTCTTCATCTAGCCATCTACCCAGATCATTAATGTACAATTTTGAATTCACAGAATTATTTTTGTTTGCACATTTACAAATATGATTCTTTAAAAAGTGATCTCTTAATTTCTGCAATTTTTTTTATCATGCTGTTGATTTAGGGGGTGCAAGGTGCATAAATGTTTCCTCCTGTGAGTGTTTCTGTGGGTATCTGTGTTTATGTCTTTGTGCTTTGGTTTGTGTCTCTATGAGTGGGTATGTATTTTTTTTCTGTGGGTCTCTCTGTGAGGATGGGTGTGTATGTCTTTGTGCATTTTCTGTGGATGTCTCTGAGGGTGTGTGCATATGTTTTTGAGCTTTTTCTATGGGTGTCTCTGGGAGGGTGTGTGTATGTTTGTCTTTGTGTATTTTCTCTGGATGCCTTTGTGAGTGTGGGTGTGTATGTCTGTGTTTTCTGTGGATGTCTCTGTGAGGGTGTGTGTGTATGTATGTCTGTGTTTTCTGTGGATTTCTCTGTGAGGGTGTGTGTTTTCTGTGGGTGTCTCTGTGAGGGTGTGTGTATGTCTTTGTGTGTTTTCTGTGGATGTCTCAGTGAGGGTGTGTGCATGTATGTCTTTCTGTGTTTTATGTGGTTGTCTCTCTGTGTGTGTATGTCTTTGTGTGTTTTCTGTGGGTGTCTCTGTGGGTGTGTGTGTGTATGTCTTTGTGTGTTTTCTGAGACTGTCTCTGTCAGTGTTTCCTTGGGTGTATGTGCAAGTTTGAGTTTGTGTGTGTGTGTCCATTGTCTGTTCCTTTTTAGGACATTTTGACCTTACTACTGATTATTCACATCTTTCTACAGACTTTGAGACTAATGAGACCTTTCTGGAAGTCACCAATCTACCATTTAACCTTTAAATTATTGTTTAGGCAGTTCAGCGCCCTTCCTTTCAGCCACTGCATGCTGTTGTCATCATTTAGTTGGCATCTTCCTTTACAAAAAGATAATCAGAACTCCATATTTTGTTTTCTAAATCTCCTTTTTTTATAAAACTGTAGTTTACCTCATTACTTGTCAGGTCAATGTAAACAAGTTATGAGTGTCTGGGTGTCTGTGTCTGAGTGTGTTTCTTTGCATGTCTGTTAGAGTTTCTATATATGAATCCTTATGTGTGAGTGTGTATGTGTTTCAGTGTATGAGTGTGTCTGTGTGATTGTATGTTACTACCTTTACAACATTTCCAAGTTTAAGTAGACACTTAAGAATAAAGTGCATATATGTTTTAGTCACTTGGTCAAAAATTGCACATGTCAAAGGAGGGGGGGGGGCTGATCAATGGTTAAGTCAGGGGCCTCAAAATTTCTAGTGGCGGCCCTGAACAAAAGTGATTCTACCCTTTTTAGAGTTATCCTTTTTATTATTTATTTTTACAAAAGTATCTCTTCTGGGCCAATCGGCTGCTAGCATGGGCTGTCAATCATCCTGATTGTGTGTTATGACTGCTCATTCTTAACCTGCATTTCAGGTGAGCCTGAAATAATGGACCTCCGAAGCAGCATTCACTGCTTCATAAATGGAGCCCCAAGACTTAACCATAATGCCCTTTAATGCCAAAGGCATACTTTAGCATAAAACTTAATGATGACAAAAATAGTTGCATCACAAATGATAGCATTAGCACATTTGAGCAACTCCATAAAGGTCTAAAAAAATCTCCACTAGCAGAATCATCAGAAAACTGCCCCAAAAGATTTTTTAACCAAAAGGAAGAAGCAGCAGCCACATCAGTAATAGAAACTGCTGATCTAAAAAGATAACCGGCTTGCTTAAAAACTCTGCTATGGAAGGATTCAAACTTCCTTTTAAAAGAAGAACTATCTTCCAAAGCAACAGTGGTGTGTATAGCCAGAGTAGAAATAGCCCCATCCACTTTGGGAATAAAATTTAACATTGGAGGCTGGAAAATAATACATTTCTTAAACCTTGTAGAAGGATAAATAGGAATATCTGGCATAGTCCAATGTCTGGAGATAATCTCAGAGACCATATCAGGAATAGGAAAACATCTGGGGATTTAACATCAGTATAAAACAGAATTTAGACAATTAAGACAATTAAGCTTGTTCCCATGTAATTTAGGACCTTAACCTCTAAAGTAAACCTATCTTCTTTAAAAAGAAAATGACTATGCTCAATTTAAACGAATAAGTATGTATTTCGGATTCAAGATAAGAGGAAGCCCATGATCATCAGAATCAAACCTCTCCCTCTGAGGACATAGCAGCTTCATGACTATAAACTTTAACCTCAGTAGATTTAGAGCTAGTAGTAGGTAAATTCTTATCTGATCTTTTACGCTTACTTGAAGGAGGCATGGCCACCAACATTTTCAGACACATTAGACTGTATAAAATCCTTGACTCGAGAAATCTGCAAGATTCTCCTGTAAGAAACCAACAGAAGTTACAGTAACACTTTTAGAAGCAAAAGCAACATTAAATAGGTCGGAATGGATTAGATATTATTACATTTATTGCATAAGTAGCCAGCTAATTAACAATATAAACACTTGGACTTCCGGTGCGCGGGCACGGCGAGAGGACGCAGGTTTGCTGAGCTCCGTGTGTCTATGCTCGCAGACCTGTGTTTTTAGCCACCTAAAGTGCCAAAAAACTGTAATCCTTGGCAGGACACTTAAAAGACACCTGCCCGGACAAGACATAGTGAGGAGCGCCTCCGATCCGCTCCCCCGCCGGCAGCCGCACAAACAGCTGAAGTAAGATCGCGGTGGCGATCAGAGAGGCCGGACCTCCCGCACCATCGAAAGAGAGTAGGTGAGAAGCCGAACAGGCTGGGGTTCTACAGAGGAGAGCTAAATTCAAGTTATTAGAAGCCAGAAACAGACAAGGTAACTTGCCCCAATAGCCAGAGAGCTGCGCAATAAACTGACGGCGGCCATCTTGGATATCGGCCCTACTGCAAAACCGTTAAGAAACACTATACACAGAAAAAACATAGTGAACTGCTTCTTTTTGGGGACTCAGTGGCCTTATTATCTCCCCTCTCCTCCCAGGTTTATTACAGTATTTCTGCCACACGCTTGACACAGAGAGAGAGCGATCATATTGCAAGGGAACCTGCCTATCACAGGGTAGCTGCCAGCACAGAGCCCAAAAATGCTGCCAGCGCTACACAGATAGAACCCACGTGGAAGGGAGATAAACTTGTAGCACAGTAGTGTCCGGCCTGCTGGTGAAGCGGACAACTAAGGAGTTGCACACCTTAACCTAAGACTGACTACCAACATCTCAATCGTAAATTCTACTTAGGGGACAACAATGGATATGGCACACTAGTCCAGAGCCAATGTACCCCCCTCCCCAAGCACAAACCTCCAGAAACAGAACAGAAACTAATCCTCCTAGTCCTATGAAAAAAGTTTAATTCTCCTACTAAACTATAATTACAGCAGAGCCTTTGCTGTGAACAGCCTGTATGCAAAAATATTATACTCCATACAATAAAAAGACTGACAACATGGCAGGTAGGAAAAAAGCAATCAGAGAGACGCCAGAGAACCCAAACTGAGAATCAAGTCCAGGCTCAGTCACTGCTAGAAACATCCATTATCTCGACGCAAGACACACATCCTATTGTATCTCAGTTGTCCGCGCTCTTCTTGCCTAAAATTGAACAATTGCAAACAGGAATGGACAGCTTGTCCACGGACCTCAGAGCCTTCTCAACACGCCTAACTGCTGTGGAGCAGAAAACAGCGGAGGGAGAAGAAAGATATAGAGACACAACCTCCTCCATCACTACTCTCCAAAGACAAAACAAATTGCTGCAGGCCAAGGTAGAGGACTTGGAGAACCGTTCAAGACGGAACAACCTAAGAATAGTTGGAGTGCCAGAGTCTGTCCCCTCGGGGGCCTTAATGAACTTTGTAGAGACTATTCTCCCAGGCATACTCAAACTCCCATCTACGAGCATACCTTGCATTGCAGAAAGAGCACACAGAGTGGGAGCTCCCCAGCAGGAAGGTGCACCTAGACAGATAATGGTGCGCTACCTAAATTTCAAAGATAAAACGCTAATACTCAGAGCGTACAGGCAAAAGACACCTATTGATTTTGAAGGGAGGAAAATCTTTATCTTCCAGGACTATTCCGCAGATGTCTCAAAGAAAAGGAGAGAATTCACGCCTTACTGCAGAGACCTTATAGCTCAAGGTGAATCCATAGCACTTCTGTACCCAGCCAGATTGCGACTTCAAACGCCACAAGGCCCAAAGATATTTGAATCTCCGAAACACCTTCAGCTATTTCTGGATCAAACCAAGAGGCGTGCAGATCGGCCACGGCAGGCCCAGCAAGAAGAAGAAGAAGATACATGAAGTAGGATAAAGCCAAGCAAGATTTAGAATCCTTTACCCAGGACTTTTTAACTTACCAGGACTAACTGGAGGGACATAATGCACAGAAATTGGTGCTACACGCTGCATATATATCCTTTTCAAAAATGGGGAGGGGGGGAGGGCTTTTGGGATTTTGTGAAGTTTGACAGTTGGAAAGTTTACAAGTTTAGTCACTGTTTAAAATTTAAACAAATCAGAAACTGCAGATATCTATTGACAACTGTAGACAGAAGGAAAATAATATATATCTTTGTTTATACCTACTGTGCCAATTTATAATTTATTGTTTAACTTTGCAGAGAGCTGATCAGTAATAATGCTGCTTTAAAACACCTTGATAGCTATATACGCTCACCCCTGGGCAGCTGGCGGTAAGTAAGAAAGACAGACTTACTCTATTTTTCTCCTACCACACTCTTACATAACCATTGCACACACCCCTTCAAGTCTCCCCATGAAACTAGTTTCTTGGAACGTTGGGGGCATTACGTCCCCCATCAAAAGAAAAACCATTCTAAAATATTTGAGAAACCAACATGCAGACATAGCGATCTTGGAAGAAACCCACTTGACTAACACAGAACATCAGAAACTAAGACAGGGATGGGTGGGAGAAGTTATCCACACCACATATGAAGGGAAAAGAGCCAGAGGGGTAGCTATCCTCTTTAGAAAAAATCTAGACTACACTATAGTAAAACAACTGACAGATCCCGAAACATCCTTCTGGGAAACCATACACAACCCCACCATCTCAGAAGAACATCTAACTCTCCTCAACGCACCCATCTCAGAGACAGAAATAGTGAAGGCCATAAACACCCTGCCCCTTGACAAAACCCCAGGTCCAGATGGACTACCAGGGGAATTCTACAAACTAGTGAAGGAGGAGGTGGTGGCAACACTCACCACGCTCTACAATAAAATCATGAAGGGTGAGGAAGAGATCTCTACCCGCTTCACAGAAGCTAACATCTGTGTGATTCCCAAGGAAGGCAGGGACAATTTACTTACCCAATCCTACCGCCCAATATCCCTGTTAAACCAGGATTATAAACTACTAACCAAAATCCTGGCGGATAGACTCGCAATGGCCCTGCCCACACTGATACACCGAGACCAGACGGGGTTTGTGAAGGGTAGATCCTCGGTGTTAAACATTCGCAAGCTCCAATTTATACTGACCCACTTCTGGAACCAGGCCGGAGAAGGTGGGGACAAGGACATGGAAGCCTGCGCTCTGCTTATAGACGCGGAGAAGGCCTTTGACATGGTCCTCTGGGACCATCTTTTTAACACCTTAGATAGATTTGGTATCAAGGGCCCTTTTGCATCCACAATCAAATCCCTGTACGCGAATCCCCATGCCTCAATTTTGATTAACGGCATCCCCTCACCTCCCTTTTAATTGGGTAGGGGAACAAGACAGGGTTGCCCACTGTCACCCCTCCTTTTCGACATTGCCATCGAACCCCTAGCAATCAAGATTAGGGCAGAGTCAGAGGGACTGTGGGTGGGTAAAGTCCAGTGCCATTTGTCTCTCTTTGCAGATGACATGATCCTATACCTACAAAATCCAAAAACAAACACCCCCCACGTCATGCAAATCATACACCAGTTTAGCCAGGTCTCGGGCTACAAAATAAACGCCGACAAGTCGGAGCTTGTCTGGCTGCTCCCAGGGGCACCCTGCGCTGCTCTACCATACAGCTTTAAACAAGTCACCCACTCCTTCAAATACCTAGGAGTCAAGCTATCCCACAATCCCGGAGAGTGGTACCATCTAAACTACCGCCCCCTGGTAAAAGACCTCCAGGAGACATAGCTCAGATGGGGTAAACTACCGGTAGCGCTACCAGGTAGGATCGCCCTCGTCAAAATGATCATATTCCCGAAACTCCTGTACTTATTTCAGATGATACCTCACCACATCCATAAAGCAGACATACAAATATTAAACAAAGCAATGCTCTCTTTCATATGGGCAGGAAAAAAACACAAAATAAACTCTTCTAGGCTGATGGCAGAGATTACATCAGGAGGTTTAGCTGTCCCCAACCTTGATGCATACTGTGAGGCAGCCCAGGTTAAATATGTACTGGACTGGTTGACAGAGAAAGGACACTTCACATTGCCAGAACTTGAAAAGCAGGTTACGGCTCCATGGTCCCTGCAGGCGCTCCCACATATGGCACCGACACGCACACTCAAGATAATTAAAAATTACCCACTAATATCACAGCCCCTCTCTGCTTGGTGGAGACTCTGCAAGAGATCTCGATTCGACCCTACCTACACGAAATACCTCCCTTTGAGAGGTAACCCAGGATTCCCCGCAGGGATTGATTCCCCAGTGTTCTCCATATGGGAAACTAAGGGGTTGACCTCTGTGTCCCAATTGATAAATGGGTTGGACATGAAGGTTAGACCTTTTCAAGAACTACAAACCCAATTTGACCTGCCCCGCACACACCATTTCGCATATCTACAAGCAAGACACTACATCCAAGACCTACTACGACACACAGAACTTACTGAACAAAACTCAGGCGTAAACAGACTGCTACATATGACAATGCAAGGTAGTACGTCTATCTCCCCAACTTACAGACTGCACATGAAACCGACGAACGTAGCCACGATCACGCATATCAGTGACACATGGACACGCACCTTAGACACTGAAATTACATCAGACGTAGTACAGCGCAGCATACAATATGCAAGAGGAGCAACTCTATCAGCGACTACTAGAGAATCGCACACCAGACTGTTACAAGCAGCATACATACCACCCAAGACTTTCAAAAAATGGAGACCAGAAACAGAAGGCCACTGTAAGAAATGCAAAGCAGCGGATGCGGACCTGCCGCACTTGCTGTGGAACTGCCCTATGATACGGAAATTTTGGGGTATGATAGCATATTGGATAAAATCCACGTTCCACACTGAACCGATAGTCTCCCCCAGACTGATAGTATTCTTGGAGATCCCAGCCTCTACACCTAACTCCCTAAAAAAAGTGATCACAAACATCATCCTACAAGCTAGGAAACTCATATTCAAAAATTGGTTGAGTCCAGGGACCCCTACACTATCACAACTCAAGACAAACATGCACAAACAGCTTACGTATGAAGCAGCAGACACCCTAAGAGATGTACAGTTGAGAACCAGACCCTTTATGAAAAAATGGGAACCTTACATACACACTCTACAGACTACTGTGCAAACACAGCTTTTATTCCCCCTCAGGAACACTGAAGTCCTATTAGAACAACATCTGAGAGGCAAATGGGATTTTCTGTATGAAGAGAAACATGAGAGATGAGTTAGTGGACATCTGCCCACACATTATAAAGTCTGTCTTCTTGCTACTGCCCAGGGGAGAGAAAGAGACCTAACAATGATAGACGGTTAAGATCTTAACGTGATCAGTGTAGAGATGGGATCGAAATCAGCTCTGATTATTACTGTTCTGATTATTATTATCCTTATTTAGTTATTATTGAACGTTGTACTATTTGAAAGAGTTGGGTGGGAGAAGAGGGAGGTACGGGAGGAGACTGAGAGAGGAAAAAGGAAAAGAGGGATTTACCATGGACTATTGCAACAAAAAGACCAACTCTTGGGACACAGTTTGTAATTTTTCTTTTTTGCTTTAAGAGAAAAACTCTGGGCGTACCTGCAGAGAGACTGTATGCAAAAATAACACTCGCAACAATATAGACCCAGTATTGCTATGTAAACATTCAATTGTAACATGTTTTTGTTTTCCAATGATCTGTGACCCATGGGAGAGATATCTCCACATGGTAACCCTTGTTTGATAAATAAAAGTTTAAAAAAAAAAAAAAACAATATAAACACTTAACACTGATTGGAAAGTGTTTAGATGACTAATCTTTAGCAGATTTAGGGACAGAGTCAAAAGGTTCCATAACTGCAAGGAACTTACACCAAAGTTACACCAAAGTTAAGTGAAGAAAAAAACAAGCATAGAGCTAAATGGTAATATCCCATTTGAAAACACTTTAAAGAAAGTGAAACACTTAACCCCAATGAAAGTAACTTAAAAAATTATAAAAGCAGAGATGCAGAAGTAGGGCAGCTGTTATCTAAATAGCCTTCATATGAGAGGAGGCGCGTGTCCATCTGACATCACAACAAACAAAAAAGCACACCAAAACATACACTATCACGTCAACGCACGCAGACGTGCGTCAATGTATGTGCATCAAAAAAGTATGCATGCAAAAAAAATCTGGCGTGCTTTCTGTATGAAATAAATTATAGAATCTATATAAGTAAGCGCAAAAATTACACAGTTGGATCGCAAATGTTTCTGAAATATTTAATCTTAGTAAAACTCAAGTTATTTAGTTCCCTCTGCATTTCCTTTATTCTAAAGCCAAAGGTTTCTGGATCTAACATACACAATGCCCTGTTTTAATTGAGGTGCATGGTAACCTGCTGTACATCAAAATCACTTAGCTATTTAGAATATCCTGATACTTGTTCGTTCTTAAAGAATGGTATTTCTTACATTCTATCGTTTATCAGTTTTTTTTTATTTACAGTGGTGTAGCTAGTGATCATCTCATTCCAATGTTTTGCATGAAGTTATTTGAATTACTATATCAATATTTTTAATAAACACCTGCTTTCCAAAACGTATATAAAACTATAAACTACTACAATTCTAAGATAAACTATTACTGTTGACGGGTATTATTATTTCAAATGTTTCCCAGATTTAACCTCTGTAAACATGTAAAGAATTCAACCAATAATAGTAAGGCGTTTTATAGGGCAGCCTACACTGTGCCTGCAAGTCATAACTTAAAAGTGAACAGTAAATACTTAATATACAATAAATGTAATAGCAAAAATTATTTTTATCTCATAAATGACAATAATCTGGGGGTGTTGGAGGTCTCTTTATGTTGCTATGTCTCATGGTAGTTGCCAACATTCTTCAAGAATGCTGAGAGTATCCATGTGACAACGTGCTGTGAGCAATAAATCACCAGGAGAAATAAAAAGGGTGCAACCCAGCTCATTACAAACCTGCCAAATGCCAGGAACTGAAAAGGCTCTTAAATTTACATAAAGCTTCTGTATTAGTAATGAGAACAACATTTGCTTTGGGACAAATGCTCTTGTTTTTCTTTTACAAGAATCCAGTGTAAACATGCAGACATTTGTAAGCCTTTTTGTTTCCTGGACATCACCGAAAACAAAATCGATCCTAATACTCCCATAATCCTTTTATATTGTATTCTTTCTTGAAACTTGCAATTTATCATGTAAAGTCATCATAATAACCCATGTGGTTCATGCACTTCAAACATACCACATTTCCTAGGATTTATTTTTAAAACATTAAAACTCAGAGAGAAGATTCCAATATAGCAAGAGCTGGACACACTGATAGAGATAACAATGTATAATTGCCATTGGGAAAGTATTAAGAAAAATCTTGAACATTTTTTTTTTGATGGTTGATAAACAGGTAGATAAAGAGGTGTCCTTAACCCACCATTGACAGCAAGAAGGGCCCCATTTAGTATGACACATTGGTACACAGTAAGTAGAAGTCAAAACCTCAGGATGGAATCTGGCTATTAAAACTGCCAGTGCAGGGGAGTTTTCCATGTGGCAAGTTTGTATCTTGTGACTTTATGAGCAGAACAAAGAGATTTGCTGTAGGTGATGGTAATAAGTATCAGATTAGATACTTCTTTAATTGCAATTTGGTTGGTATAGTGTATTTATTACACTGTTCCTGTCTGAAGTATTATATAGGAAAAACAAAGGCGCAAAGACAGAGTCAGGGAGCATATACCTGACATAAAAATTAAAGATCTTTCCAGCAGTGTAGATAGACACTTTCTACATTATCACACTGCAAAACCTAACTCCATACAATGTAGAATGATTGGCAAGGGTAGAACCAATAGAAAAGCGGGGAATGAAGACCTATGTTTACTAAGAAAAGAAAGTGCTTGGATATATTGACTTTGCGGCCCAATGGGCTCAATGAGAATATTGATTTAGCATGGTTTTAGGATAAAATGCAGTATGTCCTTTTGTGAACGAAATATTATTACTTGCTGGAGAAGAACAAATATATAATCTCTGTTACCTGAAAGATATTAGTTAAATAACAAAAATGTACATTACAAACTTTTAGGGGGCGATTTATCATTGTGTGGGCGGACATGATCCGCTGTAGCAGATCATGTCCACTGTACATCAATAAATGCCGACAGCATAAGCTGTCTGCATTTATCATTGCATAAGCATTTCTCGTGAAATGCTTGTGCAATACCGCCCCCTGCACATTCACGGCCGCTAGCAGAGGATGTCAATCATCCCGATCGGGTCGGTTCGGGATGATTGCTGTCAGCTGCCTCAGAGGTGGCGAATGAGTTAAGGAGCAGAGGTCTTCAGATCGCTGCTTCTCAACTTGAGTTTCAGAGAAAACTGAAACCACGGGGGTAGATTGCAGCATCTGCTGCTTGATAAATCTACTCCGAGTCCTTAGTGTTAAGCAAAGAACTGATCCCCCTGTCATCTCTGTGAGCACATTAAGATATTAGAGTAAAATCTCCTACATAGCCCTGGTGATGAAAGGGACAGTATATTGTTTAAAAAGAAATCAGTTTGAGCCTACCTAGGTTTAACTTTTAACAAAGAATACCAAGAGAACAAAGCAAATTTGAGGATAAAAGTAAATTGGAAAGTTGCTTAAAATTGCATGCCCTATCTGAATCATAAAACTTTAATTTTGACTTCACTGTCCCTTTAAAGTTGCTATTTCAAATGCTTTTGCTTTGTTTCTTTTAGAAAATATTTCTTAACTGGCTTAAGACTTTCCTTGGGAGCACCACTGTTCCTTTTATATTGAAATTTTGTGAAAAGGATTCTACATATGTTTTTGTGGGACGAAACATGCAGTTTATATATGAGAGCTAGAGCAGTAACAATTATTTTATGTAGCACAACAAAATACATTCTATCCATTGGGACAAGTCTATATCTTTAAAATCTATTAGGCGGAGTGATCCATCTATAAATTGTGTGCAAGACTAACCAATTAACAGCCCTCAAGAAACCCCATGTGACTTTACCTCTGGGGGTGAAATTCAAGTTAGTTGAGGTAATTGTTATGTACCTGTTGTATAGCTGATGGGTGGATCCATGCAGACGCCTGCTAAGAATGCTTATTAGAGTGTCAGAGTACCAATGTGAGAACTATTGATGTCCCAATGCCAGTGCTGCAAGGCAGCCCAGGCAGTTTGCACTATCATAGTAGAGATATACTTAAAAGTCTGAAAAATACAAGAGATGTGATAACTTAAAGGAAAATATCTCAGGGAACTATTTATTGCACTTATGAGGGTCCCCGTCTACTATTGTGACTTAGTCCACAATGCAATTGATGTCCACAGCACTCAAAGTACAAAAATCTTTATTCAGGACATAAAATAAAAGCAACGTTTCGGGGTTAATACCCCTTACTAATGCAGGATTAAGGGGTATTAACCCTGAAACATTGCTTTTCTTTTATGTCCTGAATAAAGATTTTTGTACTTTGAGTGCTGTGGACATCAATTGCATTGTGGACTAAGCTGGGGTGAATTGGCAGTTCACCAGTCTTCACGAGCACCAATTCTACAATAGTGCTGTTCCATCTAATTGTTTATGTACTATTGTGACTTGGTACAGACAGTCTACTTTAGTTGCAGATTTCCCTTGCAAGAGTTAATTGTTACTTATAAATACGTTTATAAGCCTTGCCGCACCTTGCAACACCGCTAGTGATAAAATGACATGCTCTAATTCTATATGGCCCTTTAAAATGAGGGAAACTAAAGTATTTTGTTTTTATTTGTAGTGTGTAAGAGAGAGCATTTTAAAATGTATATTTTGTGTGTTTTTTACAAAACGATGCTCTTGTACTGAGAAAACAAAAAACAAAGCTGTATCACCATCCCCCCCCCCCCAAAAAAACTAGTTCTGTTTATCAGTCATTTAGTAATCAGTCTTTAAAGGGACACAATTTTCAAAATGTGTTTCTGTTCTGTCTACAGATGAATGTTTCAAATTATATTACATTATTTTTTTCTTCTGAAAAAATTATTGCTGCTGTACTGAATAAACTTAATTGTGAGAGTTGTCTTTGTCCATGGAGTCCTGGGACACAGGTGTACACCAGCACTTTCTTTTAGCTCCACCTTAAATGTAAACAGCATTTAAATAACCTTTTTTCAATAAAATTCAATTCAAATGACATTTAACAGCTGCTCTTTCATATGCACGATAGAAGAAATTTGAGGAACATTTCTTATTATTTTATCATTTTTTATTGTTTAAAATATAGATAATCCATTTATTACCCATTCGCCAGTTTTGCATAACCAACACGGTTATATTAATACATTTTTTACCTCTGTGTTTAACTTGTATCTAAAGCCTCTGCAGACTGCCCCTTATTTCAGTTCTTTTGACAGATATGCATTTTCGGAAATCAGTGTCTATATGGCACACACAAACTAGTACTGTCTAGCTGTGAATAACCCAAAATGCAATGAGATAAGAGGCAGCCTTCAAGGGCTTAGAAATAAGCATATAAGTCAACCTAGGTTTAGATTAAAAAAATAATATAAAAAGAACAAAGCTAATTTTATGATAAGAGTAAATTGGAAAGTGGTTTAAAATTGGATGTCCTGAATCATGAAAGTTTAATTTTGGCAAGACTGTTTCTTTTCAGGTAAACACAAAGAACTTTAGAACACCAGCGAGTCAGACATAGCGCTAAGTTTAAAAATCAATTTTTATTCATCACATGCAGTATATGCTTAAAATCCACAATGCAGTCACAGCTCATCCCCATAGCTGTCTAACGCGTTTCGGATAATAAAATGCCTTGATAAGTCTGAACATTCAATCTTGTTTTTAATATCGTTCAGGTGTTCCCTTACTCTTGTTCTAGCCTCCCTAGTAGTGCACCCTGTGTATTGCAACCTACAAATGGTACATTCTATTAGGTAAATAACATAAGTGCTGAGACAGGTACTGCAACTTTCATGGGTATAAACCTTATTGGTGACACATGACTGAAAGGTTTGGCCTATTCGTACGTATGAACAAGCGATACAACTGGTGTAATTACATTTGTAGTGACCTTTTATTGTGAGCCAACTACTCATCTGTGTTCCTGTTTTTTTCAGTTGACTTGGAGATATTAAATTTCCAATAGTGCACCCTCTCCTGGATACACAATTGCATCCTCCCTCAACGTAATCTTTTAGGCTATCTTCAGCCGATACTATCGGTAGATGCTTCCTAATGATGCTACAAATGTCGTTAAACTGGGGGCTGTAGGTGGTGGAAAATGTAAGTCTTGAATGGTCAAATCTTTTTGGACGATTAGTAATTGTGTCACTTATAAGAGTTGCCCTGTCCATTCGTGACACTTATAAGAGTGCCGTATTTATGGTCTTGGGCCAATACCCTCTCTGTAACAGAGACTCTTTAAATTTATTACTCTCTATCAGGAAATCACTGTCTTCAGAACAGTTTCTTTTAATTTGCATAAACTGTCCTTTTGCCACCCCAAAACCTGTATGTTTTGGGTGGC
Source organism: Bombina bombina (assembly GCF_027579735.1). Classification (NCBI taxonomy): domain Eukaryota; kingdom Metazoa; phylum Chordata; class Amphibia; order Anura; family Bombinatoridae; genus Bombina; species Bombina bombina. The sequence goes on from NC_069504.1 coordinate 573,536,666, forward strand.
TGCTTCTAGCATGTAATATTGTATTTGACATAATCGGTTTCCTGTAGAGAGTAGTTTTAATACAATTAGTTTCAGTTACTCCTTCTAAGACTATATCTAGATAGGGAATCTTGATCTTTTCAAATTGATACGTAAACTGCAAACCCACTACGTTCGTATTCAAATAATCAACATATTGAATGGCCTCCTCCTCGGTGCCCTGCCATATGAAGAGGAGGTCATCAATGAAACGTTTGTAAAGTTTAATCTTGTCTTGAAATGGGTTTCCACCTCCAAAGACGTGGGACCGCTCCCACCATCCCATATAGATGTTGGCATGCGATGGTGCAAACTTAGCACCCATCGCGGTCCCACGCCTTTGGAGGTAGAAATCACCCTCAAAACGAAAAAAATTGTGAGTTAAAAGGAAGTCAAGTGTTCTGCAGATGAACATCCTTAAGGGATGATCATAATTGCTGAAGTCTTCTAGGATTTCTGCTACTGCATCTACACCTAGTTTATGTGGAATTGCCAAGTATAGGCCAACCACATCTATTGTTAACCAGGAAGATGTAGTATCCCAGTGTATCTTATCCAAGTTGGACACCAAATGTTTGGTGTCACGCAGGTATGAGGGAAATTGAAGGACCATGGTCTACCCTTCACCTCCTCCAAGGATTTATGCACCTTGGGGAGGTGATGAAAAATGGGTTATAACTGGATTGGATATCAATAAGTAATTAAATGTGTCTTGGTCAAAGATTCCCTCCTGAACACCATCATCAAGTAGGTCCATAAGATCCCTCTTGAAAGCTTCCGTAGGATTCCTCAAGAGTCTAGTATAGACTTCTGTTTCATTTAACTGTCTCATGGCCTCTTGTATATATGAAGCTCTATCGAGAGCAACAATACTCCCGCCTTTATCAGCTCGCCTGATGACTATGTCATCATAGGATTGTAAATCTACCAGTGCTCGGCAAAGCTCAGGCCGTAGGTTTGGATAAGTGACCTTATTTTTGGACAGCTTGACTAGATCTTGTTCCACCCTGTGGTGAAAGGCCTCCAAAAAGGGACCTCTCATTCCCACAGGGTAAAAGATAGACCTAGGTTTAAAATGTCCATGTGAGACCTTTACATGTGCAGGGTCTCTCAAATACTGAGAGCCTAGTTCCTGCAAAACGTAATAGTCTCTCGCCTCCTCAAAATCAAAGATATCTGAGATACTAGGATACATATCAGTAGAATTACCATTTATATCACTGTCAGGCTGACTATCAATGTCGCTATTGGTATCATTATGCCAAAAATATTTCTTAAGGGTGAGATCCCTCACTAACCTATTAACGTCTGTGATGGTCTCAAACAGATTAAATGATCTCTTTTCAGGACCAGTATACAGACATGTACTTTATAGCTTCATTTTTCATAAACAATTGAGCTTACTTTTTTTAAACTAAATAAATAAAATAATAACAATTTTTTGTGATCTTTTATATGTGTGGTAGAAATTCTCAGTTATTTAATGTCCCTTTATTTTTTGGAAAATTATAGATAAACAGATATATCTTTTTCTTCTCAAACTCAAGGTAAAGCTGAATACTGTATACATTAAAATGGCATTGTAGCTCTTTTTCTCTAACAATTGACTAGATGTCCTTACATTATCTGTCAGATGTCTGAAATACCTTTATCCTTTCTGCACTGACAGCCTTATTTTCTCTTTGTACAGTAATTTATGAGAACATAAAACGGATGGAAAAGAAAATATAATGACTCTTTCATAAAGAAAAGGAACAATATCTAACAGATACTGGGTTTATTTAAAACAAAACAGACTTTATTTGTTGTAAAGTGGAAAATTGTAAAGCTTCACAAGACAAGTAATGAAATGAAAAGATGCCCTTCAAGATAGCGAGAAATTACTAAGTATGTTCTTGAGATAGAATATTTTCCTGAAGACATTATGCTCCAAGAATAGTGCAAAAGACAAAGGCAGTCGCCAGTCGCCACTGCAGAATCTGTAGATGTGAAGATTATCCTGGGAACATTAGCTTTGAAACCACAAGTACATTCTATGACAAAAAGTGTATGGAGCTTGTTCCCCAAGCAATAATAATCCTGAAGACATTTTCAGTGCTGGAAGATACCTTTACAGTTTTTTTTTTCTGTTGAACAGGATATAAAATGATTTAAAGTTTTAAAACTGTCATATTGTAAAGAGGACAGGATAACTAGTGTCCATATGTTTCTCAGTTTAAGGGAAATTAAAAAAGAAATAGCTGTTCATACAAAATTTTCTGCTAGAGCAGGTTAAAGAGGAGTAAGAGTTTTGGCATCAAGTAACATTAGATTCCAATATCCCATAACTATGAAAAGCTCATGAGAAGCACAGATATAAAATAACTCTGTAAATCTAAGGTAAAAAAAGAAGCACTGGAACACTGTAAAGTGTACTGAGTCTTTGGATTAATCATAAGCAGTAAAAGAACAACTGAGTTGACTCATTTCTTGGTTTATGCTTTGATGTTTTTGGGATTTATCCTAAATGTTCAATTCACATTCCCTTTATAGACTTGTTGAAACCTCTATAAAATGGCACCTCATGCCTGTCTAGCATTTTTTTGACTGTAGAACACATGTAGTACAAAATCATAAAGTAAAAACTACAGAACTGTTAAACATCATTTTAATGAGGGTAATTTTATATATATATATATATACATACACACACACAATCACACACACACATATATATATATACACATACAAATGTCCAAATGCCCTATTATTAATATATTATTTATTCAGACCAATTAAATTGTCATGCTTTTCTAAATTAAATCATGCAACCTTGAAATACCTCCTTAACAAGACAGCTGCTGATTTCTTCCCACCACCTTTAAAGGCCATTTAAAGGACCACTCAACACATTAGATTTGCATAAACAACAAATGCAAGATAACAAGACAATGCAATAGCACTTAGTCTGAACTTCAAATGAGTAGTAGATTTTTTTATAACAAATTTAAAAGTTATGTATATTTCCACTCCCCTTGTACCATGTGATAGCAATCAGCCAATCACAAATGCATATACGTATAGTCTGTGAACTCTTGCACATGCTCAGTAGGATCTGGTGACTCAAAAAGTGTAAATATAAAAGACTGTGCACATTTTTTTTAATGGAAGTAAATTGGAAAGTTGTTTAAAATTACATGCTGTATCTGAATCATGAAAATTTTATTTAACCTGAGTGTCCCTTTAACAATGCTATTTGTAGACCTTCTCTTCTTGTCCCTTAAATGTAAACGTATCATTAATGGATAGGAAAGTCTTATGCGAGCCTGCACCAAAGCTGCATAAAGCTGCACCTTGCAGCTTTATACATTTCCATCATAGTTTGCTCAAGAAGAAGCCATTTTAGCAAGTAACAAAATAACAATGGGGGGATGTCAGTTCTCAGCATGTGACCAGTTATCTTCTTGAGAGTTTTAGCTCATTCAGTGACTTATTTCTGATGAAATATAATAAAGGGGTTCTTTAATGTGATGCCAACTACATTCTAAAACAAATGGTCATAAGTTACTCAGGAAACATGTGGTTCCCGTTTTAAAACAATTAAAAAATCCAAACTATTAAGGTTATAGAAATAGAATAATATTTAGAGAGTTACAGAATATTCTATCCCACCAACTTTACCAGCCATTGCTAATAGACATAGACAGACAGCTAGACAGACAGATGTCATGCCTTTTTTTTTACATTAGAAATTCTCCGATCCTTTATGTACAAGTTACAACTTAAAGACTGAGTTTAGTTATGTGCTCCAAGCACTAAACTATTATAAATTTGATGAAAATGAACTAAATCAAGGGAAGAGTGAGTTTGAATGAATATGATCCTGCACTGCCACCTACTGTGTCAGATATAGCTTCATGTTTGGTACCAAAACATCCTGTATGTGTAAAATCTAAACTATAACACAGCGGATTATGGTCTCTATATAGCATACACCATCATTGTTTAGATTTTATGGGGCCTATTTATTAATGTGCATTTATCATTACACAAGCAGTTCTTGTGAACTGCTTGTGCAATGCCGCCCCCTGGCTAGCAGGGGGTGTCAATCAGCCCGAACGTATAGGATCAGGCGCATTGATGTCCGCAGCCTCAGAGCAGGCAGATAAATTATGAAGCAGCGATCTTTAAACCTGAAGGCTCGCGCGGAAACAGGGGCATCAAGCTCCATTTGGCGCTTGATTATTCGGCCCCTATATATACTATCCATCCCATATTGACATATCTTATAATGATGATTTATAATAATAGTAATAATAACAATTTAGACCAAAATCATCTTATTGAAAATATTCAAAATGTTATGCACATCTTTAAAGCGACGATTCTGCATTTTACAATCATACTAAACCAAGGAGTCAAATCACATTTTCTTATTCCAGTACTTTTTTAAACTAACATATCATTATCTTGTTATTATCTTAAAAGATGTCTTTATTCCATCTAAAAGAGAATATTAAAATTGTATTATAATTTTAAACAACTTTTCTAACTTTTTAATTAGCTTTGTTCTTTTGGTATCCTTTGTTAGAAAGCAGAAATGTACTACTGAGAACTAGTTGAACCATTAGCTTGGTGAACCAATAAAAACAGGCCTGTATGTGCAACCACCAATCAGCAGCTAGCTCCCAGTAGTGTATTTCTGCTCCTGGGCATACCTAGGTTCCAAGAGAACAAAGTAAATTAGACTAAAGTTTAAAGGAACAGTCTACACCAGAATTTTTATTGTTTTAAAAGATAGATAATCCCTTTATTACCCATTCCCCAGTATTGCATAACCAACACAGTTATATTAATATACTTTTAACCTCTGTGATTATCTTCTATCTAAGCCTCTGCAAACTGCCCCTTTATTTCAGTTCTTTTGACAGACTTGCAGTGTAGCCAATCACTGCCTGCTCCCAGATAACTTCACGTGCACGAGCACAGTGTTATCTATATGAAATACGTGAACTAACACCCTCTAGTGGTGAAAAACTGTTCAAATGCATTGTGAAAAGAGGTGTCCTTCAAGGTCTAAGAAATTAGCATATGAACCTCCTAGATTAAGCTTTCAACTAAGAATACCAAGAGAACAAAGCAAAATTGGTGATAAAAGTAAATTGGAAAATTATTTAAAATTACATGCTCTATCTGAATCATGAAAGTTTATTTTGGCCTAGACTGTCCCTTTAAGTTTGACTTTCCTGACCCTTTTGCAAATAAGAGATAGGGAAAACATATATTTGTGTGTTAGTCAGCTTAGTGCTTCTGTAATGTGCGTAGCCAATCCTGAAGCAGAAAGAGGAAGAGGACAGGGTCATGACCCCTTAAATAGGTTAATCAAACCCAGCCCACCTACCTGTAACATTGCAGACACCACACACACAACCCTCATTCTCCATGCACTATAGGGAGGTAAGGCCCTTAGTTTTGCTCCATGCTGACAGGCAGCATTGCACTTTCATTTACTTTAGTTGTTTATAATTAAGCAGCAGAATATTCTATTTCTAACTCTCAACATATCAAACAGTTCACTTATTCTATAAATTTCACTTTATTTCCCATAAAGTAAAAATGCATAAATGTGGCAAATCACACAAACATTTGCTGCAGGGAAACGGCGGCACATAAAGCTGCGTTCTAAACAGGCTGGAGTTTAAGCTGGTTCTTTTTAAACACTGGGCTGTTCTTCCTATTAATTTATCCAGGGAAGGCCAGTTTCCTCAGATGGGTTTCATCAGCTTTATGCACTTACAAGGAATGAATCATAGTGATGTTTCTAATGTTTTTAAAGTAGCTTGGCTTTCTCTTCCTGTGATTTATAGCTTTTCTTTCTTCAGCGGCAGTCATTGGTTGTCACATGGGAATCCAATGCACTTGGAGCAGGCAACATTTAATAAGAATAAAATGATGTTTTGATATAATTCAAGGTTAACTGCACAGCAGCATTTCTGTTACATTATTTTCTTTACAAGTGAACAGTAACGTATTGCAGTGACCTTTCTGTACTGCATTGTGTATGACAAGATTACTACATTCAGGATGTCAATAATATTTATTGCACGTTGTTGCACATTTTCACTGTACATAATAGAAAAATAATGTATTATTGTCTGCATGCCAAAGAAAATTATACATTTAAAGGGATATGAAACCCCCAAAAAGTATTTTGTGATTCAGACAGAGAATATAATTCTTAAAAAGTTTCCAATTTACAACTAATATCAACTTTGCTTTGTTCCCTTTTGTATTTTTTGTTGAAGAAAACCAAGGTAGGTGTCTGTAGCACTACATAGCAGGATATAGTGCTGTCATCTAGAGCTCTTACAAATGGTTAACATTCTTGCAAAATTGCCGCCATATAGTGTTCCAGACACATGCATGCTTCTGATCTTACATTCATATAGTGTCCCAGACACATGCACGCTTCTGAGCTTACATTCATATAGTGTTCCAGACACGTGCACGCTTCTGAGCTTACATCCATATAGTGTTCCAGACACGTGCACGCTTCTGAGCTTACATCCATATAGTGTTCCAGACACATGCATGCTTCTGATCTTACATTCATATAGTGTTCCAGACACATGCACGCTTCTGATCTTACATTCATATAGTGTTCCAGACACATGCACGCTTCTGAGCTTACATTCATATAGTGTTCCAGACACATGCACGCTTCTGAGCTTACATTCATATAGTGTTCCAGACACGTGCACGCTTCTGAGCTTATATCCATATAGTCTTCCAGACACATGCACGCTTCTGATCTTACATTCATATAGTGTCCCAGACACATGCACGCTTCTGAGCTTACATTCATATAGTGTTCCAGACACATGCACGCTTCTGAGCTTACATTCATATAGTGTTCCAGACACATGCACGCTTCTGAGCTTACATCCATATAGTGTTCCAGACACATGCACGCTTCTGAGCTTATGTCCATATAGTGTCCGAGACACATGCACGCTTCTGAGCTTACATCCATATAGTGTTCCAGACACATGCATGCTTCTGATCTTACATTCATATAGTGTCCCAGACACATGCACGCTTCTGAGCTTACATTCATATAGTGTTCCAGACACCTGCACGCTTCTGAGCTTACATCCATATAGTGTTCCAGACACATGCACTCTTCTGAGCTTACATTCATATAGTGTTCCAGACACGTGCACGCTTCTGAGCTTACATTCATATAGTGTTCCAGACACATGCACGCTTCTGAGCTTACATTCATATAGTGTTCCAGACACATGCACGCTTCTGAGCTTACATCCATATAGTGTTCCAGACACATGCACGCTTCTGAGCTTATTTCCATATAGTGTCCCAGACACATGCACGCTTCTGAGCTTACATCCATATAGTGTTCCAGACAAATGCACGCTTCTGAGCTTATGTCCATATAGTGTCCCAGACACATGCACGCTTCTGAGCTTACATCCATATATTGTTCCAGACACATGCACGCTTCTGACCTTACATTCATATAGTGTTCCAGACACGTGCACGCTTCTGAGCTTACGTCCATATAGTCTTCCAGACACATGCACGCTTCTGATCTTACATCCATATAGTGTCCCAGACACATGCGCGCTTCTGAGCTTACATCCATATAGTGTCCCAGACACATGCACGCTTCTGAGCTTACGTCCATATAGTGTCCCAGACACATGCATGCTTCTGAGCTTACGTCCATATAGTGTCCCAGACACATGCACGCTTCTGAGCTTACGTCCATATAGTGTCCCAGACACATGCACGCTTCTGATCTTACATCCATATAGTGTCCCAGACACATGCGCGCTTCTGAGCTTACATCCATATAGTGTCCCAGACACATGTACGCTTCTGAGCTTACGTCCATATAGTGTCCCAGACACATGCACGCTTCTGAGCTTACATTCATATAGTGTCCCAGACACATGCACGCTTCTGAGCTTACATCCATATAGTGTTCCAGACACATGCACGCTTCTGAGCTTACATCCATATAGTGTTCCAGACACATGCACGCTTCTGAGCTTACATTCATATAGTGTTCCAGACACGTGCACGCTTCTGAGCTTACGTCCATATAGTCTTCCAGACACATGCATGCTTCTGATCTTACATCCATATAGTGTCCCAGACACATGCACGCTTCTGAGCTTACGTCCATATAGTGTCCCAGACATGTGCATGCTTCAGAGCTTATGTCCATATAGTCTTCCAGACACATGCACACTTCTGATCTTACATTCATATAATGTTCTTCTGAGCTTACGTCCATATAGTCTTCCAGACACATGCATGCTTCTGAGCTTACGTCCATATAGTCTTCCAGACACGTGCATGCTTCTGAGCTTACGTCCATATAGTCTTCAAGACACATGCACGCTTCTGATCTTACATTCATATAGTGTTCCAGACACGTGCATGCTTCGGAGCTTATGTCCATATAGTCTTCCAGACACATGCACGCTTCTGATCTTACATTCATATAGTGTTCCAGACACATGCACGCTTCTGATCTTACATTTATATAGTGTTCCAGACACATGCACGCTTCTGAGCTTACGTCCATATAGTTTTCCAGACACGTGCACGCTTCTGAGCTTACGTCCATATAGTCTTCCAGACACATGCACGCTTCTGATCTTACATTCATATAGTGTTCAAGACACATGCACGCTTCTGAGCTTATATCCATATAGTCTTCCAGACACATGCACGCTTCTGATCTTACATTCATATAGTGTTCCAGACACATGCACGCTTCTGATCTTACATTTATATAGTGTTCCAGACACATGCATGCTTCTGAGCTTACGTCCATATAGTCTTCCAGACACATGCACGCTTCTGAGCTTACGTCCATATAGTGTTCCAGACATATGCACACTTCTGAGCTTACGTCCATATAGTGAAGGAAGAAAGAGAGCGCCTCATAGTGCAAATATCTCTGTACAGTTAGAGACTGTAGTATTATCCAATAGAAAGGTACTCACAAGTGGAGTGGCGCTTTTCGTTAAAAAAGTGCAAGCAGGCAGGCTGACATTTACAGCAGTCAGTACGCTGGCAAAGGCAGTATAGTACAGTTCCGTGAGCATCTCGCTGTCGAAGTATCCACTGGCAGGACCCAGGTGATAATAGGAGCCATGCTCCACAAGAAACCTCTTTATCCCAACAGGGATCGGATCCTTTATGTGATATAACCGGTATGGGCTGATAAAAATCGTATCTGCAACGTCTCTAGGGTTAAAAAAGCTGGTACAAATTGGAACACAGTCCAGACTAAGTGGTTAAAAACAAATTTAATGGAACTGATAACGCGTTTTTCGGCCTTTAGCTCCTGGCCGTTTCATCAGATCAATAGTCTGATGAAAGATATTGAAAGAATTGATCTGATGAAACGGCCAGGAGCTAATGGCCGAGAAACGCGTTATCAGCTCCATTAAATTTGTTTTTAACCACTTAGTCTGGACTGTGTTCCAATTTGTACCAGCTTTTTTAACCCTAGAGACGTTGCAGATACGTTTTTTATCAGCCCATGCCGGTTATCTCACATAAAGGATCCGATCCCTGTTGGGATAAAGAGGTTTCTTGCGAAGCACGGCTCCTATTATCACCTGGGTCCTGCTGGTGGATACTTTGACAGCGAGACGCTCACGGAACTGTACTATACTGCCTTTGCCAGCGTACTGACTGCTGTAAATGTCAGCCTGCCTGCTTGCACTTTTTTAACGAAAAGTGCCACTCCACTTGTGAGTACCTTTCTATTGGATAATACTACACTCTCTAACTGTACAGAGATATGTGCACTATGAGGCGCTCTCTTTCTTCCTTCACTTTTTAGATACCTGATTCAACGCCAGCATCAAGAGAAGCAGCCTGACAACACGAGATCTCTGGATTCCTTGAAGATCCTTGCTAAACAACGAACTTTCTGGTTTGCATTTGCAATATATGTTTGGACTTTTTTCTCCTATGTTATTTGATTTTTTATCACTAGATATTGTTACACGTACTTTTTGGTTATATTCACAGTTTTTTAATGATCACTGTGCATTTTTGAGAGCTTGGGACACACTTAGAGTTTGGCACTAACCATTTGCGTTACAGTGTTTCTCCCCTGCTTTAACCTATTTTCAAGCACACACACATCAGCATTTCACATTACACAAATTGTATTATTTTTGCTATATATATTTTTTCTGGCGCAACTTATTTATATTTTATATATTTCTTATATAAAATATATACCTCTTACGTCCATATAGTCTTCCAGACACATGCACGCTTCTGAGCTTACGTACCTGCTTTTCAACAAAAGATACCAGTAAAATGAAGTAAATTTGATAATAGAAGTAAATTGAAAGTCAATTAAAGTTGGAAGCTCTATCTGAACCTTCATGTCCCTTTTTTATGTGTGTTTTGCAGCTGCTTCTTTGAGAACAACAAATCGTGTTTTCCTGGATGCTTAGTAGATATTGTAAAGAGAAGATCATGATCAAAATCCATTGAGCCTTACTTTTCCATATATTCACAGTTTTGTTAGTGGAAGATCCTGCCCTTAACACCTAGGGCCTAATGATCTGAAGCTATCTGGTCTATTGAGATTATCTAAGAAATTTTAGGTTGATAAATGTTCTCACTATGCAGGGGTCTGGTTTTGAAAGAGAAACATTTATATTAAAATATAAGGTTTAAAACAAACAAAAGAAAGATTTTGCCTGATTTCTCTCCATGCCAGAGTTTTTGATTTGCAAAATGTGCTTAGCACACAATATATTTTACACGTATAGCCACGTGGAAAAACAAAAATAATATAAAATACAGGCAGATTAATAAAGAATGCTCACCAGTCTTTTGATTTCCCTGGTGGAATGATCTAAAGCAACTTTTTTAAGCTGAAAACAGGCAGGGCCATTTTTCTCAAAGGAGATTATTGGTATACCTTCCCCTAATATATTTTTTCAGAATTAAAATGTATCAGTTTGTATTAAACAAAAGTGCCCAATTGTTGTTATGATAAGTACCCTAGTACTCTATTGCATCTATAAATCACCCCTTTAAATTGTAGCTTTCCAGACCCAGCTGCTGCAGCCCGCCGGGAAATCTCCTGGTATCCAGGTAGGCCAATGCAGCCTTCAAAACAGGGTGTCTCGCTAAGGGGCATATACTGCATTTTCATATGAACAATGCACAATAAAATTGGTATTTTAACCCTTTGAGTGCTAAGCACTTTCCCACCTGGGTGCTAAGCTGATTTAATTTTTATTTTTTTTTGTGTGGAAAAAAATGTTTGAACTTTTTTTAATTTTTTTTCCAGATCCCCAAGACTTTCCAATGGTAGGTCTTGGGGGTCTGTAGCTGCTTAGATGCCTTTCCCTATACTTTGTATTGACAAATTGTTAATAAAGTTGTGCAGTGACATCACCGCACAAAGCGTGATGCCCCGGCACGTGTCACTCTACAGGCACAATCGCCGGGGTAGGAGCGGGTGGGAGCCCCCAGATCTCCCTCAAGGTGGGAGAGTACTAGTGATGGCTCTGAGCCGTCATTAGCACCAGAGTGGGAAACTCTGTGACAGGTCAGACCCATCATTAGCACTCAAAGGGTTAAACATCATACAAAACAAAAAATTTAACCATTGACATCAAAATAAGCAGATAAAAATTGTATTGTTTATGGGGTATCAAAAATTGTAACAAAGTTTTTCACCAGAAATCGTATTTTAGCAAACATGTAAAAATTGTATGTAAATTACACAGGAATAAACCGTATTAAATATGCACAGTGTAAATCGTAAGTTTAGTACATTGGATGTGCAAAAAAACTTAGAAATACAAAAAGTCTTAGAAATACAAAAAACATAGCATAATTGTTTTTTGTTTCGTAAAATGGGCAGAACATGGGCGTTCCATTGGCATATATGAAATTGTCTGTCATGTTACAATCATGTGGAGTAGTTGATACCTGGATTGGCTACTCAGCAGAGGTGGTATTGTCTCAGCGTGGAAGGGGTTAAGGTGAACTGTTTTTTCTGTGTGTGTGAAATCTGCTTTCAGAAGGCTGTAAGCTGAGATCTTCCCCCCTCCTTCCCCCCCCTCCTTCCTTCCCCCTCCTTAGAATAGTGCTGTTAGTGTAACTGTGTAGGAATGCAGAACGCTCCTCCCCTTGGAGACTGATAGTGGGAGCTAAGACTTGTTTGCAATTGGTTGAACTTGTTATAAATCTTAACCAGGGCGTTGTCTTTGACAAGACAAAAAGAATTTGATTCAAGTATGCAAGAGAAAGACTTTTAGGCAGAACTGCCCTGGGGACTCAAGCGACTAACATCTGGAATGGCAGCTCTCCACATATCTAAAGGAATTTGATAATAAGTAAGATATTGTGTTTCTATTTCTATGTCCCATTTTGTTTCTAAAGAACTGTAGCTTTGTAATTGTATGTTATTTTAAATGTCTTTATAATTTTGCACTGTGTAACCTGTGTTTATATTTTTGTTATTAAACACATAGAAAATCTAATTCTGTCTTTTGGGCTCTAATATCCGAATTCACACTCCTGTTGAGACAAGGTTAAAGGCACGTTATACCTAACTGTTAAATAATGTGAGTTTTTAGGGGTTCCCCAGAACTCCCCTTTAATTTAAAAGTTTTGATGGTGGCAGCAGGGAAATTGTTAATTAGAGCAGTGTGGACCGGATGTGGGGTTAATGTGGTGTCTCTTTTGAGGTCCTTTTGCAGAGTTACAAGGATAAGGGAACCAGAGCTGTGTGCCATTAACCCCTTCATGCCCACACCCCTCTATTGTGATGCTGAGAAGGTTGGATTCGTCACATTGTCTCTCTAATCCCAGCATAATTGTGTAAAGATGTTCGCACTTCAGATCACACAGTTTTTTCTTGTCAGCTAGAAAGTGGCAAACTTTTCTCAAAACACTCAAAATACTTATAAACCTAATAGAAAAACACATGCATACAAAAATGTAAGATGCTATAACCAGAAAGGAGCGTAATGTGATTTATACTGTCTGCAGGACTTCATTTTGAAAGTTTAATATACCAAGACTTTATGAAAGAATAACAACATATGAGATTACCTTTAGGGATATAACATATTGAATAAATGTCTGCTATATTAAATAAATAGCTGCATTGGTGAATTAAAAATGTTTAACTGTGTCAGAATAAAACAACATTTGTTTTTGTTTTTCAGAATCTGGTGTTAAAATGAGGTTTTGAAATAAATACATACTAGATAAATTGTCCTATGACTGAAATCATAGATATGAGACCATATTCCTGTACCTTATTAATGACTTCAAATTATATATATATATATATATATATATATATATATATTATAGTAAACAATAATGAAGTTAAATATATGTGTATATCAATGGTAATATTGGTTCCAACAAAATTCTATTGCAGGTATGTATGGAATTTAGAGATATGCTCAAAATGCAATGTAATACCAGGATATTAAATGTTATTATTCTATGAAGAAGCAAATAATTAATAATATAATTACTTATTAATATGGCTATATGATTAATCACATCAGACTGCTACTTAAAAACGATATTATCATATAAAATAGTAGGAAATATATATCGTATATATATATATATATATATATATATATATATATATATAAAAAATTCTAAATATACCCATGTTTGGACTTGTAAATATGTGTTCAGTTAGATTAGTTGGGCCATATACTGAACAGATAGTTTATGTTTGAATAATAGGAAATAATAAATATATTGAGTATACATTTATGAAAATCTATATTGTTCTGTACTTTAAAGTATTTTGCTAATGAAACTGCATTCCTACTCCTACTGTTGTCCTGGTGTTCAATGCGAGAATTAAAACCAACATTTTTTTTTAATTGTCTGGGGATTTAAATTACCATATGCATTTCCAAGGGTCAATGAGAGATAAGCTAAGAGTAAGGTCGTACCCAAAATTTCACTGAATGATTAGAAAAAGAGGTGGGTTTTATCACAGATAAAAACTCATGCACAGGAAGTAATTGGGGTCAATGCTGGCTAATGTTCTTACCTTATCTTACTGGCTGAATTGCTGCCTGGGAAATATCTGATGCGAAACTCTTTATACCAAAAGAGCAAATAAATTTGGGCCTAATATTCACTTCCAGATTTGTGCATACTCTCTTATATGACAGTGAAAAGAATTTTGATTGAGGACTGAACTCTCAAATATTGGTGAACTGGTAATATATTACGGTTGTTTTATATTTTGAATGTTTTAAAGCAAAGATATTCTTTATTTATTAAAGGGGTACTGTATTGTTGCAACGCTAGTATTAAATATACCAGTGTATTTTATAAATTAAATATACTAGCGCTAAGACAATTATTATTGAGAAAAGGGTCAGGCCTTAATATTTATAAATTTGATTGAGTTACTGCGATATATTTTAAAAATTCCATGTAATATTGTGGTTAAATCTCTGGTTAATTATTTGAAGTATTTTAAAACTATTTTGGGCCATATAGTTTAATTATATTTTTCTGGAAGTTCTATTAGATTTATTGAGATTTGGTAAGATTTGTGTTAAAAGATTTGGTTATATTGTTAACTAAGCATTGTTAAGTTATTAGTTCATATTTTGGTATTGGAGTAATTGTTGCTGGTTAAATACAAATTGTTCTGGTAAAATGCATGTGGAATATTTGTTAAGTGATACATTTTGTGTTAAGGTTAATTTATAGAAATATTTAATCCATTCATGGGATACTAAAAAATATCTAGTGAATTAATCTAAATATCTCTATAGCCTGCTTTATATTTCATATTGAGTATTGTTACAACTAGACATATATATTAGGTCATAATTAATACACTATTTTCTGCATAAATATAATCAACGTGTTTATAGAGATTAATTGGTCAGAACTCAGGAATTAATTTAATTTGAGATGTTTATAATAATTTTATTGTCAACATTTCTAGATATCTTAATATCCTTCTGGAATACACTATAGAGATTATATAACGTTTCACTGGAGTGTATTTACAAATTCCACTATATTAGTTGGAGATATTGCTGGCGATAATTTTATGATCGATTATTAAAATTCATAATTCCATTAATCAAAAATATTGTTACGTAAAAATATATAACATGTTGGAGGTTACTGCTGAGATAGAATTAAATTATATTGTAACCTAGGGTATATAACAGTATACATAGTACTGTACCCACAAAAAGACAGTACAGTACTGTAATCAGAAAGGTAATATTTGTTGTTTTAAATAAATAAAGACTATTATTTGCATTTTAGAACACAATGTTAAACACACACTCAGAAAAGACTGACTTTCAGGCAGGAAAAAAATAATTTTTAATCATTTTATTTTTAAAAATATATTAATTAAAAAGTTTGGATTTCAGAATATGTTTGGAATTAGGGATTTGTACTTGTAGTAAATAAAGCTTAGCGTTTTTAACAGTCTTGTATTTTATGTCGTTTTAGTATTTTATTTTAAAGTTAGTTGTTAAGTCAATGTTTCATTTCACTGTTAAAGGGACATTAATGTCAAAACTGAAATATGGCTGAGTTAATTTTAAAGGAATATGAAAATCTTTTTTTTCTTTCAAGATTCAGATAGATCATACAATTGAAACTACTTTCCATTTTACTCCTATTATCTAATTTGCTTAATTCTCTTTGTATCTTTTGTGGAAAGATCAGCAATGCACTACTGGGAGCTAGCTGAAAGCCAATGACAAGAAGCATATATGTGCAGCCACCAATCAGCAGCTTCTGAGCCTACCTAGGTATACTTTTTACAAGGGATACAAAGAGAACAAAACAAATTAGATAATAGAAATAAATTGGATTATTTAAAATTGCATCTGAATCATGAAAAAAAATTGTGTTTCACGTCCTTGTAATTTTGAATAGAATAATTTTTGCACTATACACATATATGCTACACATACTCCATGCACCCTCATTCAAACACAGCTCAGAGAACATATGGTGGCTCCTGTCAATAGCTTAAAGGGACAGTCTACACCAGAATTTTTATTGTTTGAAAAGATAGATAATCCCTTTATTACCCATTCCCTAGTTTTGCATAACCAACACAGTTATATTAATATATGTTTTACCTCTGTGATACCTTGTATCTAAGCCTCTGCAAACTACCCCCTTATTTCAGTTCTTTTGACAGACATCCATTTTAGCCAATCAGAGCTTGCTCACTGGAACTCCACGTGAGTGAGCACAGTGTTATCTATATGACAAACGTGAACTAACACCATCTAGTGGTGAAAAACTGTCAAAATGCCCTGAGAGAAGAAGTGGCCTTCAAGGGCTTAGAAATTAGCATATGAACCTCCTAGGTTTAGCTTTCAACTAAGAATACCAAGAGAACAAAGCAAAATTGGTGATAAAAGTAAATTGGAAAATTGTTTAAAATTACATTCTCTATCTGAATCATGACAGTTTATTTTGGACTAGACTGTCCCTTTAATTTGAGGGATACAAGTTGCCGCAAGTGCAGTATGAAATACTGGTACACAATGAAACAGTGATAACTTTTACTAAAATCATGTAAAGGCATTTTTCAGTGCACCCTACTCCCACCAACTTTAAAGCCCCAAAACTGCTTAGAGCTGTTTTTTATTATTAAGAAAAAGCTACCTTTTTTTAAATAAAAAACTATAATGCCCTCTATTTTGAGGGCATTTGGGTCACTTTTAGAAAATTAACCTGAGATCTGATCTAATTTTCAGAGCGCTAATTGCTACCGCAAGCTTGCGGAAGCAATAACCAGCCACTTGTAATGGCTGGTTAATTATTGGGCTCCGTCAAACGGGCAAATTAAAGGCTCCACTTGTAATCTAGCCCAATGTGTTTAAACACTGCAAAGGTCAATTCACATAAGCTAATAATATACACCAACTACAACTCAAGCTAAGCAACCTTAAATGGACAGTTTTCTACACACAGTGCAGAATTATATAACATTATTTTAATGGTAACTTCAAAAATTAAAATATTTGCTGATTTTGTAGTGTAACATTGGACTTCCCTCCAGGATCTACTGAGCGAGTCTTTGATATCCAAAGCGCTTCACAGGCTTGCTGGCTAGTCATAGCATGCCTGGTCACGCTATTGGACTAAATGTAGCCCGCTCCCGCTACTAGACCAGAGCGGGAGCAAGCTACATTTAGTCCAATAGCGCAACCGGGTGTGCTGTGACTAGCCAGCAAGCCCACAAAGCGTTTTGGTTATCCAAGACCCGCACAGTAGATCCTGGAGCGGAGTCCAACGTTACACTCCAAAATCAGCAAATACTTTTAATTTTTTAAGTTACCGCTAAAATAATGTTATATAATTCTGCACTGTGTGCAGAATTATGTAACATTATTCTGAACATTTACTGTCCCTTTAAACTCCAACAAGTAGGCTGTGTTTATAAATACAAGTCAGCTGTAAAACTGTCCTTTACACAAGAAAATAAATAAAAACTTGTGTATCAAAGTCAATTCAAGGTGATTTGCCAAGGCTTATTCTTGCCCACCAATACTGCTGTAGGAATTGTTCAGCTCAGATAATGATTATGGACACTGAACTATCTAACATGTATTTCCTACTAGTTTCAAAACTGTATTGATTATGACAAAAATTATGAATAGGGCAAATGTGAAATCTAAAAAAGAATCTGTTAACAGTAACAAATATATTTATACATATATAGTAGGTTTTTAAAGTAATAATATTAAAGTTAGTATTCAAATACCATGTTTTGACAAATACATCAGACCAGATACATTTGTTGACCCTTTATGCAATGGTCTTTTTTTAATCAAACTGTCAGTAAGAAAATATATGCAAATCTGCACATACATGTACTTAACTGTGTACAGCCAATCTCCATATCAAACGGTACCATCTGTTATCCCCAGACTTGAATACAATATATAGACAGGAATTCTAGAGCTAATCCTCAATATCACATTCCAATAGACTTCAATAGTTGGCATCAGTAGCAGGAGAGTCACATTTGATTAATCTCCTCTATGGATGTGAAATGTCAGAACACAAACTCCTGGGCTGCATAGGAAAGGAAATCGACACTCAACTGCACTATCATTTCTGCAGAGCAAAATAAAGGTTCCACATAACATGGTGGCTTAATTTATTAATAATTAATCAAATAGAAACGAATGGATATTTTCTGTCACTGGTGGCTTTATAATATATCAGTGTTTTTTCTTGTTTCTAAAACAGTGCTATCAAATTCTATTGTCTTCTATTGTAATTTTCAGGAAAAAAAAATGTAACCACTTTTTTGTGATGTAATATTGGTGGTTTATCAGAATATTAATCAGATATGGTTCAATGCATTTGAAATGCATTGAAACCAATATATATATATATATATATATATATATATATATATATATATATATATATGGAAAATATATAGATACAAAACATTTAAAACTGTCATTTTTGTTACCAATATTTTTTTTGCAGTTAAGGGACAAAGACTTTGGTATTTATTATAATATCTCCTTTGTGAACAATTACAGAAGATACAAATGAGCTCCTTTACATATCAAACAATAGTTTTTTCCAAATGCAGACGTTTCAGAGTTCTAAATTCCATGGAATGCCTTCCAGTCTCTCGGGGGCATTGGAAAAAAAATAATTTTTAAATTTAAATTACAAGAAAAGCATGAGCAGACATAATAAATAGGAAACAACAAAAGTTTTTACTATGTATAACTAAATCTTTTATGAAGAATGTTATTTTGTGTAATGTCCCTTTTAGGGTGTTGGAATAAACAATAACTGTGTAGAATGTTGTAGCGTTAGTGATGCAAAACTAACATGATTCCCTCTATTCTATCTGGGATCAGTTGGAAAACATATATTCTAGAGTTTAATTATAAAAAAGTAAGCAAAATTCTAAATTATTTTCTAATATATTTAATTACGTATTTTATGAGAATTGCATTTTGAAATGACTCATTAAAGGGAGGTGACGTTTCCACCTCTTAGCAAATAGCGTGTGGGAAATCCGGCACCACAAGGCGCCAAGCCTGATTTCCCACACGGCTATTGGCTAAGAGGTGGAAACGTCCCCTCACAGCAATATAGTGTTCTGCTGTGGGCTGCCTGAGCAGCTCAGTGCAGCGAACACTTGAAACAAATAAAGAAGCTTTCTGCATGAAGTATTTTATACTTCATGAATGAAAGTCCCCTTTATTTGTTCCAATGGTCAATCCTAGCGTTTCAAACTTGACTTTGACTTTAAACATATTGTTACCAACACTATTGTGCTTAGGACCTGAACCTTCTTCAACAAAGGATACCAAAAGTACAAAGAAAATTTGATCTAAGAAGTAAAATTTAAGATTGTTTAAAATGACATGCTCTATCTAAGTTTTATTTTGACTTTCATGCCACTTTAAAGTGTAGGAGTATGTCCCCGGTATTAAAAAGATAAAAGAGAAACTGCCTGCTTGGGTTCGATATATAAAAATAAAAGAGGCGAAACTGTGAAGTGCTAATGAGTGGTGATGTGCTTCCCATAGGAAATAATAGGGATCGCGGCTACAGCAAAACTCTGCCGTCATTGCCACTTGTCAGCAATTTTAGCAGGCGTGGGGCGTATTTGAAGTGTTCATACACAGCACAGTAAGTGGGTTCAATGAAACAAAACAGTTTATATGCAGGAATACTTCAAATAATGCCTGTGGTAACCTAACTGTGATTAAACCTACACTGCCACCCACACACTGGAAAGTCCAAGACAAACATGGCTGAAACCCTACACGTAACCTATACTTCAGAGATATACTACTGGCGATGTATACCAATCAAAATGCAGGTTACTCCCCTGTAAGGCCCAGCTAACTCCAACAGAATGCTTACATCTACGTCCTGTTTTCCCTATACCTGACTAAAAAAGACAAAAAAAACCCTCCCTGCTGTAACTATAGAAACTATGTTGATACATGTATAGAAAATGTTTAAATGATATGCATTTTCCTGTATAATGCATATTAATGTAAGTATTGCATAGAGTTTAAACATGTTTTTTGAAATCTATACAATACTTAAATTAATATGCATTATACAGAAAAGTGCACATCATTTAGACATTGTCTATGAATATATTGCTCCGCTAAAGTATTAACCCCTTATGTGCCCTCACCCCAGGCACAACCTAACTCTTTTATACTATTAAACCCTAATCTTCCATAACTTATTAACCTAACCACGCCTAACATTTTAACTCCTAAACCGGCACAACCCCCCCCTCGCGCGCAAACACACGCTAGGTTATTAACCCCTAAACCACCAATATTGCAATTGCAAACACACCCTAAACTATTAAACTCTAAACTGCCACAACCCCCAATGCAGAATAGCCCTACACTACTTATTAAACTAACCTAACCTCACCAAGACCCATAACCTAACACCCCTAAATTACGCAAAATAACAAACACTAAAATTACACAAAATAAAAATTCCAAAAAAAAAAAAAGAAAAAAAAAAAGAAAGCACTGCCAAAATTTTTAAAAAACAAAAAACAGTTTTCCCCTTAAACAAGCCCACCCTAAAATAAAAAGTTTAGGGGTTAATAGGTCTGTAAAAACATATATACACATATAAAAACACATATATTTAATATTTTGGTATTTGGAAACAAGACTCTGTGAGCGACTTCTACTTCATCTGTTTTGTATTTACTCGTGGAGTGCACCCAGGGCAACGTGGGCAGCTTGTGCCTTGTACTTTCACTAGGAGTGCTACTACCGCTATCTACATTATATATATATATATATATATATATATATATGTAGGTATCTCAATATTAAAGCCATTTGTCTGCCTTTTATTAACTTTGAGCCCTTATAACTTTTGTGTGCAATATTGTTTTTGAATATTTTATATTAGCGTTATTATGAATGTAACTGTACTTTGTAATGTATTTTTCATGTGTTTTTTTTCGCAAAACAGTTTACCAGAGCTCCGAAGTTGCGGTAATCATTCTAACATAAATCTCAATCACGTTGACTTTTAACTCGTAATAGCAGCGGTAAGCCCAAAAAAACCCTTATAGCTTGCACGCAAACATTTGCGCTCCACTCATAATCTGGTCCAGTGCATGTTGTTTTCAATGTATTATTTTTATATGTACGTTGTCTAACCATGATGATATTCAGCAGTGTCTTTTTAATCTGAATCTAACAATCTATTCTTTTTTTCAGCAGCTACTATATACATTAGCATGAAGCAAATTATTCTAAAATTACCCTTTGCAGTTAGGTATCAAGTTTGAAAATGAATGCTGAAAGATTTTTGATTTTGCTTAATCTTCTTAAAGGGACATAAAACCTAGGATTCAGATAGAACAGTGTTTTTCAACCAGTGTGCCGTGGCACACTAGTGTGCCGTGAGAGATCCTCAGGTGTGCCGCGGCAGACTGACAACAGTGTGACATATTTTTTACATTTTGCTTGTTTCAATATAGTTTGTAGGAGGCATGGCATGACAGCACAGTACAGTTTGTGTGTGTGTGTATATATATATATATATATATATATATATATATATATATATATATATATATATATATATACTGTATATTTATATATACCAGTGCCGTGTGCTAATTCAGTAAGGCAGAAGGAGTTAAGGTCTGTTAATTCATGGCTAAAGACATGGTGTAAAAATGAGGGGTTTGACTTTTTAGAACACTGGGCTGATTTTTCACTAGGGTACAATTTGTACAGTAAGGATGGATTGCACCTGAATGACATGGGTGCAGGTGTGTTGGGGGAAAGGATGGTAGCACGTTTAGAGAACCTTTTAAACTAGGCAAAGGGGGGGAGGGTCAGTTAGAACAAAATAGAACAGAGAGATCAGTCTGTGAATATGACAATCCCTTAATATCTCAAGGAAGGGATGACTTAAGAAATGTCACATTAGAAAATATAAAGGAAAGCACACCAAGTAGCAGCAGAAAGCACATGAAAATTAAATGTATGACAACAAATGCAAGAAGCATGACAGGTAAAATGGGGGAGCTGACGCTCTTAGTTGCAGAAGAGGACTATGATGTTATCAGTATAACTGAAACTTGGTGGGATGATTCACATGACTGGGCAGTTAACTTAGAGGGGTATACATTATTTAGGAGGGACAGGAATAATAAAAGGGGTGGAGGAATCTGCATGTATATTAAACCTAACCTTAAACCTACAATAAGGGAAGATATTTATGATACAAGTGACAATGTAGAGACCCTGTGGGTTGAAATAAAGAGTGGGGGGAAAAATCCTAAAAAAATATTACTAGGAACATGCTACAAGCCTCCCAACATTAGTGACCCGGAGGAAACTCAACTACTTATCCAAATAGGTAAGGCTGCTAATAACAGTGCTGTAATTATGGGAGATTTTAACTACCCTGATATAAACTGGGCCAATGAAACTAGTAATTCAGCTAAGGGGGATAGATTTTTAAATGTTCTCAGGGATAACTTCTTGTCACAATTAATAGAGGAGCCAACTAGGAGTAAAGCTATATTGGATTTAGTGCTATCAAACAATACAGATATAATATCAAACATAGAAGTTAAAGAACATTTGGGTAACAGTGATCATAACATGGTCACATTTGAAATCTATTTTCAAATGCAGTGTTTTAAAGGCTTAACTAAGACTTTTAATTTCAAGAAAGCAAAATTCAACGATTTAAGGAAATCATTAAATAATATAAATTGGGACAATGTATTTTCTAATAAAAATACAGAGAATAAATGGATAATATTTAAAAATGTGTTAAATAAATATACATATCAACACATACCATATGGTTATAAAAGTAAAAATAAAAAAACAAAGCCATTATGGCTAAATAAAAATGTGTTAAGAGAAATTAGGAAAAAACGTAGGGCATTTAAATTATTAAAAGAAAATAGTACAGACTCAGCATACAATATTTATAAGGAATGTAACAAAGCATGCAAAAAAGCAATCAAATTAGCCAAAATTGAAAATGAAAAATTAATTGCTAAGGATTCTAAGTCTAACCCTAAAAGGTTCTTTAAGTACATAAATAGCAAAAAATCTAAGAAGGATAATATAGGTACATTAAAATGTGTGGAGGGTAGCATGATAAATAATGACAGGGAGAAGGCTGAGGTACTAAACCAGTTTTTTTCTTCAGTATACACAAGAGAAGAACCATTGAATGATACTTTTGAACATAATAGAACATGCCAGTCCATACCACTAACTGGGTTTTGTTTAGAGGATATCAGGAAAAAACTGGAAAATATTAAGGTAAATAAAACTCCAGGCCCAGATGGAATACACCCAAGGGTGTTGAGGGAACTTAGCACTGTTATAGACAAACCTTTACTCTTAATTTTTCAAGACTCATTATCCTCAGGCATGGTACCCCAGGATTGGCGTAAAGCTGATGTGGTGCCACTCTTCAAAAAGGGAAGCAGGGATGATCCAGGAAGCTATAGACCAGTTAGTCTGACATCAATAGTGGGGCAGATATTTGAAGGGATTATAAGGGATTATATTGATGAGCATATTCGTGTAAACAAGATTATGAGTTCTAATCAGCATGGCTTTAGGAGAAATAGATCATGTCAAACTAATCTGATTAGATTCTACGAGGAAGTAAGTCAAAATATAGATAAAGGGGAATCAGTGGATGTGATATACTTAGATTTTGCAAAGGCATTTGATACAGTGCCACATGAGAGATTAATGCACAAAATTAAGGGACTGGGAATAGCTGAAAATGTTAGCTCATGGATAAATAACTGGATAAAAGATAGGGAGCAACGAGTAGTAGTAAATGGATCATACTCAGATTGGACAAAGGTAATCAGTGGCGTCCCCCAGGGATCAGTACTGGGCCCTGTTCTTTTTAATATTTTTATAAATGACTTGGAGCAAGGATTAAATAGCGACATCTCTATTTTTGCAGATGATACTAAGTTAAGTAAGGTCATAAGGTCAGAGCAGGACGAACTGTCTTTACAAAGGGATTTGCTAAAATTAGAACTATGGGCAAGTGAATGGAAAATGAGATTTAATACGGAAAAATGCAAGGTTCTACATTTTGGAAGTAAAAATAAGCAGGCTACGTATTTTTTAAATGGGACAAGACTTAGCCAAACACAGGAGGAAAGGGATTTGGGAGTAGTAATAGATAACAAGCTAAAGATGGGTGCACAATGCAGGGCAGCGGCTTCAAAGGCTAATAAGATACTAGCATGTATTAAAAGAGGTATTGATTCAAGGGAGGAAAGCATAATTCTGTCATTATATAAAGCCCTGGTAAGACCTCACCTTGAGTTTGGAGTGCAGTTCTGGGGACCAATTGCTAAAAAAGATATTGCAGAACTAGAAAAAGTTCAGAGAAGGGCCACAAAGCTAATAAGGGGATTGGAGAAATTAACCTATGAGGAGAGGCTAGCCAAACTGGGTCTGTTTTCTTTAGAAAAAAGGCGCTTGAGAGGTGACATGATTACTTTATATAAATATATTCAAGGCCCATATACAGAGATGGCAGAAGCTCTGTTTATTCCAAGAAAATTGTTTCTGACAAGAGGTCATAATTTAAGGTTGGAGGAAAGGAGATTTAATCTCCTGCAACGGAAACGTTTTTTCACTGTGAGAGCAATAAAATTGTGGAACTCATTACCAAAGGAGGTAGTGAATGCCAATACCATAGATACATTTAAAAATAGTCTGGATAAGTTTCTGTATACTAACAAAATTCATGGATATGATTGCTAGTATTAAATGGGTCACATTTTAATGGGGTTATTTAAGCTTAACTGGAGCTTTTTGTAAGTATTTTAGATTTGTATAGGTTGAACTCGATGGACTTCAGTCTTTTTTTCAACCTTATCTACTATGTTACATACTGTATTAGGCTACAATGTGTGATTTTGTAAAATTTTGGGATGGTGGTGTGCCGCAGGATTTTTTAATGTAAGAATGTGTGCCATGGCAAAAAAAAGGTTGAAAATCACTGAGATAGAACATACATTTTTAAACAACGTTCCAACTGACTTCTATTATCTAATTTCTTTCCTTCTCTTGATATCCTTTATTGAACAGAATATCTAGGCAGGTTCAGGAGCTACTGATTGGTGGCTGCACATATATGTGCATTGCTGTTTCTTCAGCAAAGGAAACAAAAAGAATGAAGCAAATTGAGCAATACAAGTAAATTGGAAAGTTGTTTAAAATGATATGTTCTATCTGAAAAATAAATTGGGTTTCATGTCCCTTCAATATAGTGAAATATACAAACATCCAATTTTATAGAAAATGCAGCCATTGCTCCATTAACACAACTTGTAAAAGTGTCCTGGAAAAAAAGCAAACAATGTAAGAAATAGTGTGGCATGTTTTTTAAGACCTCATCCCTTTCCTCTGTAATAAGCTGCTCCTTTTTTCTAAGTCCCACAGGTCTAGAGGTAAATATAATATCCGCTATTTAAGAGTGGTCCTGTATCGCACATGGGTATCATTTCACTTTCTGTCTCTTTTTATTTTCCAGCTAAATTTAGCACCAGTTCCTAAACAAGATAATTTATTTACAGTGGGTTATTATCCATATGATATGAAATATTAGAGAATGGAGAATAATAGAACATTTGTAAAATTACTATTTAAATGTGTTGAACAGTTTGGATTTTGCTTTCATAAATTTAATAGTTTTATTTTGATTAACAGGAAGGTTATTATACATGTGCACGGGTGAAAATTTTGTTTCATCCAAAGATTTGTTTTTTTTTTGCAAACATTTAGTTTGGACAAAATTTTTCCATGTGGCATTAATTTTTGATAAATATTAGATTTGGATTTGTTACCATTATTTCCTATAGGAACAGTTAATACAGACAATTAATATTAACAAAAATCTTACATTTTAGGATTTGAAGTATTAAAACAACCTTATTTTTAAAGGTAAAAGAACAAACAACTCCTGCATGACTAAAATCCAGCATTTAAGCACGCCTTTGCAGCATATGGGTAGCAAAACAAATTCTTCTGCTTCCCATATATATCATTACACCCTCAAGTGAGCGTGTAAGGCCGCCCCCTTCTCTCACGCATTCAGTCAACACTAGAGAAGGGCCTGTCAATCACTCGAATGAAGCGAGTTGGAGATGATTGCTCTACGCTACCTCAGAGGTGGCAGAGATTGTAGGAAACAGCAGTCTGGCGACCACAGCTTCTTACATTGTGTGAAGCTTACACTGCTTAATACATGGAGTTCTTAGTGCCTGACTGGCTGTCCCTAAGATCAGTAATTAGTAATACTATGGCAGGATTGAACAGGGGATGATGGAAAAATGAATGGTAAGACCAACTCCTTCCCCCAATTCCTGCACATTTTTTTGGTGCCAAGCGGCATGAACGAATGAACTAATCGATTTTATCAAGCAATCATTTATTGTTCTTCCACTTTGTCCAATAATGTATTCAGCTGTTCGTATATAAAATGGCTTGATGAATGAGCAAAATTTTTTGCAAATTCATCCGAAGCCTGAATGCACATCTCTAAAAAATACTTTAATACATATTAAAATTCCCTCTTTTAGGTGCCAAGAAGAAAACAAAAATACTTTAATACCCCTTTAAGTAATCTTGCGCATATCATCATACACTCTGTAGCAAATCTGCACAATAATTTTTTGAGATCCCAGCAAATGATTGTTTTAATCAGTTCTCTAAGGATGATGGGGCGCGTATAAAATACAAAAGCCATATTTGTATTTGTTTAAACAGGGCATGTTTCCATAGGTTGTGCTAATACATTATTACTTATTTATATAAATAACAAAGTCAAAATTGAATTAAAACTGGAATGTTAGCATGATGGAAAATATATTTTCTAACCATTTATACATTATGCTGTGCATTTGGGACGGACAAATAAGATCATTTCCAATAAACTCTAAAAAAATTAAAATCTAGTATACTTAACCTCCTCAATATACAACAGTAACAATTTCAATCCATCATTAGAAAATGTCTCAAAACCACTTGCGACAACACCACTACTCAGTCTTCTAATATATAAAAAACTATGTGACAATACAGAATAATCTTAAGAACCAGCAAAATACAATGTGGCAATGATAAAGGACATATATTATCATTATAATTAATAAACAATATGACAGCTACATCATCTAGCAGTGACTCTTTCACCTGTATCTCATCATTCGTCTGTAAGTTTTTAAAGTTTTTGAATAAATGGAACATTTAATGTTCCTAAGTGTACTGTGCTAGCTATGTTTACTATATGCTTGTGAATACTATAGACTACTACATTTTCTTCCCACACTGGCACCACCAACCTGCAGCTTATTAGCAATTAACCACAGACTTTTTAACTTGTATTCCTTGCCTATTTATAGGACTAGTTTCCTGGGTGCATTTGTTTTCTGTTAGTTACTGCTGGGATTCCATTGCTGACTTCTGATTTTGTACTTCACTGACTGTGTTTAGGCTCCTGCCTGCCCAGACCACCCTTTGTCGCCCCATTTATAATAGCCTGGTTGGACAAAACATGCAAATATTTTACACTTACTAATATTTATATCAACTGTGTTTCAAATAATTACAGCTACAAAGTTGTTGCGGTTGTAATTGTTTTATCCACTTAGCAACGGGATCTCTTTTAATGTGCGAGATGTCAGGTATTGTGCACTTAAAGCAACTATAGATGTTCATGGCAGGAACGGCCACTAATAAACCTGTTGAAAATATAGGTGAAACAATGCAAAGTGATTGCTTTTGACCAAACATCTCAGGCCCTTAATAAACTAAGCGCTTTAACCCCAATGTGAAATGAAGAATTTAACCTAACTTTGAGACAAGTAAGTTGATTCTTATTCTAGGAGTCAATGAGTTAATATTTTTGAGTGAGTTTCCTAAAGATTAAACTGCATTTCCCCTTAAAGGGACACTAAACCCAATTTTTTTTTCATGATTCGGATCGAGCATGCAATTTTAAGCAACTTTCTAATTAACTCCTATTATCATTTTTTCTTCGTTCTCTTGCTATCTTTATTTATAAAGCAGGAATGTGATGCATAGGAGCCGGCACATTTTTGGTTGAGAACCGGGGTTATACTTGCTTATTGGTGGCTAAATGTCAGCCACTAATAAGCAAGCTCTATCCATGGTGCTGAACCTAAAATGGGTTGGCTGCTAATATTTACATTCCTGCTTTTTAAATAAAGATAGCAAGAGAATTAAGAAAAATTGATAATAGGAGTAAATTAGAAAGTTGCTTAAATCGTCATGTTCTATCTGAATCATGAAATAAAAATAGTGGGTTTAGTATCCCTTTAAAGTGATGGTAAATCTAACTATAGTTGAGTTAATATTTTAGAAGTATTACTTAATATAAGCACAGTGATGCTTTTGTTTTTTTTAAAATATACTTTTTTTCTTATAAAATTTTCATTTATAAATGCGCCCCGTTACCTGTTTCCTGACTGCCTCCCTGTTAGAATTTCAGAAATCTCTGTTTGATTGACAGGTGCATCATCCAATTGGGACTGAACCATACGCCCTATGTAAATCTAATATTAGCACGCTCCCGTGCTTGGAGTTTTCAATGGCATCAGCAGAACTTCAATTGCGCAAGTTCAGTTGCAGCCACGATCTCGCCGCTGCTTATAGTAAAACACTACATTACCCTGTCAGTATCTTTCACAAATTCACTGTTTACAGCAGCGCAGAAGACAGTAATAAAGAATCCCCCCATGAGCCCCCCCCCAAACGTGCTTATTATCTAAGTACCAGCAAATAAAATAAAAGTGCTATTAAATTAAAAAATTATTACTGCACCGTTTAAACTTTTCACCAAGCAGTGACAGGGTAATGTAGTGTGTTACTATAAGCAGCGGCGAGATTGTGGCTGCAACTGCACTTGCGCAGTTGAAGTTCTGCTGATGCCATTGAAAACTCCAAGCACGGGAGCGTGCTAATACCAGATTTACATAGGGCGTATGGTGCAGTCCCGATTGGATGATGCACCTGTCAATCAAACAGAGATTTCTGAAATTCTAACAGGGAGGCAGTCAGGGAACAGGTAACGGAGCGCATTTATAAATGAAAATTTTGTAAGAAAAAAAGTATATTTAAAAAAAAAACAAAAGCATCACTGTGCTTATATTAAGTAATACTTCTAAAATATTAACTCAACTATAGTTAGATTTACCATCACTTTAAGTTGAATAAATTAGTGCAAACATGTAATATGTTTCTATTAGCATGTCATATTTTTTATTAGCAAATTTGTTGATTAAACTATACATAGTTGCTTATATTTTTTTCAAAATATTGTTAAAAAAATAAATATATTGCATTGTGTTTTTGTTATAACAAAGCTAACATTTGTTTAAAGGGACACTGAACCCAAATTTTTTCTTTCTGAATTCAGATAGAGCATGCAAATTTAAGCAACTTTCTAATTTACTCCTATTATCAATATTTCTTCGTTCTCTTGCTTTCTTTATTTGAAAAAGAAGGCATCTAAGCTATTTTTTTGGTTCAGACCATGGAAAGCACTTGTTTATTGGTGGGTGAATTTATCCACCAATCAGCAAGAACAAGACAGTGGGGCCTATCTATCAAGCTCTGAAAGGAGCTTGACGGCCCGTGTTTCTGGCAAGTCTTCAGACTCGCCAGAAACAGCAGTTATGAAGCAGCGGTCACAAAGACCGCTGCGCCATAACCTGTCCGCCTGCTCTGAGCAGGTGGACAGACATCGTCGGAAATCAACCCGATAGAGTACGATCGGGTTGATTGACACCCTCTGCTGGCGGCCGATTGGCTGCAAGTCTGCAGAGGGCGGCGTTGCACCAGCAGCTCTTGTGAGCTGCTGGTGCAATGCTGAATACAGAGAGCGTATTGCTCTCCGTATTCAGCGAGGTCTGGCGGACCTGATACGCACTGTCGGATCAGGTTCGCCAGACTTTGATAATTAGGGGCCAGTGTGTTCACCAACAATGGGCCAGCATCTAAACTTACATTCTTGCATTTCAAATAAAGATACCAAGCGAATGAAGAGAATTTGATAATAGGAGTAAATTGGAAAGTTGCTTAAAACTGCATGCTCTATCTGAAGCACAAAAGAAAAATTTTGGGTTCAGTGTCCCTTTAAATGAAATTGTGTCTTCTTTGTTTGCAAATTTGACTTTTTCTGCTCCTGTATACTTTGTATAGTGCATCACTGCTCTCATGTGAAGTTTACTAAAGATTATTGTTTACTAAATACGTTTTGCTCTGGTCATGTATCTTAAACACTGTGAAATATTACAAGATTTAAACCAAACCAAAACAAATGTTTTTCTGCACAACCTTCAGTCCATAACTATACATCAGGGAATACTTTCTACAACAGCATGAAACTTTCCATCATAAAAGTTTAAAGTAGTATAAATATTATGGATTAATGTTGTCATCTTGACTCTTAGCAAAATTGTTTACAGCAGTGTAGAGGTCACTTTCACATAAATCTGTCTCTAGAAATAAGAAAAGCTCCCCATACATAATTTCAATTATAATTGTCAACAAACCCCCACTTAAGATAAGTAGTATTAGTTCATATACAGTAAATTGCACTGCATCAACTCACAGGGGGAATTCAAAAGTCAAGTTTTAAGGGCTATTAATGAGTTTAACACAAACATTTTCCTCAAACATATTTATTTAAAGGGACAGACAAAAATATACTTTTACGGTGCAGACAGAACATGCAATAAAAAAAATCAATTTACATCTGTAATTAGATGCTTCATTCTCTTGGTATGATATATTGAAGAGTAAAGCTATGTAGACTCATAGGGCTCCATTTATTAAGCAGCAGATGCTACTTCGGAGGCCCATCGTTTCAGGCTCGCATGAAATGGAAGTTAAAGGGACAGTCAAGTCCCAAAAAAACTTTCATGATTCAAATAGAGCATGTAATGTTAAACAACTTTCCAATTTACTTTTATCACAAATTTTGCCTTGTTCTTTTGGCATTCTTAGTTTAAAGTTAAACCTAGGAGGTTTATATGCTAATTTCTTAGACCTTGAAGGCCATTATTTTGTCGAGAACTCCAATTCCTTGAAAACTCCAATCTGATGTAACTTCCGGTGAGTCTTCTTTTTTAATATCTGTCTGGGGGGGCGCACTGCCGATCCTCTGGCATACACCCCAAGTAAACCTTTGCCTCCCTTGAACCCCCCAGGCGGACGCAAAATAGATAGTGAAGATAGGCGATTACAGTGCCCATCTGATTGGTTGTGAATCCTGTCACTCACTGGACACGGACCAATCAGATGTATGTAATCCCCAGAAGAGACGTCAGATTGGAGTTTTCGATGCATTGGGAGTTTCTCGATAGAACACTGTCTCTAATCTGAAAGCATTTTGACAGGTTTTCACCACTAGAGGGCATAAGTTCATGTGTTTAACATAGATAACATTGAGCTCACACACATGAATTTACCGAGGAGTGATCACTGATTGGCTAAAATGCAAGTCTGTCAAATTAACTGAAATAAGGGGGCAGTCTGTAGAGGCTTAGATACAAGGTAATTACAGAGGTAAAAAGTGTATTATTATAACTGTGTTGGTTATGCATAACTGGGGAATGGGTAATAAAAGGATTATCTATCTTTTTAAACAACAAAAATTCTGGTGTTGACTCTCCCTTTAAGAAGCTTCTTAACCTGTCCACCACATTTTAGGTGGTGAATTAAAATCATCCTGATCCGATCTGGATGATTGACAGCACCTGCTAGCAGCCAATTGACTGCCAGTAAGTAGGGGGCAGCATTGCACAAGCATTTCACTAGAAATGCTTGTGAAATGATAAATGCCGGCAGCGTATGCTGTCGGCATTTAGCAAAGTCGAGCGGACATAATTTACTATAGCGAATCATGTCCACTCGCCATTTAATAAGTTTACCCCATTGAATCTCCTGAGCAAGCGTGTCTTTAGCACTCTATAGCATTAGTTGCTAACTCTGCTGCCAAAGAGTGCAAAAGACACACACACTCCAGAGTTTGTTACCTAAGTTTACTCTTCAACAAAGGATACCAATAGAGCAAAACAAGTAATGTAAGTATATCAGAAAGTTGTTTTGTTTTTTTAAATTGCAAAATCTATCGGAATAATGAAAGTTTAACGTTTTTGTACCTTTATCTCCTTGGTGTATATTCCAATCCACCAGTCATGTGAAGCATATGCAATATAGGAATAGAGACCACAATCATTTAAAATGAGTCGTATAAGCTTTAGTTTCTGATTGATGCAAATGAATGCTAATTAGCGCGGATAGTATTTGTTTCCAAGAAAGTTGGCATCACCATGGGTCATGCAGAAATTAATATTTTTATTAAACAAACACTTAACCCAACAAATTCTATGCATTTTTATGTTTAAGTGAGATTACAAACTCTTGTACTTAATATTTGTTTCTTTGTTTCATCTCAAAGAAGGCATTTTAAAAAGTATGGGTTTTTTGTGTTTAAAAAAAATGTCAGTGTGAATAAATCAATGATTCCTTGTCATATGTGTAGAGGCGTTTCCCTACCGACCAGTAAGCAAAGGCACAGTCCAGCCAGTGAGGATTAGTAGGAAGTAAAACAATAAAATACATTTTTTTGCAGTATTAGATTAAATTTAAACAGCTTTTAATCAACATTTTTTTCCAGGCAAAAATAGTTTCTGCAAAAAGAAAAAATAGTGTCTGTACACCAAATGGCCTGCTTATAAATAGCCAACTTTTATTCACATCATGTTTATAAAAAAGTACAAGCAGACATGGAGTATAATAAAGTCTTAGGCATTTTGTGCCCCCTAGTGGTACTTAAAGGGACATTCCATTCAAAATGAATTACATCTTTGAATAGAAACATATTTGCAATATACATGCATTGTCAAAAATGCTTCTAGTAAAAGTTATTAAAGTTTAAGTGTTAACATTTTTTCTGCACGTGAATGTGAAGCATAGCCATATACTCCCAGTACACCAGCATTTTAAATACTGCAGCTGCTCAGATAGTTAGTGGGGCTTGTATCATGTCAGCAATTAACAAATGGAGTCATTACCGGATGATACAAGCACCGTAGGCACTCTCAGCAAGTGCTGTGTTTAAAATGCTGGTGCACGTTGCATACATAAATACACATTTGAAGCAGCTATAGCTTTTATTAGAAGCATTTTTGCTAATACAAGTATATTACACAAATGCTTCTATTCACAAATGAAATTTATCCATGTTGATTCCAATTTTGGCTGGAATGTCCCTTTAAGAATAGACCCAAATATAGTTTCCACATGTGTTTGAGTATAATGTCCCTTAAAAGTGATTTTTTTTTTTGCCCTTGAATTCCAAGTTTGTTCCAAGACTACTATACTAGCATTATGCTTCTATACAATCACTAACACATCTCATAACAACAGATCTGTTCTACAATACATTCCATTTTCTCAATGAAAACCATATCACAGTTATTATGTTAATTTTTATAACATTCTGTCGCCCCTTCCTAAATATTTACAAATTCAACTACACTAATCTTTCTGCAATATACTTGAGCCTATATCAATGATCACATGCGGAATTTGTTCAAAAACACAATTTATGCTTACCTGATAAATTTATTTCTCTTGTGGTGTATCCAGTCCACGGATCATCCATTACTTGTGGGATATTCTCATTCCCAACAGGAAGTTGCAAGAGGACACCCACAGCAGAGCTGTAATATAGCTCCTCCCCTAACTGTCATAGCCAGTCATTCGACCGAAAACAAGCCGAGAAAGGAGGAACCATAGGGTGTAGTGGTTACTGTAGTTAAAATTTAAAAATTACCTGCCTTAAAATGACAGGGCGGGCCGTGGACTGGATACACCACAAGAGAAATAAATTTATCAGGTAAGCATAAATTGTGTTTTCTCTTGTAAGGTGTATCCAGTCCACGGATCATCCATTACTTGTGGGATACCAATACCAAAGCTAAAGTACACGGATGAAGGGAGGGACAAGGCAGGAACTTAAATGGAAGGAACCACTGCCTGTAAAACCTTTCTCCCAAATATAGCCTCCGAAGAAGCAAAAGTATCAAATTTGTAACATTTTGAAAAAGTATGAAGCGAAGACCAAGTCGCCGCCTTGCAAATCTGTTCAACAGAAGCCTCATTTTTAAAGGCCCAAGTGGAAGCCACAGCTCTAGTGGAATGAGCTGTAATCCTTTCAGGAGGCTGCTGTCCAGCAGTCTCATAGGCTAAGCGGATTAAGCTTCTTAGCCAAAAAGAAAAAGACGTTGCCAAAGCCTTTTGACCTCTCCTCTGTTCAGAGTAGACAACAAACAAAGCAGATGTTTGACGAAAATCTTTAGTAGCTTGTAAGTAAAACTTTAAAGCACAGACCACGTCCAGATTGTGTAACACAAGGATGGAACCACAATCTCTTGATTGATATTCTTGTTAGATACCACCTTAGATAAGAACCCAGGTTTGGTATGCAGGACTACCTTATCCGTATGAAAAATCAGATAAGGAGAATCCCATTGTAAGGCAGATAGCTCAGAGACTCTACGAGCCGAGGAAATAGCTACCAAAAAAAAAAAAAGAACTTTCCAAGATAAAAGTTTATCTATGGAATGAAGAGGTTCAAACGGAACTCCTTGAATAACCTTAAGAACCAAGTTTAAGCTCCATGGTGGAGCAACAGGTTTAAACACAGGCTTGATTCAAACTAAAGCCTGACAAAATGCCTGAACGTCTGGAACATCTGCCAGACGCTAGTGCAAAAGCAAGGCCGGATTGGCCTACCAGGATACCAGGAAATTTCCCGGTGGGCTGCAGCAGCTGGGGCTGGAAAGCTACAATTTAAAGGGGTGATTAATGGATGCAATTGGGCTTTAGAGTGCATATAACAACAATCTGGCACTTTTTATATTACAAACTAATATAATATAATTCTGAAACAAAATATTGGGGGAAGGAGTATCCCAATAATCTCCTTTGAGAAAAATGGGGTGTGCACATTATACTGAGTCAACGGAAAATAGGGCTGGTCTCCACATTTTCCAGGGCTGCTTTTTATTCCCAGTCCGGCCCTGTGCAAAAGAATAGACAGAGCAAAAATCTGTCCCTTTAAGAAACTAGCTGACAATCCTTTTTCCAAACCTTCTTGGAGAAAAGATAAAATCCTAGGAATCCTGACCTTACTCCATGAGTAACCCTTGGATTCACACCAATAAAGATATCTACGCCATACCTTATGGTAAATTTTCCTGGTGACAGGCTTTCGTGCCTGTATTAAGGTATCAATAACTGACTCGGAGAAGCCACGCTTTGATAAAATCAAGCATTCAATCTCCAGGCAGTCAGCCTCAGAGAAATTAGATTTGGATGGCGAGATGCCATGAGATCCAGTTCGGGTTTGCCCCAACGGAGAATCAGTTGTGCAAATACCTCCGGATGGAGTTCCCACTCTCCCGGATGAAAAGTCTGACAACTTAGAAAATCCGCCTCCCAGTGCTCATCATCGGTTTCTCAGGTTTGCCTTTCAAGACAGGCATTACCAGTTGTAGCTCTTCCCTTTGGATTAGCTACAGCCCCAAGAATCTTTACAAAGGTTCTAGGGTCGCTTTTGGCGGTCCTAAGGCCGCGGGGCATAGCAGTAGCCCCTTGTTTAGACGACATCCTGATACAGGCGTCAAACTTCCAAATTGCCAAGTCTCATACGGACGTAGTACTGGCATTTCTGAGGTTGCATGGGTGGAAAGTGAACGAGGAAAAGTGTTCTCTATCCCCACTCACAAGAGTTTCCTTTCTAGGGACTCTGATAGATTCTGTAGAAATGAAAATTTACCTTGACGGAGTCCAGGTTATCAAAGCTTCTAAATTCCTGTCGGGTTCTTCATTCCATTTCGCGCCCTTTGGTGGCTCAGTGTATGGAAGTAATCGGCTTAATGGTAGCGGCAATGGACATAGTGCCGTTTGCACGCTTACATCTCAGACCGCTGCAACTATGCAGGCTTAGTCAGTGGAGCGGGGATTACACAGATTTGGCCCCTCAACTGAATCTGGACCAAGAGACCAGGGATCCTCTTCCCTGGTGGCTATCTCGGTCCATCTGTCCAAAGGTATGACCTTCGCAGGCCAGATTGGACTATTGTAACAACAAATGCCAGCCTTCTAGGTTGGGGTGCAGTCTGGAACTCCCTGAAGGCTCAGGGATCGTGGACTCAGGAGGAGTCTCTCCTTCCAATAAATATTCTGGAACTAAGAGCGATATTCAAGGCTCTTCAGTTTTGGCCTCAGTTAGCAACTCTGAGGTACATCAGATTTCAGTCGGTCAACATCACGACTGTAGCTTACATCAACCATCGAGGGGGAACAAGAAGTTCCCTAGAGATGTTAGAAGTTTCAAAAATCCAGGCAGATTATTCTTCTATTTACTGCCTGAGATAAAATAGCACAACTCTGGTACTATTTAAAAATAACAAACTTTTGATTGAAGAAAATAAACTAACTATATTTAACCACTCTCTCCTACAACATCCTAGCTTGTTGAGAGTTGCTAGAGAATGACTGGCTATGACAGTTAGGGGAGGAGCTATATTACAGCTCTGCTGTGGGTGTCCTCTTGCAACTTCCTGTTGGGAATGAGAATATCCCACAAGTAATGGATGATCCGTGGACTGGATACACCTTACAAGAGAAAATACCTTTTATTTTATTTTTTTAAATCTAAGCACCTTCTCCCTTATTACACTGGGAGCAGGTGGATTTGATATTTGTTCAGCTGAATTAGCCTTCATTGCCAGGATACAACGACCACTAATTCTTTATTGGATAAGATACCTTTCCTTAAACAACCAGACAACAGTCCTATTAAGAGACATTTGTGAGATAGTGGTCCAGACAGTGTACTTAAGCTTTGTGCTTACATTTTGTCCCGGCAGGTGGAATTCTACCCCGTTCAGATTCTGTCAGGAGCAAAACCGATATGCACTGTGCAGTGTCATTTCAAAATGATATTTCATTCAGAAGTGTACCATGATATATCAAGACAAAGAACACAATGCATTTCAAACTAGAGTTTTACATAGTACACTGGATGTAACATTAATTCATGATTTTATGTAAAAAATAACCTATTTTATAAGTTTTGTATTTACTATTAAGTAAAACAAAATATAAATAAGCTGAGCTGTTAATGCATTTTAGATCAAATTTGGACGGAGCAGTGTGTGATATGGGAACATCTCTGCTTTAGTAGTTATCATTTCTAGAGGATATGACTATATAAGCCCAGGGATTTATTCTCCAGCTCATATCTGTTTAGAAGAAAGGTCGATGATTCCACAGCTTTATATACCAGCATCTCTGTCTACAAAAGGGATTTAGAAATATGCGAACAATAATAGTTCTCTCTTCCAATGCAGCTGAATATAGAAAACAATAAACTTTATCTGTATATAATTAGGAGAGTCAGACTAGTTTTTCTTTTTAACCTTCTTATTGATTCTCATTGAAGTTTTAGGGGCCGAATGGAGCTTGGTGCCCCTTTTTCTGCGTGTGCCTTCAGGCTCGCTGGAAACAGCAGTTATGAAGCAGCGGTCTTAAGACCGCTGCTCCATAACTGGTCCGCTGCCTCTGAGTCTGCGGTCTGCAATCCGCCCGATCCTATATGATCGGGCTTATTGACACCCCCTGTTAGTGGCCAATTGAATCTGCAGATGGCGCCATTGCACAAGCAGTTCTGGTGAACTGCTTGTGCAATGTTAAATGCGGACAGCGTAAGCTGCAGCCTATCATGTCAGAAAGACAATGATAAATCAGACCCTTAAAGAGACACTGAATCCACATTTATTTATTAATTTGAAACAATTTTCTAATTTACTCCTATTATCAATTTTTCTTCATTCTCTTGCTATCTTTATTTTAAAAGCATGAATTTAAATCTTAGCAGTCAGCCCATTTTAGGTTCAGCACCATGGATAGCGCTTGCTTATTGGAGGCTTACATTTACCCACTAATAATAAAGCATAACCCAGGTTCTCAACCAAAAATGGGCCGGCTCCTATGCATCACATTCTTGCGTTTAAATAAAGATAGCAAGAGAACAAAGAAAAATTTATAATAGGAGTAAATTAGAAAGTTGCTTAAGATTGCATGATCTATCTGAATCATGAAAGACAATTTTTGGGTTTAGTGTCCCTTTAAGTTCCAGAACCACAGTCATCAAGTATATATATAATCTGAAATAGTTCTATTATTTCCTGTGATATAAATTTCACCATGAAATGCTTTGTCTGCTTTAGTCTTTATAGCATATAGGTCTAAATATTTTGCAGTTCAAAGACAGAAAGAAATCTAGTTATTGGCACTAAAAAGCTTTTGTGAAGAACTTACATGCTTAGAAGAGGATTTCTACCCTGTGCAACAATCTATTTTTAAACTTGACTTGATTTCTCTACACATACATTGAAGAAATAATAAATCAATGAGATTCATAACAATTTCTGCAGATGGAAAATTCCTAATGGGCCAATAGAAAATTGTATATTTGAAAGCATCATTAATAATCACATTTCAACAAGAATTGCTAGTGCTTTCTAAGGTAAACATATGTATAAATGATAAGGTTTGTATAATGAATGTATAACTATTTTTGATTGTTTATTAAACTTTCATGATTCAGATAGAGCATGCAATTTTCAGCAACTTTCCAATTTACTTCTGTTATGAAATTTGCTTCTTTCTCTTGGTATCTTTTATTGAAGAGTAAAACTAGGTAGGCTCTTAAAGGGACACTAAACCCACATTTTTTTTCTTCATGATTCAGATAGCACATGCAATTATAAGCAACTTTCTAATTTACTCCTATTATCAATTTTTCTTAATTATCTTTCTATCTTTATTTGAAAAGCAAGAATGTAAGCTGGGTTGTGCTTGCTAATTGCTGGCTAATGCATCCACAATTAAACAAGTCCTGTCCAGTCTCTGAACCAAAAATTGGTTGGCTCCTTAGCTTAGATGCCTTCTTTTTCAAATAAAGATAGCAAGAGAACAAAGAAAAATTGATAATAGGAGTAAATTAGAAAGTTGCTTAAAATTGCATGCTCTATCTGAATCACAAAATAAAAAAAATTGGGTTTAGTATCCCTTTAAGAGTGTGCACATGGCAGTAGTGTTTTGCAACATTGTATAACAAAGATACATATAATGTTGCAAAACACTGCTGCCATAGATTACTAAAGACAGATGCACACTCCTGAGGTCTTATGAGCCTACCTAGTTTTACTCTTCAATAAAAGATACAAAGAGAACAAAGCTAATTTCATTATAGAAGTAAATTGGAAAGTTGTTTAACATTGAATGCTCTTTCAGAATTATAAAAGTTTAATATTGACTTTACTGTACCTTTAAATATTAAAAGCACAATAAGTCAAAATGTAACTTTCATGATTCAGATAGAGAATGAAAAACAAAGAAAAAAATGTACTTTCATTATATTGCGCACAGCCTTTAATATACAAAATTCGGAGGCACCAGCTCCTGATAAGCATGTGCAATGAGTATATGGGTTTGTGACTGACAGAAAATTGTCACGTGATACAGGGACAGGGACATTAAAGGATACTTTGAAATCTGTCAGACAAAAAGCAACTGCTTGTTTGAAATTCAAAATAAGTTTTGCATTATCTATTTGTTAGTCATTTTTGAGTAATTTATTTTTCTTCTTCATATAATACATTTTAGATTCTCTGCGTGCTATTTTGTATCATCACAGAACTTTACAAATCTCTTTGACTAAGAAAATGAAACAAAATTCTGATAAACATATTACTTCTCTAAATTTATGGCCTAGTATAAATGGTAACCTCACAATGTCAGTATGTTTAGATCGATAGTAAATAATGTAAGATTGTAAAATAAAATGATTAAATATGCACAATAACACAACTTTGCAATATACTTTCATTTATTTTGCACCATGTTCTTGTAATTTAAGTTTGAAAACTGTGTATTCTCCAGTTATGAAAACTGAAAGAGCACATTTCATGCTTCAGAAGCCTAAACTTGGCAGATATTTGTCCTTAATTTGCAGGTTTTTATCTTACCATTTCTGCTGAAGCCAAACAATAGAGATCTTGTTAACACAAAGGCAAACCCTGTCTTCTCCAGATGCCAGTCTGGTTTGACCTACTCCAAATACGGAAAGTGATGGAGGGAGTTTGACCAATGAAAAATATTTGTTGGAAACAAGGTGTTAATCTGTTCCACTAACTCTCATACTCTGCCGATATGTTAATCTATCTGAAGACTGCAGAAAAAAATATAATTTGTTATCTTCTGCTTCGGCTTTCTAAGACAAACATTTACACTATCCTCATGATCTAAGAACTTTAAGCAGAAAAGGTCTATATTTTACTATAGCTGTTGCTGAGGAAAACCTCTTCATACTGGTGATTAAATCTTTTTTTCTTTTTTTTTCCCCCAAATGTCAAGAGGTGAGTTTGCGTCCCCGTGCTGTCCTGAAATTGAACTTGAATACATATGTAAGCAAAAATAATTTCCTCTCTGAGGTCTCCTTATTTGAAACAAAGGAAAATAGACTATCCTCATACATCAATTTTTCCAAATGTTTTATTAATTTTATTCCCTAGACGTCTGACAAAGGAAAACTATTACAGCACAGGGAGTTCTGGAATTAAAAAATATTTAGCATTTTAAAGTAATATTGTTAAAAATTGAAGAGATGACAAGAATCCATCAATGTAAATTTGAGTTAAACTAGTATAAAATTACATACAACACTGCTTTGTTTTTTCTTTTTCTTCTTAATAAAAAAATAAATAATAAAAAGTAAAACGGCATTTTTTTAAAACCAGTGATTATTGAGTGAGATTTGCTGAAAATGCATTTAGAACACATTGGGGTAAATTTATCATATCCCGGGCAGACATGATTCGCTGTAGCGAATCATGTCCGCCCGACATTGCTAAATGTCTTGTGAAATGCTTGTGCAATGCCACCTCCTTCTTATTCACGGTCAGTCGGCTGCTAGCAGGGGCTGTCATTCATCCCGATTGTATCGGATCATAATTGCAGTCCGCCAACTAAAAGGTGAAGTAAAGGAGCAGCGGTCTTACGACTGCTGCTTCTTAACTTAAGTTTCCGGCGAGCCGGAAACTACAGGCGTAGAAAGCAGCATCCGCTGCTTATGAAATCTACCCCATTGTACACATTCATATTAGGAAACAGTTGTATTTCATGTACAATTGTGGCATTCAGCATATAAATATATGATGATTATTCCATGATACAAAGAGATTCCTAGAAAGCTTTCGACTTGCATGATCACCTGAAGTTTTGAGAAGAGCTATAGATATTTTTCTAGGGAGATAACTTACGTGTAACTGGTACAACTCAGCAAATACAATTCTATCTTTGCTGGTTACATTTTGGAAATGATTATTATTGTAATTGGTGCCATCTGCTTGTTGTGTTGCTGCACTTTTTGATGAAACATTGCAGGTGTTGTAATCCAATTCTCAACCGCAATCCTCGAGTACCATGGTTACTAAGATGTTCTCACCCATAAAGTGATTATTTCACCTGCGCACTGATTCAGCTATAAATGAAAACATGGCCTGTTGGGTTACTTGAGGACCGCAGTTAAGAAACAATGTTGTAAACCATCATATGGTAAAATATCATCTAGTCAAGTGTCATTATGCTCTTTCAAAGCTTAATGTATTTGCATTTAGGGCCATTGTAAGGAGTTTTTGTTATCTAAGCGAATGTACCTCCCCTCAAAAAAATCCCATACCTTTTACTTATTTTTTCTTCATAAATTGCTTTACAGATGTGCAAAATAACCCTGATACCTGCTGTACTCCCTCCTCTCATGTGGACTATTTTGGCTACAACTTTTTTTTTTAGTTGCCCTGCAGCAGTGCAGTAGTGCTCCTCTACTAAATAGGTGTCCGAAGGCAATTGCCTAGTTTGCTTTCTGGAAGCAATGGTGCTTAATAATGTGCAGTAAAGTGACTTTATATTCCATGAATTAACAGTGATTTGTAGTTCTTAACTTTTGTATTGTGATGTTTTATTTACTACAGTACCACGTTGCTCTTAAACTGGCAAATTTTTGTTTCTTCTTGTATAGATGTGGCTTAAATGGGACTTTATATATATAAATGCAAATGAAAAAGCAATATTTAGACATTAATGATATGTTATTTTAAATTGATTGTAAAAACTAACAGGAAATGCATGTTTGTGCACAATTCACCTTATAGGAGGATTGCTTTCCGGCTGATAAGGACAACTCCAGCATCTCTTCTGGAAGACAGGAGCATGACGCTATTTGCTGTGAGGTGATGTTTCCACCTATTATTATCGGTTATTTGTAGAGCGCCAACAGATTCTGCAGCGCTAACCTCTTAGCAAATAGCCATGCATTCCAACTGGCACCAAGCTGGATTGTCCGCACGGCTATTGGCTAAGAGGTGGAAACGTCACCTCTCATCAAAATAGCGTTCTGCCATGGGCTGCCTGAGCCGCTCAGTGCGGCGAACGCTTGAAACAAATAAAGGAGCTTTCAGCATGAAGTATTTTATACTTCATGACTGAAAGTCCCCTTTTTTGTTCCAATTGTAAATCCTAGTGCTTCACAAATGCTAGGATTTAAAATCACTTTTTTTGTTATATTTTAAATTATGAGCGTTTGTTTAAAATTGTATGATGGAACTCAACATAAACCTATTTTGTTATAAATATTTAGACATGTGCATTATATATTGGAATTTAAACAATGCATTACAAATGATCTGTTACAAATTAAGGGCTAGATT
Organism: Bombina bombina; assembly: GCF_027579735.1. Taxonomy (NCBI): domain Eukaryota; kingdom Metazoa; phylum Chordata; class Amphibia; order Anura; family Bombinatoridae; genus Bombina; species Bombina bombina. The sequence continues at coordinate 573,579,654 of NC_069504.1, forward strand.
ACAAGTGGAACGCTAAATTATCCCGTGCCCGCAAATAGGAACATTTGCCCGTTTGCGGGTGCACAATAAATAACCAGCCATTACAAGTGGTGCTTCGAAAATTAACCAGAGATTATATCTTTGTTTTTTTTTCTAAAAGTGCCCTAAAATAGAGGGCATTATAGTTTTTTATTTAATATTTTTGGCGTGACTGGGGTGTTAAAAAAAAAAAAACAGCACTGAAAAGTGCCTATACATTGCGGTCTAGGGGAACTGTGTTCCCAGTTTATATTATATACAGTATATTTATATATATATATATATATATATATATATATACAGGGAGTGCAGAATTATTAGGCAAATGAGTATTTTGACCACATCATCCTCTTTATGCATGTTGTCTTACTCCAAGCTGTATAGGCTCGAAAGCCTACTACCAATTAAGCATATTAGGTGATGTGCATCTCTGTAATGAGAAGGGGTGTGGTCTAATGACATCAACACCCTATATCAGGTGTGCATAATTATTAGGCAACTTCCTTTCCTTTGGCAAAATGGGTCAAAAGAAGGACTTGGCTCAGAAAAGTCAAAAATAGTGAGATATCTTGCAGAGGGATGCAGCACTCTTAAAATTGCAAAGCTTCTGAAGCGTGATCATCGAACAATCAAGCGTTTAATTCATAATAGTCAAAAGGGTCGCAAGAAGCGTGTGGAAATACCAAGGCGCAAAATAACTGCCCATGAACTGAGAAAAGTCAAGCGTGCAGCTGCCACGATGCCACTTGCCACCAGTTTGGCCATATTTCAGAGCTGCAACATCACTGGAGTGCCCAAAAGCACAAGGTGTGCAATACTCAGAGACATGGCCAAGGTAAGAAAGGCTGAAAGACGACCACCACTGAACGAGACACACAAGCTGAAACGTCAAGACTGGGCCAAGAAATATCTCAAGACTGATTTTTCTAAGGTTTTATGGACTGATGAAATGAGAGTGAGTCTTGATGGGCCAGATGGATGGGCCCGTGGCTGGATTGGTAAAGGGCAGAGAGCTCCAGTCCGACTCAGACGCCAGCAAGGTGGAGGTGGAGTACTGGTTTGGGCTGGTATCATCAAAGATGAGCTTGTGGGGCCTTTTCGGGTTGAGGATGGAGTCAAGCTCAACTCCCAGTCCTACTGCCAGTTTCTGGAAGACACCTTCTTCAAGCAGTGGTACAGGAAGAAGTCTGCATCCTTCAAGAAAAACATGATTTTCATGCAGGACAATGCTCCATCACAAGCGTCCAAGTACTCCACAGCGTGGCTGGCAAGAAAGGGTATAAAAGAAGAAAATCTAATGACATGGCCTCCTTGTTCACCTGATCTGAACCCCATTGAGAACCTGTGGTCCATCATCAAATGTGAGATTTACAAGGAGGGAAAACAGTACACCTCTCTGAACAGTGTCTGGGAGGCTGTGGTTGCTGCTGCACGCAATGTTGATGGTGAACAGATCAAAACACTGACAGAATCCATGGATGGCAGGCTTTTGAGTGTCCTTGCAAAGAAAGGTGGCTATATTGGTCACTGATTTGTTTTTGTTTTGTTTTTGAATGTCAGAAATGTATATTTGTGAATGTTGAGATGTTATATTGGTTTCACTGGTAAAAATAAATAATTGAAATGGGTATATATTTGTTTTTTGTTAAGTTGCCTAATAATTATGCACAGTAATAGTCACCTGCACACACAGATATCCCCCTAAAATAGCTATAACTAAAAACAAACTAAAAACTACTTCCAAAACTATTCAGCTTTGATATTAATGAGTTTTTTGGGTTCATTGAGAACATGGTTGTTGTTCAATAATAAAATATATATATATATATATATATTTATATATATATATATATATATATATATATATATATATATATATATATATATATATACTGTATATACACATACAGTGAGGGAAAAAAATATTTGATCACCTGCTGATTTTGTATGTTTGCCCTCTGACAAAGAAATTATCAGTCTATAATTTTAATGGTAGGTTTATTTGAACAGTGAGAGACAGAATAACAAAAAAAAAATCCAGAAAAACCCATTTCAAAAAAGTTATAAATTGATTTGCATTTTAATGAGTGAAATAAGTATTTTACCCCTTTGCAAAACATGACTTAGTACTTAGTGGCAAAACCCTTGTTGGCAATTACAGAGGTCAGACGATTCTTGTAGTTGGCCACCAGGTTTGCACACATCTCAGGAGGGATTTTGTTCCACTCTTCTTTGCAGATCCTCTCCAAGTCATTAAGGTTTTGAGGCTGACATTTGGCAACTCAAACCTTCAGATCCCTCCACAGATTTTCTATGGGATTAAATTCTGGAGACTGGCTAGGCCACTCCAGGACCTTAATGGGCTTCTTCTTGAGCCACTCTTTTTTTGCCTTGACCATGTGTTTTGGGTCATTGTCATGCTGGAATACCCATCCACAAACCATTTTCAATGCCCTGGCTGAGGGAAGGAGGTTCTCACACAAGATTTGACAGTACATAACCCTGCCCATCCTCCCTTTGAAGCGGTGAAGTTGTCCTGTCCTCTTAGCAGAAAAATACCCCCAAAGCATAATGTTTCCACCTCCATGTTTGATGGTGGGGATGGTGTTCTTGGGGTCATAGGCAGCATTTCTCCTCCTCCAAACACGGCGAGTTGAGTTGATGCCAAAAAACTTGATTTTGCTCTCACCTGACCACAACACTTTCACCCAGTTCTCCTCTGAATCATTTAGGTGTTTATTGGCAACCTTCAGATGGGCCTGTACATGTGCTTTCTTGAGCAGGGGGGCCTTGTGGCTGCTGCAGGATTTCAGTCCTTCACAACGTAGTGTGTTACCAATTGTTTTCTTGGTGACTATGGTCCCAGCTGCCTTGAGATCATTGACAAGATCCTCCTGTGTAGTTCTGGGCTGATTCCTCACCGTTCTCATGATCATTGAAACTCCATGAGGTGAGATCTTGCATGGAGCCCCAGACTGAGGGAGGCTGACAGTTATTTTGTGTTTCTTCCAACTGTTGTCACCTTCTCACCAAGCTGCTTGGCAATGGTCTTGAAGCCCATTCCAGTCTTGTGTAGGTCTACAATCTTGTCCCTGACATCCTTGAACAGCTTTTTGGTCTTGGTCATGGTGGAGAGTTTGGAATCTGATTTATTGATTGCTTCAGTGGACAGGTGTCTTTTGTAGAGGTAACAAGCTGAGATTAGGAGCACTCCCTTTAAGAGAGTGCTCCTAATCTCAGCTCATTACCTGTATAAAAGACACCTGGGAGCCAGAAATCTTGCTGATTGATAGGGGATCAAATACTTATTTCACTCATTAAAATGCAGATCAATTTATAACATTTTTGAAATGCGTATTTCTGGATTTTGTTGTTGTTATTCGGTCTCTCACTGTTCAAATAAACCCACCATTAAAATTATAGACGGATCATTTCTTTGTCAGTGGAAAAACATACAAAATCAGCAGGGGATCAAACAAAATTTTCCCTCACTGTATGTATATGCTTATATACATATATATTTATGTGTTAATGTGTATATATACACATATTAACATATAAAAATACATTTAAATATTCACATATATATATATATATATTTACAAATTGATACCATTGCTGCACTACTTACCCCTTTTGCTACACGAGGTTCTTATGCCGTGTGTCACGGCATTAGAACGAGGCTCCTATTTTAGCCTATGGAAGTGCAATGCTACCTAGCAATGTGAATGTGAAAGCTCGAGTTTGCATTGTTGTGAACTTATAATACCAGCACACATTAGTATGCACTGGTATTACTAAGTGGAACACTAATATCGCTTTCCAGAAAGCAATATTTAGTGCTCCACTTGTAATCTTGCCCTAAATGTTTCAAAAGCATTTAAAAACAATCACTTTGTTAGTGATATTTTCCTTGTTTTTCATTCTAGGGACATACGCTTTAAAAACTCTCATATCCTGTGATGAGGACAACACAGATAGATATAAATAAGCTACTACACAGATCATGAAACGAGTTAGGTTTACAAAATATGTTTTATGCACTTCCAATTCTCACAGAATGTTTCCAGATTTAAGGGGGCAAAATAAACAATTGAGTTACATGACAAAGATTGTATTACTACATAATAAAAAAGTTATGGGGAATTTATTTTTGAGTTTTATGTCCCTTTAAGTTCTCATTAAAACACACAGAAGTGAAGATATATTTTTAAGTCAGTGGCCGGTCTAGGGTGCTGTTGAATATTCTTATTATCATTATTATTAAAAATATAAACTTCAAAGGTGTCAGCTGCCCCGAATTTGCAAGGTGGTCTTTCTTTGTGTCTAGGGCTATAATTTCTGTCACTAGTCTATAACAACACATATCTTCATCTACTTTTCTTATCCAAATCAATTATCTGATGCTATATGACATCACCAATCAGTGATGACATCAGAAATAATCAGACAGTTTACATTTGAAATTTTTTACAAGAATTCTTGTATTTTAAGAGTATTAAAACAAACTGACATTGGTATCTTGAAAACTCAAATATCAGCTTAATGTTAGTTTTTGCTATTGATTTACCAATAGATATATGCATTTGTTTCATTACAAATGCACATCCATTAACGAAACAAAGATATTCTTCTCATTTTCACTAAAGGAATACCGGAAAGAATGCAGCACGAAGTTTAAAGAAAATGACTGAATAATGACGAATTTGTTAGTATTCATTAGTTTCGCCACCCTAACCCTGTCCTCTTCTTCACAGATTCCTGGCAGTGCTAATAGGAGAAGGTCAATTAGAAGATGTATTGGGATTAGAGCAGCTCTCCTGCACGCTAAAGGAAAGTATTTTACGCTACAGGTGAACTTTTTTGAAATAATTTACATTTTTTAATTTCTGAAAAAGAGACAGCACCAAAAAAGTTTACTTCACCTAATTACAAAATAAGTTAAGCACATAAGCCCTAAACATCATAACTATTATGCCATTATTATAGCTATTGTGGGGTTGCCAATAAAGTTGTCATTCATATTAATATAGATAACATATACGGTATTTCAACATGAAATACTAAATTTCTGCTTAATATGTCGTAACATTAATAAATTATAAGAATTTGCTTTGGAGTGCTAAAAATAGAAAAATGTAGTTATGACACTGAACAGACTTATTTATATACTAAGGGACCCATGTATCAAAAGCTTATCAACTTGTGAAGCTGTGCGCCCAACTTCGCTGCATGCGGTCAGCGGATCTGTTTATCCGCAGGCCCGTATGTACCATTATACACTCCGATGAGTGTGTAATGTCTGCCCCTTCATTTGCGCGATCAATTGCACGAGTGAAGGGACTGGCAATCTAATAACCGCTGCTTCTTACATTGCGGGAAGCAGGCTCACATATGCGATACTGCCCCACATGGGTTCCTGAGCAGCTCTCGCTGCTTTGTACATGGAGCCCTAAATGCCTCAATATAACCTTCCATTAAATATATTCACATAACTTTGACATATATACTTGTTTATTAAGTAGCTGTCTGTCCATTTAATCTATCTATCTATCTATCTATCTATCATAAAGGTGTGATGTTCATTATTTAGAAGGATATAGAATTCGTACACAAAAACTAATGCAGAACACAGAGGGCCAGATTAAAAGTGGTGAGCTAACAGTTACGCGCAAGCAAAAAGGGGTTTATCGCGGGTGTTTGCGAGCATCGTATTAGCGCTTGTATTACAAGTTGAAAATAAACATGATCTCTTGAGCTCAATTGAAGCTAACACTCATCGGGGTAGCGTGTCCTCAGTGCTCTGGTTAACTGTTTTGCAAAACAAAAAAGTACCACAAAACAAATAAAAAATACATTGAAAAGTACAGTTCTCATAATAACACTATCTACTATGTGTTAATATGTATATGTATGTGTGTATGTATATATATATATATATATATATATATATATATTTATTTATTTATTTATTTATTTATTTATATGTACAGACATATATACACATATAAACACAAATACACATATATACTGTATATTAATGCATTGGAGATATTTGCAATTAAGTAGCTAAAAACATGAAAAAGCACATTTATGCAATATTCATATTTATTAAAGTGTTATACTGTGTATTTACTGTAAATATTTCACATTGCAATGTTCTGCACATTTGTACCAAAATACCATAATATATATATATATATATATATATATATATATATGTATTCATGAATAAATAGAACATATTAGTTTGTGTGAAGAACATTAGAATGTGAAATATTAACATTTTCATGTTTGGTTAGCGCACTTGAGAATATGCGATCGGGTTTGCGAGTGTTTTTTCCACTTTTTTTGCTCTATTGACTTTCATCGCATCGGGATAGCTTGCGAGCAACAACTTTTTACTTTCAACAATAGTATGAGCACTGATTCTAAGACTCCACAAAAATCAAATAGTGTTTTTCATTTAAATGCTCAGAATAAGCAATGGTTATAAACTGTCTTGGTATGTTATTCTATTTTTTAATAACAAAAATGCCTTATACAAAACTTAGGCTGTATAAGATTTATGGAGTAGAGGATTGAAATTATGACTGAAGAACTCTTTGGGATATATACAGGGAGTGCAGAATTATTAGGCAAGTTGTATTTTTGAGGATTAATTTTATTATTGAACAACAACCATGTTCTCAATGAACCCAAAAAAACTAATTAATATCAAAACTGAATATTTTTGGAAGTAGTTTTTAGTTTGTTTTTAGTTTTAGCTATTTTAGGGGGATATCTGTGTGTGCAGGTGACTATTACTGTGCATAATTATTAGGCAACTTAACAAAAAACAAATATATACCCATTTCAATTATTTATTTTTACCAGTGAAACCAATATAACATCTCAACATTCACAAATATACATTTCTGACATTCAAAAACAAAACAAAAACAAATCAGTGACCAATATAGCCACCTTTCTTTGCAAGGACACTCAAAAGCCTGCCATCCATGGATTCTGTCAGTGTTTTGATCTGTTCACCATCAACATTGCGTGCAGCAGCAACCACAGCCTCCCAGACACTGTTCAGAGAGGTGTACTGTTTTCCCTCCTTGTAAATCTCACATTTGATGATGGACCACAGGTTCTCAATGGGGTTCAGATCAGGTGAACAAGGAGGCCATGTCATTAGATTTTCTTCTTTTATACCCTTTCTTGCCAGCCACGCTGTGGAGTACTTGGACGCGTGTGATGGAGCATTGTCCTGCATGAAAATCATGTTTTTCTTGAAGGATGCAGACTTCTTCCTGTACCACTGCTTGAAGAAGGTGTCTTCCAGAAACTGGCAGTAGGACTGGGAGTTGAGCTTGACTCCATCCTCAACCCGAAAAGGCCCCACAAGCTCATCTTTGATGATACCAGCCCAAACCAATACTCCACCTCCACCTTGCTGGCGTCTGAGTCGGACTGGAGCTCTCTGCCCTTTACCAATCTAGCCACGGGCCCATCCATCTGGCCCATCAAGACTCACTATCATTTCATCAGTCCATAAAACCTTAGAAAAATCAGTCTTGAGATATTTCTTGGCCCAGTCTTGACGTTTCAGCTTGTGTGTCTTGTTCAGTGGTGGTCGTCTTTCAGCCTTTCTTACCTTGGCCATGTCTCTGAGTATTGCACACCTTGTGCTTTTGGGCACTCCAGTGATGTTGCAGCTCTGAAATATGGCCAAACTGGTGGCAAGTGGCATCTTGGCAGCTGCACGCTTGACTTTTCTCAGTTCATGGGCAGTTATTTTGCGCCTTGGTTTTTCCACACGCTTCTTGCGACCCTGTTGACTATTTTGAATGAAGCGCTTGATTGTTCGATGATCACGCTTCAGAAGCTTTGCAATTTTAAGAGTGCTGCATCCCTCTGCAAGATATCTCACTATTTTTGACTTTTCTGAGCCTGTCAAGTCCTTCTTTTGACCCATTTTGCCAAAGGAAAGGAAGTTGCCTAATAATTATGCACACCTGATATAGGGTGTTGATGTCATTAGACCACACCCCTTCTCATTACAGAGATGCACATCACCTAATATGCTTAATTGGTAGTAGGCTTTCGAGCTTATACAGCTTGGAGTAAGACAACATGCATAAAGAGGATGATGTGGTCAAAATACTCATTTGCCTAATAATTCTGCACTCCCTGTACACAAATACTCTGTAATGTATGTCTTATTTTTTATTTGAAAAGCCTTCAGATAATAGGTTAAATCAGCAGCCACTGTTGAAACTGTGGGCTGGGCAGATTTGTACAAAACAAGTGCAATATGAAAGTGTGCCCTATGGTCAAAAAATGTCAGACACCCATATGAAAGACCAGTATTTAAACATACTGAATTTCTTTTATTTTTAAAAGAAATGTGAAGTAAAAGCTGTTTAAATTTAAATTAAAACAAGTACTTCTGTTTCATTGGCTAATAAGTTAGTCCTGTTAATGTTCATTGGAGGCTGGTCTTACCACTAGTAGGAACTACCTAAAAGCCAGTGAGTATTAGTTGGAAGTGGAAAACTGATACTGATATGTTAGTTCACATTTAAAATAAAATCATTTACTTCATATTTATTAAAAAAAAAGTCAAAAAGCTTTAATGCTACTCTTTCACATTGACGAGGGTAATGTCCCTGTTATTTTTGAAGGACATGATTTTGTCAAAGCAGAGGAACAAATCAGGAAAAACATTCTAAAAAACCTTGTACTTAGGTTGTATAGGTGTCAAACACCAAAGCCTTTTATTTTAAAATTAATAATGTATTTACTGGCCAAATATGGGTTCAGTCAAAAGTTAAATAGACAAATGGAGCTACAGGGAGTGCAGAATTATAAGGCAAATGAGTATTTTGACCACATCATCCTCTTTATGCATGTTGTCTTACTCCAAGCTGTAATTAAGCATATTAGGTGATGTGCATCTCTGTAATGAGAAGGGGTGTGGTCTAATGACATCAACACCCTATATCAGGTGTGCATAATTATTAGGCAACTTCCTTTCCTTTGGCAAAATGGGTCAAAAGAAGGACTTGACAGGCTCAGAAAAGTAAAAAATAGTGAGATATCTTGCAGAGGGATGCAGCACTCTTAAAATTGCAAAGCTTCTGAAGTGTGATCATCGAACAATCAAGCGTTTCATTCAAAATAGTCAACAGGGTCGCAAGAAGCATGTGGAAAAACCAAGGCGCGAAATAACTGCCCATGAACTGAGAAAAGTCAAGCGTGCAGCTGCCAAGATGCCACTTGCCACCAGTTTGGCCATATTTCAGAGCTACAACATCACTGGAGTGCCCAAAAGCACAAGGTGTGCAATACTCAGAGACATGGCCAAGGTAAGAAAGGCTGAAAGACGACCACCACTGAACAAGACACACAAGCTGATTTTTGTAAGGTTTTATGGACTGATGAAATGAGAGTGAGTCTTGATGGGCCAGATGGATGGGCCCATGGCTGGATTGGTAAAGGGCAGAGAGCTCCAGTCCGACTCAGACGCCAGCAAGGTGGAGGTGGAGTACTGGTTTGGGCTGGTATCATCAAAGATGAGCTTGTGGGGCCTTTTTGGGTTGAGGATGGAGTCAAGCTCAACTCCCAGTCCTACTGCCAGTTTCTGGAAGACACCTTCTTCAAGCAGTGGTACAGGAAGAAGTCTGCATCCTTCAAGAAAAACATGATTTTCATGCAGGACAATGCTCCATCACACGCGTCCAAGTACTCCACAGCGTGGCTGGCAAGAAAGGGTATAAAAGAAGAAAATCTAATGACATGGCCTCCTTGTTCACCTGATCTGAACCCCATTGAGAACCTGTGGTCCATCATCAAATGTGAGATTTACAAGGAGGGAAAACAGTACACCTCTCTGAACAGTGTCTGGGAGGCTGTGGTTGCTGCTGCATGCAATGTTGATGGTGAACAGATCAAAACACTGACAGAATCCATGGATGGCAGGCTTTTGAGTGTCCTTGCAAAGAAAGATGGCTATATTGGTCACTGATTTGTTTTTGTTTTGTTTTTGAATGTCAGAAATGTATATTTGTGAATGTTGAGATGTTATATTGGTTTCACTGGTAAAAATAAATAATTGAAATGGGTATATATTTGTTTTTTGTTAAGTTGCCTAATAATTATGCACAGTAATAGTCACCTGCACACACAGATATCCCCCTAAAATAGCTATAACTAAAAACAAACTAAAAACTACTTCCAAAACTATTCAGCTTTGATATTAATGAGTTTTTTGGGTTAATTGAGAACATGGTTGTTGTTCAATAATAAAATTAATCCTCAAAAATACAACTTGCCTAATAATTCTGCACTCCCTGTATTATATACCATTAGTTGATCCATGTAAAGTGACTGCATGGGTTTTTGTAGAGATTTCAAATTCAAGACCATTCCAATCCATTAGAAAATCATCAGTGGCTTACCCAGTAGCTTTGTACCAATACTATATGTTGAGAGAATTCTATGGGGAATAAATGTTGTGTTCTAATTCAACATCCTTAACCACTTAACACACATTCGGCTAGATTACGAGTTTTTGCAGTAAGAGCTGCTCGGTACTAACTTGCAAGTTCTTGTCACCGCTCACCCCCCTACAGCGCTGGTATTACAGGTTAGCAAAAACCCGGAGTTAGCAGGCAATATTGCAGCGTAAAGCAAAATTGAGCTCCATACCGCACTCCAATACCAGCGCTGCGGTGAGCTGGTTTTATGTGCTAGTGCATGATTTCCCCATAGACATCAATGGGGAGAGCTGGCAGAAAAAAAGCCTAACACCTGCAATAAAGGAGCGTAAAGATCCGTAACGCAGCCCCATTGATTCCTATGGGGAAACGAAATTTATGTTTACACCTAACACCCTAACATAAACCCAAGTCTAAACACCCCTAATCTGCCACCCCCGACACCTACATTACACTTATTAACCCCTAATCTGCCGCCGCCACCTACATTACAGTTATTAACTCCTAATCTGATGCCCCCGACATCACCGCCACCTACCTACACTTATTAACCTCTAATCTGCCGCCCCCAACATCGCCGCCACCTACATTACACTTATTAACCCCTAATCTGCCGCACCCAACACAGCCGACACCTACATTACACTTATTAACGCCTAATCTTCCTCCCCCAATGTCGCCGCCACTATACTAAAGTTATTAACCCCTAACCCTAAGTCTAACCCTAACACCTACTAACTTTAATGTAATTAAAATAAATCTAAATAAAACCTACTATTAATAACTAATTCCTACTTAAAACTAAATACTTACCTGTAAAATAAACCCTAAGCTAGCTACAATATAACTAATAGTTATATTGTATCTATCTTAGGGTTTTTTTCACAGCTAAGTTTGTATTGATTTTAACTAGGTAGACTAGATAGTAAATAGTTATTAACTATTTACTAGCTACCTAGTTAAAATAAATACAAATGTATTTGTAAAATAAAACCTAACCTGAGTTACACTAACACCTAACCTTACACTACAATTAAATCAATTACATTTATTAAATACAATTAACTAAATTACAAAAACAAACACTAAATTACACAAAATAAAAAATACATTACCACATATTTAAATTAATTACACCTTATCTAATAGCCCTATCAAAATAAAAAGCCCCCCCAAAATAAAAAGAAACCCTAGCCTAAACTAAACTGCCAATAGCTCTTAAAAGGGCCTTTGCGGGGCATTGCCCAAAATAAATCAGCACTTTCACCTGTAAAAAAAAATACAAACAACCCCCCAACAGTAAAACCCACCACCAAACCAAATTCCCCAAATAAAATCCTAACTAATTCCTAACTAAAAAAACCTAAGCTCCCCATTGTCCATCCGGTGCGGAGCGGCTCCATCTTCAAGATATCCGGCGCGGAGCATCCTCTTCTTTCCACAGCTCTTCTCTAATGAAGGTTCCTTTAAGTGATGTCATCCAAGATGGCGACCCTTGAATTCCGATTGGCAGATAGAATTCTATCAGCCAATCGGAATTAAAGGTGAAAAAATCCTATTGGCTGAGGCAATCAGCCAATAGGATTGAGCTTGCATTCAATTGGCTGATCCAATCAGCCAATAGGATTGAGCTTGCATTCTATTGACTGATCCAATCAGCCAATAGGATTGAACTTGCATTCTATTGGCTGATCCAATCAGACAATAGAATGCGAGCTCAATCCTATTGGCTGATTGCATCAGCCAATATGATTTTTTCACCTTTAATTCCGATTGGCTGATAGAATTCTATCAGACAATCGGAATTCAAGGGACGCCATCTTAGATGACGTCACTTAAAGGAACCTTCATTCGAGAAGAGCCATGGAAAGAAGAGGATGCTCTGCGCCGGATGTCTTAAAGATGGAGCCACTCCGCAACGGATGAATGAAGTTAGAAGATGCCGTCTGGAAACATAATATATTTATATCAATGTTGAATAGAAAATAACTACATGAAATTGATATTATCAATATTAAATCAATTAACCATCATGTTTCATTTTTGCTTGGCTGCATATTTTTTGTAAATGTCTGCGAAAACCCCATTGAAATGCCTGTTCACAATTCAAGTGGGTTTAATAATTCAAAAAGTTATTAGTCAAATGTACAGGAATCACTTATACAACAACCTCAAAATCACCTATTTATTTCATAAAAATCCTGATGGATTGGAATGAAGGTGAATGAAAAACATGTTAGTCAGTGCAAATTTCAATTAAGGGAAAAACTAAAATAGAAGCCATATAAACTTCATATGGTGCTAAATAAAATTCTGAAAGTGGTGACATAAAATTTGATCTGGCGATGTAACCTTCAACTGTCATGAAAACTGTTCATTGTTTATTTTATATCTTATAATAATATTAAACAAGGACATAAAATATATTTTGCAACAGATTTCCGCCAATCAAAGGAAGAACAAAAAAAAGAAACATGATTAGACATTTGATCATTTAACACATAAACCAGATAAAACTGAAAAAAATCTAATAACTAATAAACCAGCAAAATGCACAGTTTTAAGAATACAATAATATGAAATTAACTTTATACATAAAAGTTGTCCAACATTTATTTTTTCATCAAGGTTCAAGCAGATAACATTAAACTATACTCTACGTGTGGTCCTCAAAATCTGGAGATGGTTTTCCCTTACTAATAAATCAGCTAATAAAATAAGACTCTCTTCCCATTTAGCATTCATTTCTTTATTATACCATTGCCTAATAGCCACATTATACAAACCTGGTAATAATAGTTAGACAAGCTAAGGTTTAATTTTCCAATTTCCCTGTGTTGCTATGGAAACACAGAATTTCCTAAAAGGTTAAAGCGCTACTATTACAAAAAAGAAGCACTGATTTTGGTTCGATAGACAGAGCAACAACAAAAGGATCCAAATTCTGCCTATGCAGTTTGGACCACTCTAACAACAACATTTTTTTATCATCAAGATAGATGCTGAAAATGACTACAAATTTTACCAGTGTTTTTCAGGTCATACATATTTCAGAGAAGAACAATGTGCTCGTCTGCCCTCATCCCTGAAATAGTGTTTGGAAACTGTTCTAGCTTTATCTTGTTTTGCCTAAAGCTTTACAACCAAACAGCCAATTCCCAGGTCAAATGCATTTAGTATTCCATTATTCTTTATAGAGAAATATATTTTTAACTTTGTTATTGTATGGTACTATTAATGTCCCTTTAAGAGACGTCACTAGTTTGGCTTTACTAACTGTAAAATAATTCTTAGCATTTGATATTCCTAACTAATTGTATTCCATTTTACAACTATACAAGGCAAAATTGACATTTTCTCTTCCTAATATCTTCAGATCAGCTGGATTTGGAAAAGGATTTTCTCATAATTTCACAAGCACTCCTAGTAAAATATGGAGTAATAAAGTTAATTTACATAATAGTTAATGTAGTAAAAGATCTCATACAAACTTGCATAAATTGTAAAAAGTTGCTCATTCTGTGATTTTATGAATTTACATAAATATCCGTTTTTAAATACCCAAATAAAAACCATACCAGTTAGGTGGGGATGTACTTATTGTGGATGTAATGTTTACAATCCTAGGTTTTATTTCTTAAAGTGTGGCTGGATGGTAGCACCATAAATGTTAATGATATATAGTGAAGTGAATAAACTCTGTACAGTAAAATATAGAGAGAAAATGTCTGATTAATATAAAAATGTTATAGGAAAGTAGCATTGTCTGTAGCTTTTAATCCTAAAATCTTTAGGTTCCATTTGACCATAAGTGTTATCAGGCAGGATACCAATCCAGGATTAAAGTCTCTCTGATTATCTCTCATCTCAACTATCATAACTCTTTACAAATGAAGCTTTTTCTCTCTTAGTTCTTCCACCCCCAATTATATTAAATTGACTCCTTCACACTAATCAACTTCACTATTAGAGATGTGCATTCCGATTCTGAACAAATCTGTATTTGTCAGAATTTGTGCATTTGGAACAAAACCATATAATTGAATAGCAGCATACACAAATTAAGAAAATAATGAATTAATGTATTAATGAAATTCATGAACACATTTATGTATTCATTTTTATTTTTTTTAAACATTATAATTTTTTTACAAAATCCGGCATAACCCCCATCATTAACCCCTAAACTACCACAACCTCCATCGTAATAAACCCCTTACACATCCCTATGCTATTAACCCCTAAAATGCTACAACCCCTATCACAATATAACCACTCTACATTATAAACCTCTAAACAGGCACAATCCCATTACAATATATAAACCCCCTATACTATTAACAACTTAACCAACTTAACCCCCATTGCAAAAAAACTCAAATCTATAAATCCCTAAAACTTCACAACCCCCATCGCAATATAAACCCTTACACTATTAAAGGGATATGAGTATGACATTTTAGAAAAATGTACTTCTATTAACAAATTTACTTCATTCTCTTGCTATCCTTTATTGAAGGAGCAGTAATGCACTAATGGGAGCTATCTGAACACACCTGGTGAACCAATGACAAGAGAATGGAGCAAATTAGATAATAGATATAAGCTGAAAAGTTGTTTTAAATCACATGCTCTGTCTGAATCATGAAAGAAACATTTTGGTTTTGATGTCCCTTTAAAGGAAAGTCAAAAATTAAACTTGAATGATTCAGAAAGCGCATGTAATTTTAAGTTACTTTTAAATTCACTTCTATTTTCAAATGTGCTTTACTGTTAGTATCCATTGTTGAAAAAGAATACGCACATATCCTACCCTAGTAGGAGCTTGATGCTGATTGGTTCCTGTACACATTTGTCTCTTGTGATTGGCTAACTGAATGTGTTCAGCTAGCTGTTCCTTCAGCAAAGGATAACAAGATAATGAAGCAGATGTGATAATAGAAGTAATTTGGAAAGTTGTTTAAAATTGTATGTTCAATCCAAATCATGAAAGAAAAGTTTGGAGTTTCTGTCCCTTTAAGTTATTAACCCCTAAACCTTCAAACGCCCCTACTTTATCAACCTCCAACGCAATAAACCCTCTAATCTATACACCCCCTAAACAGCCACAACCCCCATCACAATAAATCCCTTACAAAATTAATCCTGAAACCTCCACAACTCCCATTGTATTATATACACTAACACTATTAAGTTATTAACCCCTAAACTGCTACAGCAAACTATAGCAAAAACCCTCTACTCTATTAACCCCTAAATCACCACAACCACACGCACAATAAACTCCTACTCTAATTACCCTTAAATCTCCACAACCCCCATCACAATATAAACCCCCTACACTATTAACCATTAAACGGCCACAACCACCATTGCATTAAACCCCCTCACTGCTTACCCCACAAAACCCCTAATCTAAGTTAAAAAGAATATATTAAAAAAAAATACTGGTATAAAAAAGTGTCCCCTAAAAAAAAAGCTCCCCTGAAAAACTAAATCTATTAAAACGAAAGTACCCTAAACCCCCCCTAAAAAAACACTCACTATCCTAAAACTGAAATACCCTAAAAATAAAATAAAAAATTTGCTATTCTAAAAGTTGCCCCCCTAAAAAATAAAAAGCCTCTAAAAACCCCTATCCGTAAACAAAAGTACCCTTAAAAAGCACCCTAAAACCCCTATCCTAAAACTAAACTACAAATTAAAAAAAAACTATACTAAACCTAAAGCCTCTCAAAATGTAATATCTAACACAACGGACAGGGCAGCACTATAAAAGCTGCTTCAAAGGAGCCAGAGAAGAGCAGCCCAGAAAAGGACCTCATTACCATTTGGATTACTTTGGATCAAGAAAAGAAGAGGACTCTATTGCCCATTTGGATTACACCAGATCAAGAAAATAATAGGAACATTTTGCCCATTTAAATGACTTTGAATCGAGAAAAGAAGAGAAGAATTTGGATGGTGAGCAGTATAAAAAAGTGTTCAGATTTTTTATTTTAGTTTTAGGATAGTTTTTTTTTTTTTGCTTTATATGGTACTTTAGTATTAAGACAGGCATTTTTAGTGTGCTTTTTTATTTTTAGAGTACTATAGTTTTAGGATAGAGGTTTTTAGGGGGGTTATTTTTTTAGGGTACTTTGGTTTTAGTATAGGGGTCTTTAGTTGAGCTTTTTTATTTTTGGGGGAAATGTTAAAGTATTTTTTTTTTAAATATATTGTTCTTTAAAACTTTGGTTAAGGGTCTTCAGGGGGTTAACAAAGCAATTAAGGTATTACTAGCGTAGGTGTATTGCGATGCGGGTTGTGGAGGGGTTGGCGTTAATAGTGTAGAGGGGTTTATTGCAATGGGGGTTGTGGTAGTTTATCTTTTAAAAGAAGAGGTGTATTTTTGCGATAGGGGTTCCGGTGTTAAGGCATTAATTACTTAACAATATCGGTCTAATTTTTATTGTTATGATTGACAATGTTATAATGATTGTAACTGTACTTTTAAATGTATTTTTAATGTGTTTTGTGACCCTTTTTTGTCGAGCGTAACAGTTAACTAGAGCTCTAAAGTGGTGCTATCTTGAAGCACTTTAAAATCAATTGTGATCCAGCGATCATGTTTACTTTCAACCTGTAATATACACAATACATCCGATGCGCGCAAACCGCCGCGATAAACTTGTTTTTTGCCACCACGCAACAGTTAACACACCACTCGCAATCTAGCCCAGTATAAGAGAGAGAGGAATATGTAAATTTGTAAGTGGGAAAGTAGACATATCAACAGGGAATGGAAGAAAGAAGCAAAGAGGAGATTTACTAGTTATTTAGCTGCTTTGTAAAGTGAAGTAGATAGGTGACCTAAACCACTGCAGGAACAGCAGATACATTTCATGAATTAGTTGCAGGGCTTATAAGATGTAAATGAGTTTTGGACTTTTCTATTGTTGGCATTACTGGCAGCACAGTGTTGGAGTTGGGGTTGTCCAGGGGCATGTTCAGATATTTTTGTTTGGGGAGTAGGAGTTTCACTTTGAGAAACATGGACATTAATCATATAGGGAAGAGTGCCGGAGTGACAGCAGAATACAGCTGAGAACTATGGGATGCAGAACAGATAAAAGGCGCTAGGGGATTTCAATATGGACAAAATTATAAAGACTTGATCAGTCAGCATTTTAAGTGAACTCACTCAAAGGAGAGCTAACAATATTGGCAGCTTAATACACATCACTCTTAATTTACAGGCAGGCCTTCAGTCAGCAAAAATGTTTATGCCAAGAAATTGAATCAAAATGAACTGTACAATAACATTCAGTGAATATCATTTAGTATTTTTTGCAAAAAGACTTTTCAATGAAACAAGAAACTTAAGCATTACAGAAACAGCTGAATGTGTGTAGTCACATGTTCCAAATCTGGAGCTTTCAGTTAAACACTCCATTGTACCTGGCTCAAGGCAATTCTGGCAGGAGTCCCTATCCCATTTGCTTTAGCTAGTAGCACTCACAGCAGAAACCCTATGCCAAAGTAATGACATGGGCTATAAGGGTACAGCATGAGCTCTTATTTAGTCCTTCTAAATTCTGTACAGGTGCTGTTCTACTGCTGTTTGATTTATGGAGCAATCAGCAGAATTAACTAAAAATAATGCCCGATGGGTGAGAAGCCATTGCAGCTGCATTTACAATCTGCACAACTATTCTAGCAACTTTCATTTCTCTCTTTTGTGTTTGCCACTTTTCATATGACAAATTCATGGCTGCACTCCAATATATCAGCATTGGGTAAAGTTTGACGTGTGATCATTATATCAACAGTGGGGGGTCTCTGGCCTTTGAAAAAGAAAGGTTTAACTTATGATATGATTTTCTTTTGTGAGTCTGCTCTAAGTGACTCAGTATAGATGTCTGAAATAGAAAAGAGATCTATAATTTCATATGAAAAGGATATCATTTCATTACATTTATTTATAGATTGTTCAAATGATGTATCACAAAAACTTCTTTAAATTCATTAAATGTGTAAGCATTTTTAATGTTTTAATGATAAAAATGTACCCTTCCACCTGTAGGATAGAATTTGTATTTATTAAAGGGACAGTTTACTCAAAAATTTTCTCCCCTTTAATTTGTTCCCAATGATCCACTTGACCTGCTGGAGTGCATTAAATTGTTTACAAGTAGCTCCTTTACCCCTATATTGGCATTTGAAATTGTTAATTTAGCAAGTGGTATCCCAACCTATTCTGAAAGTTTGTGGCCGCGCGTACCAGCTATAGATAAGCTTTGTAAACACAGCCAGCAGAAGAAATTACACTCCCAGTGTGTTAAAGCAGAGATAAGGTAGTAAAATGTTGATTTTCCATTGTTCTCTCAAAGTATTGGTGATTGTTTTAAGGACAGATATAAGATAAAGAAGCAGGTATATGTGCACAATGTGATGCAGTAATGAGATCTGATTATACCTACAAGCTCAACCTATTTTATTAGGCTGTGGCTTCAAAACACAAAATCAGAGCTTTAATATACAGAAATAAACCTTAAAAAGCTAATTTTCATACATTTTTTACTCTGCAGTTGGTAAAAAAAGCAATTGTAAACACATTAAGGGAAAAACTATTTTACAGTATACTGTCCCTTTAAGTTCAATGTCCTTTTGATCTTGTGTAATGTGTTTAGCAGGTTTATAACACATATAAATTAAAGCTACCCAATGAACTCTATAGATATACACCTCAGTATACAGATTGCACAAATTACTTTTTTCCCCATGAGAATACTTCAAATAAATATCAGGATTATTGTTGGGTTCATTATTAAACTGTGCAAGCCTTGCTTACTGCTGCATGGTAAAACTCTGCAGAAACTTTACCGATGGCTTTTAGCCTTATGTGGCTACCCAGCTATGTTGTCTTTACATGGAGCGCATTTCTGGCAAGCCGCACTGATTGCTGCCCTTTAGCTACATGCACTTATGAGCATGGTGTAGGACATCTTGATGTACTTAGTCAAACAGAGCTCTTTTTCAAACCAAACTTGTAGCCATTTAAGGGCATTTTGTCCCTTTTTGTTTTTAATTTTGGTATAATAATCACCAGTACAAATGTATTGTACACCAATACAAATGTGTCACATTTGTATTTCTACATTTGTGAAATATGGTGAATACACTCCAATCCTTATGATTAAAGGACCTTAACTGTAAAAACAGAAGAGTACATGAGTACATTTAACGTTTGAAAAGAGGAATTGTTGAATTTTAATAACTAGATACACTAAGGGTTCCATTTATCAAGCAGTGGAAGCTGCTTTTGAGCCCTTGCTGGACAGGCTTTCTGATAAGAGCCTGGTTACCGCAAGTTAAAGGGACACTGAACCCAATTTTTTTCTACCGTGATTCAGATCAGAGCATGCAATTTTAAGCAACTTTCTAATTTACTCATATTATCAATTTTTTTTTCATTCTCTTGGTATCTTTATTTGAAATGCAAGAATGTAAGTTTAGATGCCGGCCCATTTTTGGTGAACACACTGTGTTGTTCTTGCTGATTAGTGGGTAAATTAATCTACCAATAAACAAGTGCTTTCTATGGTTCTGAACCAAAAAAATAGCTTAAATGCCTTCTTTTTCAAATAAAGAAAGCAAGAGAATGAAGAAAATTTGATAATAGGTGTAAATTAGAAAGTTGTTTAAAATTGCATGCTCTATCTGAATCACAAAAGAAAAAAATTGGGTTCAGTGTCCCTTTAAGAAACTGCTGTCATCCAACCACCACTTCTTAACCTCACCGCTACCCCAGAGGTGGTAGATTTAAAATACCCTAAACATTTTAGTTCTGGGTGATTGTTATATGGAGCTGCACAAGAATTTAAATGTACAATGTTATTATATGCCACCAATTAGTAAATCTGCTTCATTGCTATTTTTATAGAAGTCACACCAGGCTCTCAGAGAAGTGGGATTTTTAATGTGGGTGCACAGGCAAATGGAGAATATATACATGATTTGCTATATGTAGGTGTCTATACAAAACTGGAAGGTAATCATGTGCATTTAGGTTTTCAACTGTTATGGCCATTAAATAATAATTATCTATATATTTCCATTTGGAGAATATAATCGATTGTCCCTTTAAGAATTACACGCACACACACACACACACATATATATATATATATATATATATATATATATATATATATATATATATATATATATATATATATATATATATATATATATATTACTATTATCATTATTATCATTTATTTGTATTTCCATAGCAAAGGGTACAAAGATAAGGGTATACAATGACAACGATTTGTGATAAATTACAAAACATAACAAACTAAACAAATCTAGTACAGGAGGAAGAGGGTCCTGCTCCAGAGAGCTCACAGTCTACAGGTTGAGGGTGCATAGACATAAGGTTTGGGGTAGCTTGTCACATGGATTGTAGTTGCAGCAGTGAGTCGGGCAGATCAAAAATTATTTTGGTTAGGATGAGAAATGGTAAGCCTCTCTGAATAGGTATATTTTCAAGGAGCGTCTAAAGCTATACAAGGTTGGAGACAGTCTTATGCAGCGGGGTAGAGAGTTCTAGAGGACAGGAGCAGCACGTGAGAAGTCTTGGAGACGGGAGTGGGATGTAGAGATAACAGGAGTGGAGAGACATAGGTCAGAGGTTGATCGAAGAGGACGGGATTGGGAATATTTGGAGATGAGAGAGGAAGTATAGTTGGGAGTTAGACTGTTGAGTGCTTTGTAAGTTAGGGTTAATACTTTAAATTGTATTCAGGAGTGTATGGGGAGCCAGTGTAGGGACTGGCAGAGCGGAGCAGCTTATGTAGATCGGCGACTTAGGTGGATGAGTCTAGCTGAAGCATTCATAATAGATTGGAGGGAGGAGAGGCAGTGTTTTTGAAGGCCATTTAGAAGTATATTGCAATAAACAATGCGTGACAAAATGAAGGAATGAATTAGTATTAGTATGTTTGTAGTTTTTTGAGTAAGGAAGAGACAAATTCCTGAAATGTTGTGTAGTGTGCACAGCAGGATTTGGTAAGTGCTTGTATATGTGGGTTGAATGTGAGTTCTGAGTCAAATGTGACCCTAAGACAGCGGACCTGGGGTGAGGTGTTGAGAATAGAATCTTCGGCCGTCAGATAAATGTCAGGTGTTGGATGTCTCAAAGAGGGGGTAATAAAAAGCAGCTCAGTTTTGGACAGATTGAGTTGGAGGTAGTGTGAAGACATTTAAGAGGAAATTGCAGAGAGGCAGTTGGAAATCTGGTTGAGTAAAGAGGGAGAGATATCGGGAGAGGAAAGATAGATTTGGGTATCATCAGCATATAAGAGGCTATGGGGCCTATTTATTATGTGTCTGTCCGATATGATATGATCAGGGTTATGGAGCAGCAGTCTTTAGACCGCTGCTTCATAACTGGTGTCTCTGGTGAGTCTGAAGGCTCACCAGAAACATGGGCCCTCAAGCTCCATACAGAGCTTGATAAATGGGCCCCTATAGGTTTTCCAAGGAAGGATGTATAGAGAGAGAAAAGCAAGGGACCCAAAACAGAGCCTTGCCGTACTCCAGCTGAGAGAGGCAAAGGATCAGAAGATATGTTGTTAAAGGAAACTAAAAACTAGCGGGTTGAGAGATATGAGGCAAACCAGGAGAGGGCTGTGTCTCGGATGCCAAATGAGTGTAGGATTTTTAGGAGGAGAGGATGGTCAACTCTGTCAAAAGTAGCGGACAGCTCAAGAAGAGTTAGTAAGGAGTAGTGGCCATTTGCTTTAGCTGATAACAGGCCATTTATTAAAGCGGTTTCTGTTGAGAATTTAGGTCGGAAACCAGATTGTAGTGGACCAAGTAAAGAGTTAGTTGTGAGAAATGTAGTTAGCCGATTATAGACCAGTCGTTCCAATAATTTTGAAGCAAAGGGAGGTAAGGAGACCGGTCGATAGTTTTTAGCATTGGTATGATTGACGCATGCTTGAAAGTTTCAGGAAATGTGCAAGCGGTGAGAGATTGGTTAAAGAGATGAGTTAGGGTAGGGGTTAGTGAAGCAGAGAAAGAGAGAAGAAGTTGTGAAGGAATAGGGTCAAGTGGGCAGGTTGTGAGATGAGCCAAAGATAGGAGTACAGAGACTTCTTTCTCTGTTACAGGAGGGAAGTAGCATAGAATTTTGTTAATAGAAGGGATGGGTAGGAGGACTGGGTTTGAGGGGTGTGAGGTGTAGATATCTTTTTTAATGGTGTCAATTTTATTTTTGAAATGATCAGAAATATATATATATATATATATATATATATATATATATATATATTAATTATATATATATATATATATATATGTGTGTGTGTTTGTTGTCCCAAAACATCACAATAAACATTTGGTTTGTCACCGATGTCCGAAGTCCAGAGAGTGCTTACTCTTTTGCATATTCTATATACCTGATTATAGCACCCTGACAAGCTGAAGTTGGCTGGTGAGAGTGCACATACTATATAACTTGGAGATATATATATATATATATATATATATATATATATATATATAAAAAAAATTCATTCTCACCCTTGCAGTCCCCACCTCCGGTTTCTCACCTTCCTACCCTTCTAGATTGTAAGTTCCCACGGGAATGGGGCCCTCAATTCCTCCTGTATTTGTCTGATACATTTTGTCCTGTCTCTGAAAAATATTGTATCATCATTGTACTTTTATTTTTTTGTACCCATGGATCTTTGTGTGTTGCACTATCACAAGAAGAAATTCAGCCCCAAAAAGGGCCAAATGCAATTGCCCAAGGCCATATTTGGCATTTGTTGTGAGCAATTTACAACGAATGCACATGTTTAACATATATGCCATTTTTAGATATTATTCAGTTACTTTGAAGAATTGGTGAGAATCCAATGATATTTTGCAGTTTTTTATTTTCGTTAATGGAAACTAAGCACAGTTCCTTCGTAGAAACCCACAGTACTGAGCTTTGCGTAATGATTACTCTATCTCCATACAAAACACATTATATATAATATTATTTCCAGTTAGAGGGAACTGTATAATCATTCCATTGAAAGGTGTCAAAATCCACAAAAAACATTATACTTCTTTATGGCCTTATTTTGGAAAACGTTAAGCAAACACATATATTAAAACTGGTTATGAACAATAAAGTAGTTTAACCTATGGGCTGCCCAAGTGTGTTACAACACATTCAATAGCTTTGTAAAGAAATACTGCCTGGCAGCCAATGGGTTAAATGTGCTGAAGTGTAATATGATTTCCTGCTAACAGAGACTTAAGCAATTTAGCAGACATCATAACACATTATTTTAGGCCCTGGCAATGAAGTGAAAGGCATTTCTCCTGTAACTATTATTTGCATTACCCACCGGCTAAAGAAGTTGGCACAGTCTAGTTACCAGGGCTTTTGCAGTAGGAATGCTCTTCACATGAAATAGAGGTTGATATTAAGTATTATAAAAAGAGTTTTCATTTCTTCCTGCTATAGAGACCTTGGAATTAATTTCCATCCAAGTAAGCCAAACTAATTGTTTACAAGATGCTATATAATTAACACATTTATAAATTTAATTTAAAAATAAATTAATATGTTTAATTTACTCCAACTGTGAAGTTGAAGTAGTTTCCCTATATGGTAATATGTAAGATGGAACATACAGAAGTGGGTTTTAATGTCTTTACATTGTTGTGTATCCTATTTGTGGTTACAAATTGTCTACTTCCCCCATTCTAATCCATTAGGTTTCTTGTGCCAAAGCATTGCATGGAAATATGGATTATGTTTGGTGCAGTTTTATGTTAATCAAAAAAAACAAAAAAAAACGTAAATGATATAACAGGAAAATCTAGTTAAAGGGATATGGAACCCAACAATGTTATATTGTCATTCCAATTTTCCAATTTAATTCTATTATCAAATTTGTTTACTTTCTATGGCATTCTTTGTTGAAGGGATACTTAGGTAGCTGTCTAAAGCACTACATGGCAGGAAATAGTGTGTCCATCTAGTGTTCTTGCAAATGAATAACAGCTGCCATATAATGCTCTAGACACGCGCCCGCTCCTGAACTTACATCCCTGATTTTAAACAAAAGATACCAGTTAACAAAAATATCAAGTTACCCCCATGCAAACTTTGGAATGGATTGGAATAGCTACCAATTGTAAAAGCCTGAGAAAGGCCAAGAAAGGCACTTTACACGAAAATTGTGATGACTTGGAATGGGGACCCATGTTGCCTAAATATGTCAACAAAGAACAGATTAGTTAATTTAATCATATTTGCCTTGAAATAAAAAGTGAAATATTTGACTGATCTAATTTTTTAAGAATACAACTAGAGGAACACAACTCATCATGTATTTGGTACATAAGATGCATCACATTTCAATTAAATTAAATATGAGAGTCTTATATGCCAAACATATTATACGTATCTAGAGTAGCATACATAATGCAGTATACATACTTTTAAATTCATATCTAGGATATTGGGATCAGTGTGCTATTTTGTATTCTGTTAATATTGTTTTAGTTATATGTTAACATCACCTTAATTCTTTCTACCTATCTGCATATCTTCCAACATTTAAAGTTTACAATCTAGAGCAGGACACGGTTGCATTAGAAATGGTGGAGCTACACAGGTATAGCTTATTGGCAAGAGGTGGAGTCAGGATGGCCCATGGGCATGACTTTGCAGTCTAGGTGGAATTTTGCATTTCTGTGCAGGGTTTAGATGGTTCCCTTGCATAGATACTAAGGAATTAAGCAGAAAATACAGTAGTGCAAATCCTCTAAGTGTAGTGATTTATTAACAAATGGTTAAAAGTGCATAAGATTACACTTACAAGATAAAAAGTGCAAGCAAGCATATCATTCATCTAGGTGCTTAAGGATTCATTAGCCGGCACCTCTTGTACACATCAGTGTTTTCTACCTAGGTAGCCCACCATTATAGGACTCATATAATGAGTCCCACTGTGGGTTTAGAAAAGGAAAGAATTGTATTATAAAATTGCATGAAAATGAAGTAAAAGCTCTAATAGTAAATATTTTTTCAATATTATTTATTGCAACAATCTTTTAAATGATGGAAAGTTTTTTTTTCGGGATCATGTCCTTTTAAGTGCCAACGTTGTCACGGTATTAATTGTTTCTGTAATGCTTCATGGCAGTCTGCTCTCAATGTTGGTACCTACAAGTCTCACTTATGAAACAGTACTGCCTTGAAGCAGCCCAAAAACAATTAACACAGTGCCAATACTAGCATATAAAATGCTGAGATTGTAAATGGTGCTTTCCTTGCACCTGTAAAATTTTATGGCGCTGTTTAGAATGACAGCATTAACATGCCACATTTCTAAGAGCAAAATATAGAAAGGTTAATTAGTGCATACAGAAATATGCTTTACTATTCTCTTGAATAACTTTTAAAACTAAGATGTGCAACACCCTCTTATGAAAATAAACATTTACTTTACTTTAGAATTATTACCAGCATTGGATTGCAATGAACAAATGTTTATTTATATGTAGTCAAAAATTTGCAATATAATCTCATAATTTATCATCTTTTCCTTAAACTGAAAGACTTGATTTATCATTGAATGGATGGACAAGGCTCAGAGGTCTTTGATAAATCTAGCCCTAAAACATTGTACTTATTTTGTCAAAAGATTTACACTATTTTTCAATAGGTTTGAACTAATGTATCATTCTACCTAGCATTATTTGTTTAATGTCCCTTTAAGTTCAGATACAAACTATGCTTTATGTTCCTATATATGTTGTTTTATTTGCTGTTTATGCTATATTTTCAATCCTACAAATAAACATTTTGATATTACTTACTTACAGAAAAATAAATATTATATTAACATCTAGCACAGTAGCTGAACAACACGTACATCAGCCAGCAGGTTAAGAAAGGAGTTATATTTTATGTCATGATAACTAAATATTCAGTTTCTTGCCAGCTTTCAAAAGCTATGTAAGGACATTATTGTAAAGCCTTCCAGCTGGAACAGAAAGAAGTAGCATCACTCTGTGTCTAAGTCATCTGTTTAATGGAATATTCTACTGGAGGTTCCAAACATAAATTATGTTTCTACATTTAAACTTAGCATATGGAGTTTCATTTTCAACTGCAAGAAATGTGGAGAGCATATTGTCTTAACACTAACACATTTTCATAACAGCTAGCATTAAACCATCAAAGCACACCTAGTAAAATATATTCTGCAGAACTATCACATGAAGGTTATCATATTGATAACAGAATTTTACAAATAGAATAGACTGTTATTTTCAATTTGTTTTTCAATTGGCTTTCACAATAATGCCCTTAAGTGCACATTCCATACTGATCTGAAAAAGAAACAGTTAAAGTACCTGGTATCTTTTATAGGACTGTTTTTCATCAAACTGCTACAAAAAAAAAATGTTTAAAACTTAAGGGAGCATTCACACCGAACTTTGTAATGCACACTGGTACATTTCTCTGTTGGATAGAAACATATGTGTAATATAAATGTATTAGCAAAAATGCTTCTAATAAAAGCTATAGATGATTCATTAGTGTATGTAAGTATGCTCCGTCCATGAGAACTTTAAACTCAGCAGTTGATCAGAGAGCCTAAGGTGCTTGTATCATCTGGTAATGACTCAATTTCCATTATTGCTAACATGATACAAGCCCCAAAAACTAATTAAGCAGCCTCAGTATTTAAAACGCTAGTGCACTAAGAATATCTAGCTATGCGTCCCTTGCACCTGCAGAGAAAAATGTTATCACTAGAGCAGTGATTACTTTCATTAGAAACATTTTTACCAATATATGTGTATTGTAATTATGTTTTTATTCCAAGATGTAATACATCTATGTGCATTTCAGTTTTGACCGGAATGTCCTTGTAAAGGCTTGAAAGCTTAAACAAACATTTGAAGCCCTTAAAGGGACAGTTAAGTCCAAAAAAATCTTTCATGATTCAAATAGGGCATGTAATTTTAAACAACTTTCCAATTTTGCTTTGTTCTCTTTGTATTCTTAGTTGAAAGCTAAACCTAGGAGGTTCATATGCTAATGTCTTAGACCTTAAAGGCCGCCTCTAATCTAAATGCATTTTGACAGTTTTTCACCACTAGAGGGCATTAGTTCATGTGTTTCTTATAGACAACATTGAGCTCATGCACGTGAATTTACCATGAGGTGAGCACTGATTGGCTAAAATGCAAGTCTGTCAAAAGAACTGAAATAAGGGGGCAGTGTGCAGAGGCTTAGATACAAGGTAATTACAGAGGTAAAATGTGTATGGGTAATTAAAGGGACAGTCAACACCAGATTTTTTGTTGTTTTAAAAGATAGATAATCCCTTAATTACCAATTCTCTAGTTTTGCATAACCAACACAATTATAATTATACACGTTTTACCTCTGTAATTACCTTGTATCTAAGCCTCAGCAGACTGCCCCCTTATTTCAGTTCTTTTGACAGACTTGCATTTTAGCCAATCAGAGCTGTCTCCATGGTAAATTCATGTGCATGAGCTCAATGTTATCTATATGAAACACGTGAACTAATGCCCTCTAGTGGTGAAAAACTATCAAAATGCATTTAGATTAGGGGCAGCCTTCAAGGTTTAAGAAATTAGCATATGAACCTCCTAGGTTTAGCTTTCAACTAGAATACCAAGAGAACAAAGCAAAATTAGTGATAAAAGTAAATTGGAAAGTTGTTTAAAATTACATGCCCTATTTGAAACATGAAAGTTTTTTTTTTTAACTTGACTGTCCATTTAAGGGATTATCTATTTTTTAAAACAACAACAATTCTGGTGTTGACTGCCCCTTTAAATACTTGTATATTAAAATGGTTAATTTGGTCCTCTAAAAATATAACTACCAAAGAAACTCAAATTTTCAAGGCTAAAAATAAAAGATAATTCTTCTTCTTGGAGACACGCTGAAAATATTTATGTGTCAGCCAAAACATTTATTGAATTTTTTTTCTTGAAAGTTGTGTGAATTGGTCATACATTAATTAGTCTGTAATGTTTGTGTAATTTGAATTAGGGATGTGCTTTTGTTTTTGTAAACGAAAATGAATATCCGAATGAATGCACCAAAGAAATTTAAAGAAAACAAAAAAATACTGACAAAATTCATCACTATTTATTTGTTTCCTTTAAGTTACTTTTAAAGTGTAAAATAGCTACCTTAACGCACTCTGGAGCATGCGCTTAGCCGTTCCAATTCTTGACAGCTTCCAGCTGCGCTAACAGGAGACTTAGTTTAATGCATGTCCTGGGAGCCGAATGCGCTAAGCCTCCTGTTAGCATGCCTAGGTGCTTAAAGGGACACTGAACCCAATTTATTTCTTGTGTGGTTCAGAAAGAGCATGCAATTTTAAGCAACTTTCTAATTTGCTCCTATTATCAATTTTTATTTGTTCTATTGCTATCTTTATTTGAAAAAGATGGCATCCAAGCCATTTTTTTGGTTCAGACCTCTAGACAGCACTTTTTTATTGGTGGATGAATTTAGCCACCAATCAACAAGGACAACCCAGGTTGTTCACAAAAATGGGCCGGCATCTAAACTTACATTCTTGCATTTCAAATAAAGATACCAAGAGAATAAAGTAAATTTGATAATAGGAGATTCTTGATAAACGGAAATTCTATTTTCATTTTCTCTTAAACTAAATGACAAACAAATAGTGTAGGGAACAAATATTCAGGGAAACGAATGTCTTCAAATATCCGTTACAAAATTTTCATTTGTAATTAAAATTTCTTCCCTGCACATCCCTAGTTTCAATAAATACATAACATGCAACAATATGGGTCACCTACCAAGCTGTAATGATTTGTTCATCTTACATAGCACTTAAGCATTACTGGATCATAATTTACTGTAGACAGCATCCAGAGAATTTAAGGTTCTGTTTTCTTTCAGTTATTACAAACTGTATTCTTAAGAAGGTAAATACATGAATACATACCCATTATATTTCTGGCACCTACAACCTTTGTCCTATTGAGTTTTTCAGAAAAGTGATAACTTTAACAAGACTTAGGAAATATGACCTAACTCAGTTTTCATTACTCAGTATGTATAACAAATGGAAACACCTAAATGCATTCTTCCTGTACTGTGATTTAATTTAAATGACCTCCAGCAACGTTCTCTGGTACTAAAGTTCAAACTTGCTGAACTTACTTCTTTTTATTTATTTTTACATTGAAATGTACGTACAGTATTCCTAGCCTTGTTATTGCTACTTTTCCACTAGTAACCTCAAGTGGCTGGCACAAAACAAATTAAAACCATACACACATTCCTTTTCTAAAGCACATTATTTTTTTTTGTCTCAATGAAAGGCCACATTTTTTCCAAAAACAAACTAAACTTTTACTTAAATATAAAGCACACCTATATGAAACCAATAGTTTAGAATTATTTCCTAAGTATAAAACTCCCTGGAATGCAAAAGATCATGCATTTTTGAACTAGGATTAATAAAATATTTATCTTAACCACAACACAGCAAGACAGAGACATTGTGGTCTACACCAGAGAAATGCTATACAGGTTAGTTCAGAATATTGCCATATTATTTTGCTATTATTACTTTATCTCATAATAGTATTTCCTTTCACTTTTTCCTGTCAGTCTTCTGCTTAAGCTACAATTAGGAAAGAACTGAGGGAGGAGCTATTTCCGAAGCAAGAACCAGTGAGCGCTATACCCCTTGAAGCCGGCCGCCACGAGTGCCGTCATCATCCGGAGTGGAGGGAAGCGGAGGATCCGTGTCGGCTGTGGAGGAAAAGCATGTCAAGCAGGAGCAGCTCCAAGCATGTACCAGTTGAGTCAGCCTCAGGATAAGTGTAACCAGGGAGCCAGGGTCTTCAAGGTTTTCGAGCATCAACCGCAGACCGGAGCCGTAAAGTGGGGGTAAGCTGCTTGATCGTTCATGTATAAAAGCTGCTAACTATAAGCCAGAGCGCTTGAAGAGTGGCAAATTTTTTGTATTGTCTCACGGACATAAGAGGATTAGGCTGGGCACAGGTGCACCCAGGGTCTCCCGGGGAGGAATTTTGTTGCTCTATGCTTAAGCTAATCATACAACTATGAAGATAATATATCATCTATAAAGACAATTTTTGGACAATAATAATATGAATATTTTCTTTGTTGTCTATAATTTATGTTTCTGCTTTGTCATAGATTGTATTAACTACCTTGTATAGCTAATATCAGAAAATTGCTGTTTGAAATCTATAATTATTGATATTTTATTGAAGTCTATACAATAATCTTGATGGCAAGAAAACATTACAAATGTAAAACATAAGGTTTAGCTGATAGCTAAATAAAGTAGAACTGTAGATTGGTCTATTACAAAACCAAACACTTCTCAGACAGAAAACAAAAATATTTGTATGGATAGATAGAGAGAGAAATGAACAAGATACCAAAAGAGGCCAATGTTAGGACCCAAACAGTAGAATTTCCGTAAAGAAAGAACTTCATCTTATCTCTTGCAGAACCACTCACACTCAAATAAACCACCACAACGTGAATAATTATTCAACAAAGTTGCTGCTATTCTTCTTGGTAGAACTTAGACCAATCTACAAATATATCTACCCTGAAAGCAATTTTTTTTTTAAATATATTTTTATTGAGGATCAAAAATAAACATACAGGAAATCCGACATGCAGTATGTTCCAGAACAATGGAGTGACATATAAGCATTTAGGTATATGAGTAATAGATAAAAAGGAATACAATAATGTAGTCAGCACTCTAAGTAATACCTGTAGAATAGAATACATCACCTATCAAATGCTGATCCTAAGTTTTTCAACCTCCATAAGAAAGGGAAGGCCCCTTTGGACCTCCATCACATCCATTATAAACAAACTATAGACTAGGAGGGTTGTATTAATATAAGGTCCTTTTTTGGGCCTTCTAAATACTAATGAAGCCTATTAATCATAACTATAAGACATATAACATATAAAGTATATGTGCTCATCCAAATTGGGGGAAGGGGTACTATAAAGCTAAAGAAGCATAAGAACTATTAAATATAAGAGGATCAAGTGGCCTGAGAGTATATAGGGGAACAGCTGTCTTTGATCAGTAGCTCTTGACAGGCATGTGAGTCATCTCATATAAGGTATACGGGATATAGACTTTAGCAGCATGTTAATCTAGAGTAAAACCATCTATATTATCCCATATCCTTCATATATCATCAGCAGTTTAAACAATCTGTCCAGTCTGACCTTTGAACTATGGACATATCTCAAGATCTCAGACCACATAGCATGATCGCTATATGTACTTGCTTCATAAGAATGTAACACTAGGTTCAAAATTTAAAGGGAAAGAGTTCTTAGAATCTGTGTTCTGTGTTTATCAAATAAACAAAAATTTAGGGAGGGCGAAGCCAGCAGTAGGGAAATTATAATTGCAGGAGAGAAGAAGTGATGAAACTAAATGGAGATTAATGTGCTAAGGTTTTCTCTAAACCACTAAGAGATATATGTAAAGTTTATCCCTTTAATTACCTCTAGAGAAATACATAGGGGAGACTACTACAAAGGATATGGTTCAATACCCCACATAAAATGACTATAATCTATGCCCTTGTGATGCATAGATTAGACACTGTGAATTAGGTACTATCATGGGACTGTAGCTAATTGCAACAAACATATTTATGTATATTTTACATCATATCACAGTAAGCATTAAGGTCAGTTCACCATAGCTATTGGAGCGTTAGCCAATAAGGGCTACACTCCTTGGAATATAGAAAAAGTTCCCACCCAAATAAAGTTGTCAACTTCTGTATCGTACTCTTAGCATAGGGGTATAGAGGAGTAAATAAGATCGCCCATGGCGAGTTCTTTGTAAAGTGTTTGAAGTTGAAGACCATTAGTAATTAGGAATATTATACATGATAAAGAAGGTTTCTGGGAATGGAGTTACAAATAGCCCATAGTAGGACTATTGGGGTTACCTTAGTGGTTAGTATATATAAGAGTATAGCCTAAAGCAGGTTAGAAAGCTTCACTCTATAGAGATTCTTCTCTCTAAGTCAATATAAGCTCTAGACAGCACCATCTTGGCCGCTGACAACGCAGTAACAATATAATTTCCATGAAGGATCTCAATGTATATACTGTATAAGGATCCTGCCAGACACAACATAAACATATAAATACTTATTTTCTGGTGTCATGATAGTATACGGGTACACACGATGTTTAAGATTTTCTAAGTGAACTAAGTGCCCCAAACTTAGCTAATCTTATATAGTTGTAGCTGCAAAGGCAAGTGAAACATTAGCACTTAGCATTGGTCTATAGCACCTAGAGATAAATGTACATTAACATTGGACTATACTATAGCTAGGTATGTTAGCCATGGATCACATTAGACATATAGAAGCAATATACTCCCAAGTATTAGGCACGTTGATAATAGCAAAATAAACATGTCAGTACTACTTTAGTTCTGAGAGGGGTATAGGCTTTAGAGTCCATATATATTATTACAGTCTCTACCAATGCCAGGGGGTTAAATGTATAACCATATAGATAAAGAACCAAAGTCCACTTGTGAAGGTCACAGGAAGAGCAGAACTCAGTCTCAAAAGAACATCATACTAAATGTGAGCAGATGAGAGAGTCACACACCTAAATTTCTTTTCAGCTTTTGGAGACTTGGTAAGTAGCCATATTACCGGCCCTTTATCCTATGCCCCTAGAAATCTGTATTGAGCTGCCATTCTCTAAGTCCATACGAATGGAGCCAACAGATCTCTCATCAGGCAATAGCTCTCCCATGCAGCTGTATCTCGTTTCGTCTAGTCGGCTGCCATGACTGAGCTCCACTCTCCCAGTATGAACCCCAGTATTTTGTGGCTTCAGAGAGTCTCTGGATTCGGCATCAGCACTCCCCGGGAACCCACCTAGGCCAATCAAATCTGCCATAGCATTCAGCCATAGCCGGTCCTCCCAAACTAGTACCGCCGAGGTCTGCTTGTCATCTGCCCAAGGGATTAGTGATTGGGCCTTAAGCGTGCATACGCCCCACTCACGAAGGCCTGCTGTGCTGCCTGTATAGTGGGCCACTAGAGATCTATAATGGGCAGCGAGTTCTGTGTCTTGGGTCTGATGCCTCTCATTCTTCCGTGTGGCTAACTTCTCGGGGCCTGTAAAGACATGGCCCAAGACCTTAAGAATTTCCTTTTTAAAGTCCGACAGGAGGGTCTGTAGTCTTGCAGTAATATCTCCCATGGTAACAACTAGAAATTCCCCAGGATTGTGGAGGCTGTTCCCAGTGTCCTGGTAAGAATATAGAATTGGCAGCCTATGCTGCTGGAGCTGCAAAAGGCCTCCACGTGGTCTGTCTATAGGGCTTAAGTCCAGAGGAATTCACATTACAAGCTCCAAACCTCTTGTATGTGTAGTACTGGAAGCTGTTATTTGTAAGGGGCATATAAATTTCTTAATTACAGCCAAATGTTGTTTATAAGTCTCCATAAAGATAGATATCAGCAGGAGCTCCTGGCATGTACGTCCTGACGCTTCAATGGCTGGCCCCGCCCCCCCCCCTGAAAGCAATTTTTAATAACTAAATGAAAGGGGAAAAAATCATGATTCCCTGTCAAATACATTGTGCAATAATAGATTGTTTAAAATCCTTGCATCCTGACGTGATTTTATTGCTGGATAAAATGAATAATTATTATGAGAAATAATCTTGAAGAAGCATTGATGAATAATGCATTAACTGTTATTATCACAGCTTAGTTTTTTTTATAATATTTTCTTTTTTTTTAATCTTATGAAAAATAAACTGTAAAAATCTTAGCCCGATGATCATTAACTTCAGTAGCATTACACTCTAAACAACAGAATAGTACTGCAAACATATCATATAGCACTGCTTTTAATTGAATGGTACAGTTTAGTCCACAACAGCAAACTTTTTTTTTTTTTTGCACCTAATCACCACAAATAGAAATTTACATGTGGGCAGATTTATTTAAATTTTTAAATTGTAGATTTCATTAATATTATACATATTGTTTTAATCCTTTGAAAACATTATTATTTGTCTAGTAGCATACTTTGTCTTGCTTAAAGGTACATAATACTTATATGCTAAATCCCTTGAAAGTGATGCAGCATAACTGTAAAAAGCTGATGAACATCTCTATGTAAAAAGAAAGATATTTTACCTCAAAAGTTCCTCAGGTCATCAGAGTAAATGTTCTGTAAAAGGTTATTTTTCAGTTACTGCCCAGTACTGTGTGCATGAGGCATGCTCCTTTGCAAGCCCCCGAACAGGCATACTGATTGGCTGATTAAGTCTTTTACAATGGGGTGTGAATACATTTTGAGGTAAAATATATTTCATTTTTATATAGAGATGTTCAGGTGATATTTTTTAGATTGCTTTTTACAGCTTTGCTGCATCACTATCAAGTATTTCAACATTTGGGTATCTTGGCCCTTTATGAAAGTTCCAACTATCCTGTTCATCCTTTGGCACATTCTCAAACTGGGGCATCTATCCCATAGTTAGCTCCAAGTAATGCATTGCTGCTCCTGAACATACCTAGGTATGCTTTTGAACAAATAGTTCCACAAAAACAAAGCAAATTAGATAATAGAAATAAATTAGAAAGTTTTCTAAAATCCCATGCTCTATCTGAATCATGAAAAGAAAATTTGGGGTTTCAAATCCTCTTTAAGATAAGTGCACCCTATTGAGCCTCATTATGGAAAGGAGCTTATCATCAGAAAAGGATACCAATAGAAATAAGTACATTTGATAATAGAAGTAAATTGGATTTTTTCTTTTTCATTATTAATTTGTACACTATATGTAAATCATGAAAGTTTAACGTGAATTCCATGCCCCTTTAACTTACGGTAATAACTCTGAATTATATGTTTACAAAGTGGTTTAGGTCCATGATAAAGCTTTGGACCTTTGTTGCTTACTTATTATGCTTTAGGTTAACTGATCACCAAACATTTGGAGAAAATTGCCTAATTGTTTCTTTAGATATTTAAAGAAACTTGATAACATTAGACATATTGGATAAAATTTGCTTTATGCTCCTGCTAGGAATTTTCTTTTCCATTTGTTTTGTTATTTGTTGCTGAATAGTATCTGGTAACTTAATTTTCCTTATTTTTATCAGCTTGTTACCACCAGCGTTCTCCTCCTGGGCTGCATTACCAGGAAAATCACATACACCTGGGGCGTATAGAAGCATTTATGAGTCTGCAGCTGCTAGACATTATTGTTTTACGAATCTACAAGAACTGTGATACTTATTTAGTATAGTTATACCGAACACTGTACATAGATTTAAACTGCTGACAAATATTAACAGAAACATTGGTTTTGTACAATGCTAAATGTCATGACCCCCATTCTGGGCACTACGTTCCGCTTAAATAAATACATTACACCAAACATGGGGTTATAAAGGCTGCAGCTTACTTTATTGAACACAATAAATAATAAACTATCACATAACAAATAAACAAATAAAGATTTACCTAAAACCCCCAGGGTGCTTGCCCAGCCACAACACGTGTCTCTCCTTCTCACTGAGATGGGCACGCCCCCTTGTATCACATTCTCCCCTGCCAATCAAACAGGAGGTACCAACAATTCCAACTCTGATCAAACAAGCATAAAAAGGCAAGCACCCCCGCCACCGCTCGACAACCTGTCGAGCACCGCCACCAAACAGCCTTTATAACCCCAACCAAAACAACAGATAACCAACTGCCACCAGCTAAACCTTCACCATGAAGAGAAGTAGATACCCCATCCACTCCAAGAAAAACAATCTACCAGCAAATTAGCTTTCTGAAGATGCCACACAGAAAAATCCTCACCAAATGGGTGGAAAATTTACGACCATCATAGACCAACTCAGACTTCTCAACAGCTATAAACCACTCCAATTCCAAATGGAGCCAAAGTTATAATCTTTTTCCCCCAACTCCAAAGACCACAGTACCAGATCAACATCTGGCCCAAGAAAATGTTTATAAATTTAGCAATAATCAACAAGCCAACCTCTCAAACACAGAGATTGATGGATCCATAAGAAATAGAACAACCCACAGCATAACGAACTACCAAAATCCAGCTGTTCCTAAGTACATATTTAAACCAAACAAAATGCAAGAGCTGAATAAATTTCCAGCAATAAAAGGAACACAGGGCCCCAGCATAACCCACCATTGCAAAAGATTCCTAATTTCCAAGCTCCTCCACAATCACAATAACACTAATAAACAAGTAAAACTGCACCATGGACCCATTTCGCAATGATATACCATTAAAAACCCCAAAACACACCCATAGTCTGAAACTTTTTATGAAGTCCCAGCCCCAGAATCAATACACAACCATCCTCTAGGAGACTCCGAAGCCAACTGAAAACAAGGTCAAATAAAGAAGAGTACTCACATAAATTACTAAACAAATCGAGCATTTTTTTTATACCAACACTACTGAGAATTAGGCCAAGGTCTACACAACCCTTAAGCCAGCACAATGTGCACCCCAGACTAATAATGCTAGTTGCAATAAGACATCAGAAGGCTATGCAAAATGAAAAACTAGCTTCGAACCCTCATACTTCATTTTACTCAGTGGCAAAGCTACCCACTGCACCACACCCAACTATGACCCAAAGTAGAACAACTCAAAATCCCCAGGTCCACATATCACATCCCAACCCCTTTGCCCCAAGGCAAAATTAAAACCGACCATAACCTCAACTCTTCACCAGAACCAAAATACAACTCTTCACCAGAATCAATACCAAAATACAAATACATATAGGGCAATCAAAGGTCCAACCTCCACCACGATAATCCAAAGGCAAAATATAGGGAGTCACAACCCTACCACCATAAAAAGCACCACCAATAAAATTACCAAATTCCCAGACCCAAACCCCTTAGGCCACAGTGCCATATACCATCTCCAATCCCCCCAAACTGCAATCAAAGTTCCAAAAGAAAGTAAACTCAGGGACCAATAGTTCCCCCAAAAAGTAAAAATTAGTCAGCACTAGCATCAAAATTTCCAAAAACTTTAGTTTTCTTCAATTGAGGCAAAAGAGTGACACGGGATGAACGTTCATCCCGTGTCACTCTTTTGCCTCAATAAAGTTTTTGGAAATTTTGATGCTAGTGCTGCCTAATTTTTATTTTTTGATATTCTATGTATGGCAATGTGATTCATTGCCTCCTAGGCACAGCACCCTGTCACCGCGAGCACCTTTTGCCAGTATAGCCAAAGTTGTCATTTGAGCCACAGTCGAAGCTGACCGGAGAGCTTGGAGCGGCCGCTCACACACTACCTGCATCAATAGTTCCCTCTTTATAAAAAAAATCAAATTTAAAGAAATGTACCAAATAGCAAGGGACTACCACCCCATATCAAAACATTCAAACAGCAAAAGCCACCCAAAATCCTAGCACCAGAGAATGAAAAATATGAAAGGACCGATAGCCGATAAGCTATCAAACACTGAACGTAGCAACAAAACAGATGCTACCCAGAACCAACGTCCCCCAAATAAAAACAAAGATAAAAAACAATTCCTAACCACACACATACTGCCACCAAAGCCCAGAACCCAATAATCAAGACAGTCTTTATATAAACCGGTCCACATTTACACCCCACTTCCTTCTTGTAAAAGACCATGCTGACCAGACAGCCAAAGCTGGATTGGCCCTAAACCACCTACTCCAAGGCAGCTGAAACCAACTCTGTGCCCCCCACATCTAGACCTTCACTATACAGGAAGCAATTAACAAATATAAGAATAACCAAAGCGCCAATGATCAAGGCTAGGTCTGAATAGTGTTGTCGTGAGGTTACAATGAATAGCAGATTAATTAAATATAATATATTTATTTACATACAAATGACAAATAACATGGATCCATGTACAATATTTTAAAAGTGCAAACGACAATGCATCAGTTAAAAATAATACACAATGTGAAAATTATTCCATTTAAAATAATTTCATTTAAAAAAAATTAAAATTGAGATACTGATTGCAATAATTCTATACGAAACAGTGCATGAACCCTTCGTGTAGATAGATACAAACTTGAAACAGACTTGTTTCCTGCAACTCTGTATATAGTAAGTGAATGATATTTGGATGTGTTCCAAAACCTTCACTCAGAATCGCCAATTATACTAAATGCTAAAATTCCTACTGCGTTGACTCAGTGCGATCAAGTAAATAAGGATTGAGTAAAATTAGAAATTGAGTGCTGGCTAAGTATTTAACATAGACAAATCAAAAGAGTATACAAATGTTAAATCCCTACTTCATATACTCAGTGAGATCGGAAAAAATGAAAGATCAGGACAACTCAAAAAGGTGTACAAGCATGCAGATGTCGGTCTGCAGTGTATATAAACATGCGTGTAGGTGTGTATAATATCGTAGGGGTATGTAAATAGTGTGTATAGTATAGTAGAGTAATATTAATAAGGTTAATTAGACTAGAAATATGCTCCTATGAGGAAGATGTGATCAAGTGAAGTGCTAGGACAAAAAATGTGTGATAAAAAATCCAAATGTAAAAAATATAAAAAATCGCAACTTAAATAATCTTCTGGTGTGTAGAAAATCCTCTTGGTGTGTAGAAAAAAATTAGAAAATACCAAAAAATAAAGTAACAAACCAAATAATCTTATGGTGCGCAAGTGAGTGAGTCTACAATCAACTGGAAACGAAAAAAAATCAGATAATAATCAAACAGTAAGTAATAAGTTCCTATCGGATATGAGCAATGTTAGTCCAGTATTTCTATGTGTAAAGTATCCTGAGGTTATTAAACCACCTGGAGAAGTGTGGGTGCCAGCTCCTGAAAAACGATAGTGTTGTGGGCTATCTTCCTGCTAGATGAACGTCCCCAAACCTTCCTATTGTAAAGAAAAAAATATACAATAGTGCAGAGTGTTTATATCTTTAAATAAAAATAGGAATAGTTCTCACCAGTCACTAGGAGTCTATTTACCAGAGCCAAGGTCCAGTTTCAGCAGGCGCTAGGTGTATCCACTAAAATCTATTGTTCACTATACAGGAAGCACCAAGCCAATATGAGAACCCAGCAAAAAAAATAACCAGCAGAGTACCACCACAGAGGAAACCCCCATGGACAGAAAGTCCCATATCTACAACTTTATACCAATACCCAAACAACACAGACCATTGAGACCCATCACCCTAAACTTAACATCGAATGCAAAGAGGAAAACTAGCCCCAGGCAAGATGCCTTCAACATATAATGATATAATGACAATACTCTGAGGACACATATAATGTAATTACATCACACACAACCTAAATATATATATTAACATGCTCTCCACAGATTTTTTTTTTTTTTTTTAATATATATATATTGATGGAATCGAGAAGAACCGAGAAGGCATAATGAAGAATCTGGAATGAGTGAGAGAATACTATGCAAGATTCCTTATTTACCATACTTAAAATGATACTCAAACCAAAGATTAACTGTGCAATTCAACTCCAATTGCTTTAATTAAATTGAGGCAATAATCCTTCAAACAGATTAGACAATTTAGCAAATAAATTTTTTTTTATTTATTCTTTATTTATTTATTTTTAATTTTGTTATTAAAGCCACGAAACTGAAACTCTGCCACGAGGGGCACCATCTGAAGGGCCTAGGGAATAACATTGAAAGGACCATAAATGAATATCCCTCTACA
This sequence comes from Bombina bombina, assembly GCF_027579735.1. Lineage (NCBI taxonomy): Eukaryota > Metazoa > Chordata > Amphibia > Anura > Bombinatoridae > Bombina > Bombina bombina. Next base: position 573,620,024 of record NC_069504.1, read on the forward strand.
CATACACACCATACCAGATCTGCCCACCTCAACCTGCTGGCTGCACCTGCAGCCACAGCAACATCCCTCTCTCCATATATAAATATCCCTACAAACCCACCTCTCTCTAAAGATAAGTAAATATATTGTTACCAGCCTACACATTAACATAGCAGCAAAACACATATGACAATAACCAAGCTCCCCTTGAGTTCTGAAATGGATAATCAATTTATAAAGGGTTACACAGGGGTACAAACTCTCAACCTTCTTCAAGGCAAGCAAGCAAACCACACCACACCAGATCATCAACCCCATGATCTCACCTGAGCACACAATTCCAAATAATCCTCCACTCCACGTCCACCATCAGCCCCCCTTTTGTCCCCTGGGGTCCCCCCTGAGAAGCTGGGATGTATGACAGGAGCCGGACCCATTTCTGGAGCACCACATGGCAGGAGTCAGCAAGAACACTATCCTGTAGCAAAAGCCCTGGAAAGCATCACTATTACCTGCCCTGTAGTGTTCCAGATACCTAATCAGGTATCAATCCTACAGAAAACCATCTTTAAAACTGAATGCTTAATCCCAACCACAAAAGAAAATCCTGGGATCCCTTCAACAAAGCACATATGATATATATATTTTTTTTTTAAAACCAACCACTCCCAAACCTGCACGGCTCTGCTATTAAAAAAGCCTGATATAAAGGAACCTGCACCAACAGCTGGGTGCAAACAGTCAACCTTCCCTTCCAAGGCTGAGCAACCAATCACCAGGCCGCAACTCTCAGCCCCCACAGTCATCCCCACCTATTGTATTGTCCACAAGTTCTTCTCAAAATTCTGCAAAGTTTGCCTCTGAGGTGAGCTTTTACCTCCTCTAACCTTTTGGTTCATTCCAATGCCATCAGGTAAATATTGTTTGACTTCTAGTAACCTCCTAGCTGGGACCTTGCTGATAGCTGGTATCTTTGTCTGGCCATCAGCCATATTGCTCCTGAACAGTCGCCTGCAGCCCCCCCATGTGGTATTACCTTCTCCTGAACTCACCTACGTAGTATGCAATGTAAATAACACCCCTTGCTCGCAACCTTGTAACCCTAACAACATCCCCCTACCCTCGCTACCCCATTGTACCCCCACCAGTACCCCTACATTGGGAAACCTATTCTCGGCTAACAAACCTCAGCTCCACCCTCCTATGCCCCCCATCAAGAAAAAAAAAATCCCCTTCATGCCTCCCACCCCCAACCTGAATAACTGGTCAGATCAGCCAAGAGGAGCTTCCCAAAGCAAAGCAAACCACTTCTCCCAAGAATAGCTTGTGACTATAAGAGAACAGCTCCTCCACCAACCCCCACTAAGGGCTCCCCAAACTAGCTCCCTCTCCACTTCTACGGTATACCCCTCAACCTGCCCCCTACCTTCTACCCAGCCTATTCACTGTACGATGTACACCCCCTTCAATCCCACCACTAGCTTTATTAATGTATAAATGTTTATTATCATCAATATACAGCAACACTTGTCCAAAATAAGAGAGTTGTACTGGTCACTGGCCAGAACTTGAAAGTACTCCCCTATAAGTTAATGTAATCTAATGCGAAGCACTACCACTAACCCTGTCACAACATACTAAGAAAGTAATAGAAACAAACTTTGGCCCCTATTTAACAAAGGTCTATCGGACCTGATCCGACAGTGCGGATCAGGTCTGACAGACCTTGCTGAATGAGGAGAGCAATACGCTCTCTGTATTTAGCATTGCACCAGCAGCTCTTGTGAGCTGCTTGTGCCACGCCGCCCCCTGCAGATTTGCGGCTAATCGGCCGCCATCAGGGGGTGTCAATCAACCTGATCGTACTCAATTGGGTTGAATTGCGGCAATGTCTGTCTGCCTGCTCAGAGCAGGCGGACAGGTTATGGAGTAGCGGTCTTTAGAAAACACAGGCCCTCAAGCTTCACCCGGAGCTTGATAAATGGGCCCCTTTGACTTAAAATGGGCTAAAAATTCACTTAAATATTTAGGAATTCAACTTACAACACAATTTTGATCAACTTTACAAATAGAACTACTTACCCATCTATAAAGAAATTAGGAGAGACACAAATAAATGGAAGACATACATTTTCATGGTTGGGCAAGCTATCAGTAGTTAAAATGAATATGTTTCCATGCTTGTTATACCTGTTTAGGGCTCTCCCCATTAAAGTTCCAGAACATGACCTAGAGACTTTGCAAAAGGAATTGGTGATTTTTAGAGGGAAACAAATATCAAGAATACCTATTTCTATAATTACTAAACACAAAAGCCTAGGGTGGGTAGGAGCCCCAAATTTGATTGAGTATTACAAGGCATCACGACTAGCACAAATGATATTACTAGGAAGAAATGCTGGGGAAGCCTTTTGGGCCAAGACAGAGGCTAAATTATATGGATCATCTCACTCGGATGAGATTTTGTGGGAAGGGTTACCCAAAGAGAGAATCGATAAACATTATAAATCCCCCACCTTAGAATCGCCAGACGCATTTGGTCTTTTGTGACAAAAACTAAAAGCCTATTACCACAATACTCGCTGACAACATCTCTTAGATATATATTCCCAAGAGAAAACCAAAAAATAGTTGATAAATGGGCAAACAAAGGGTTATACAGAGTGGCGGATGTGCTAACCAATAGGAAAACGATGACTTTTACTCATATTCAGAAAATTATAAGTCCCTTGAAATTACATTGGTATCAATATCTTCAACTCACTACAGTTATTCAGCAACATATTAAAACAACACAAACGCTAGAAACTACAACTTTAGAACTTTTATTAAAAACTCCACACAGACCAAAACAAACCATCTCCAGGCTGTATACTACAATCCAATCACTATCTAGTAATGCAAAATCCAATATTATTCTGAAGTGGGAGACAGACTTAAACATAACAAAAAATAAGAAAATATGGGATTACATTTTTAACTCAGCTTGTAAAGGACTCTTGTGCGCTAGCTTAAGGGAAAATACAATTAAAACCATATTTTGATGGTACCTGACACCCGTAAAGAACTCACACATGTCCCCTTCCAATAATAGACTATGCTACAGAGGATGTGGAGATATAGGCTCATATTGCCACATGTAGTGGGACTGCAAGCAGGTTAAACCCATATGGGAAAAGCTATCTTCCTTACTCAGTGAGATACTAGATGAACATATACTATTATCTGCTTCCAAGGCCCTCCTACATGAGCCAACACGAAGATATACTAAATATATTAATATCTTTATAAAAATGCTATGTACGGTTGCCCGATCTTGTATAGCAAGATATTGGAAATTGAGTGCGCCTACATGGTCAGAAATTAAAAAAAAAAAGATATCTACAACCTACAAAGTCAGCAGCTAGGATTTTAGATACAAGTGACACATTTAATAAGGTATTACTGGATTTTGAAGGAAAATGTAGACGCGTAGAAAGCTTAGACAATGATGAAAGAAAGGGGGTTCCAATAGCTTAATTAGACCTTTTGAAAAATCTCGGAGTCTCAAAACTTTTTTATTTTATTCTGTGTGTTTTATTATAGTTATTTTGGTTCACTCTAGTTGCTTTTTATTTATTTTTTCTACTAGATATAGACATGGTAGTTAACTTAGGTTTAACCTATACTTGTTTGATAATAAGGAAAAGGAGACTAACCTGTCAAGGGCGAGGATCGGGCATTCCCTTGCTCTTCTCATAAGATATGGAAAGAGACTCTTTCAAGAACCAGAAGACATTGCTTAGGCAATTACTGAATAATATTTCATCTGTAATTGACATCTATTTCTCAATTCACTAGATTTTGTATAACAAATGGATATTGGTATAATTGAGAGGGAAAACATCTCCTTTCCACTTGTCATATGTAAAGATATGTTTGAAAAATGTGATAATAAAAAAGATTTAAACATAAGTTAATGTGATCTATTGTAGGGCTTGAAACATGTATACTTATGGGGAAAATTATCAAAATGAATGTGCAGCATCTGAGAACTTGCAGTTCAAAGTGAGTCTGCAACCACAAATGTAAGATGCAGTCTTTGCTTCTTATCCTAGGTGGTCAAACTTGCTTGTTCGGATTAACTGACAGGCCATGCTCTCACGCAACTGTTTGCCCAAAAGCAAGGGGGAAGGATTACATTTTGCCAAATGGTGATTTCAGCGGGACGGGTTCTGTGTTTGAGAACTTCTGCTTGCAGCTTGATAAATTTTCCTATTAGACATTCATTTTCCTGTGTTTTAAAAATTGTCGCCACTGTTTGATTCAATATGCCGAGCCACCACTGATTTGCTATTTTGTGCAGAGCCACCACTTCAGGTTGTTATGTCATGCAGAAATTAACCATTAAAGCTATTATAATTATAATAGATTAACAGTCAAGAATTTTTTCTCTATTATTATTATATAGATAAACTAGTATATGGTTGCTCAAAACATCACTAGAACATTTTGTTAAGAAGCTTTAAAGGCAGGGTATATAATGTCTTTGTGGGGTAGGGGCGGCAAAATGTGTATTCGCCTGTGTAGCCAAAAATCCTAGCACCTTACAATAAAAAAATAAAAAAGTTTTTAGATCATTTTCTGGAAAGTTTTTGATAATCAATCCCTTAAACTGAATTTACAAACAAATAAATTATGCAATCATCTGCATTAGCTGTGCAATTGTACTTCTACTGTGAGCTTAACCCCTTTGCAGGGGTGGCTAAATGTAGCCATCAATCAGCAAGCACTATCCAGGATGCTGAATCAAAAATGGGCTGACTCCTAAGCTTAGATTCCTGCTTTATCAAATAAAGATAGCAAGAAAACAAAGAAAAATGTATAATAGGAGTAAATTAGAAAGTTGCTTAAAATAGCATGCTCTATCTGAATCATGAAAGAAAAAATGTGGCTGTAGCGTCCCTTTAACCATGAAATTGATTGTTACATGCTAAATACTTATTGGTAAGCATACATTTTTACTTTGAGTTTTATTAGTGTTAGCCTCACTAAGAAGATAGTGCATTAGATTTGCTAACCATCAGTCTTATCAATTTGTATTATTTTATGGAGCACATTCACTGAATAAAACAGAAATAAGGAGGCTTACTTCAAATCAGAAATGTCAAAATAAAGACAAAATGTGGGCATCCATGTATTGCCATGACCAGGATGATGAGGCTTGCAGGGATGTTTCTGAGCAGGAATGCTTGTAAGTTGCAGATTTCCTTTAACCCTGAAAATTAGGCTGAAATGCATTCCCTTTAATCCATTCTCTAACCCAATTTCCTAACTACAAGATCCTGGAATATGTAAGGTCTCTGCTGAGGACATCCAGGCTGAGAGTTTGTGCTAAGTGATCCCCTTGGCTGTAATATTGTGAACAGGAATCAAAGAACCTAAATGGGTATGAAACCAAAACTATTTATTTTATGATTCGGAAAGGGTATGCAATTTAAAGCAGCTTCCAACAAGTCCAATTTTCTTATATTATCTAATTTGCTTTGTTCTCTTGTTATCTGTTGTTGAAAATAATAACTAGGGAGGCACAGGAGCAGAAATGCACTACTGGGAGCTTGCTACTGATGGGTGGCTGTGCTTATATGCCTTTTGTCATTGGCTAACCTGATGTGATCAGTTAGCACCCAGTAGTGCATTGCTGCTCCTTCAACAAAAGATACCAAAAGAACAAGGGAAATTTGATAATAGAAGTAAATTGGAAATTTTCTGAATCATAAAAAAGGGTTTCATGTCCCTTTAACTTTGAGGATGACAAACTAAAGAGAATAGAGAACCTAGCAGCTCCCAGGGGGTAACCAGTTTCTGCCTAACTCCTAATAATGTGGGTCCTGTTTCCATATATTAATATCTGCATCAATCACAGGTCATGCATAGAATTTTCCATACCACCCTAACTCAAAGTAGTTTTGATTAACTTTATGCACTTGGTGAATTGAAAACATCTTCTTTTTTTTTCTTTTTTTTTAATTTTTTAAATCCATCTTTTATTATTACTCAGTGACAGGCGTTAAATTACAAATAGTGGCAAAATTGCACAATGGTACATGGTTGTTACAAGTCATACTCTTGTACACAATAGATCTTGCTTGAAGATGGAGTTTTTTAACAGCAATAAACTAACAATAAACATTCACAATAACAAATAAAACGATACTGGTTGCCTTATCCTTATGTGAAAACATCTTCTTTGATAGCGTGTAACAGTATGTTGAGAATTTGACTTAGGCTATTTTCTTCTTGGGATATTACAATCTGTTTGGGGGGAGCTTTACCAAATAATTTAAATGAATGTACATGTACACTTTGAAAAACATATATATATTCTGAATTTTTATTATAATTTATTATTGATTATAGTTTATCGATGGCTTTTCCTCTACACATTTTTTAGTTCTATATACCTAATTGCAAGAATATAGTTATGGCAAGCAGCTCTGGATAAATGTAATAATATCTCTTTGCAAACTGAAAGGGCTCCATGTACGAAGCAGCGAAGGCTGCTCCGGTGCCCTTGCTGGGCAGGTTTGCATATGCGAGCCTGCTTGCCGCAATGTAAGAGGCAGCAGTCATTAGACCGCTGCTTCTTACACCCTACGCCACCTCTGAGGTGGCGAGGGAAAATCACAGAGAGCTCGCTCGCTCGCTCGCTCTTGGTGATTGACGGCCTCTTCAGTTGCGCAAATTAAGGGGCGGGCATTACACACTCCGATGAGTGTGTAATGATACATACGGGCAAGCGGATTAACAGATCCGCTGCCTGTGTGTAGCGAAGGCGGGTAGACAGCTTTGCGAGTTGAGAAGCTGTCCGTCTGCCTGCCGGTTAATACATGGAGCCCAAAATAATGCAATTACAAAAATGTAAACTAATTTATTTTGAATATTGGCAGAGAGCGTGAAAAATGTTTTATTAAAGAACATCACACATTTGACACTTTTAGATATATAATAGTCCACTTAAGAATGAATCTACTAAAATGTTGTAGGAAGAAAATGATGATGGGCTTTTACAGTCAAACAAACTCTTTGTTAACTCTTTGTTTTTTTAACAGGAGTTCACTGAAGTTCTGCAAGTTTCTATGGTTTACATATACTTTTTCAGTCTTCAGTATATTAACCCTAAAATATTTCTTCATCTCTAAATTATTTTTTTTTTTAAAACTAACAGTTTGATTGATGAAAAAGGGAACTTCACTGTTAAATCACATATTGTAGATAAATACACCATGGTGATTTATCTTTTCCTCTCCTGTTGTCATCTCAAACTCATGAGAAAAAAATATACTCTATAAGTGTGAGACCAAGGTAATTGACCTAAAACTACAGGTCACAAACATCTCAAGACACATAGCTGAAAGGAAAATGGCTTCATAAACCTAGAACAATGGCTGAATCAGTGAGTTGAGCTGTAAAATATACAAAGACATCTGTTTTAGCCACTTATCTTCTGAATTCATGGAATGTACATCTTGCATTTGTTTTTTGGTATAACATTCAAGAATAAAATAATATGGAATTAATAATGAATCAACTGGACAGTGTACCACTATGGTTGATACACATTTTAGTAAGCATTGAAACATTATGTGGAGAATGCAGGATGTTATAAATAAGCTATCTTGGGATAACTATACAGCTGGAAAACAAAATATGAGAAAAGAGAGAACTGTATGTGTTACTGAGCTACAGACCCAGCACTCTAAACTACTGAACTGACCTTATATGCACTTTTAAAATAAAGCTTTAAACCATAATTAAACTAATAGACATGAAAACGATGTAATGATATTTAGCAAAATTTGGAAATTTAAAAAAAATCAAATGATTTTAAAAGGAATTTGCTTTTAACTTCGCTTTTTCCTTAGTGGTATTGATGCTACTAGAACTGTTTTAACTTAATGAAAATACAAGGTGGTTGTCTATTAATTTAACTACAATTAGAATTTTAAAGGCAGTATATAATTTATGGAAATGCAATTTTTAAAGGGACAGTATACTCCAGAATTTATATTGTTTAAAAAGATAGATAATCCATTTATTACCCATTCCCCAGGTTTGCATAACTAACACTGTTATATTAATATATTTTTTACCACTGTGATTACCTTGTATCTAGGTCTCTGCATAGTGCCCCCTTATTTCAGTTATTTTGACAGACTTGCATTTTAGCCAATCAGTGCCCTCTCATAAGTCACTCCACGGGCATAAACACAATCGGCTAGATTACGAGTTGTGCATTAGGGTAAAAAAGCAGCGTTAAGAGGTCCTAACGCTGCTTTTTTATGCCCGCTGGTATTACGAGTCTTGAAGGTTTAGGGTCACCACACATTTCTTTGGCCTTACCGCAAAACGACTTACGTAAACTTTGTAAAGTCTTTTCTTCCATAGCGCTGATATTACGAGTCTGTCCTGGGAGGCCAAAAAGTGAGCGGTACACCCTACCCTGTCAAGAGTCCTAACACATTTAAAAGTCAGTAGTTATGAGATTTATGGTACAACGCTGTAACATAAAACTCATAACTAAAGTGCTAAAAAGTACACTAACACCCATAAACTACATATTAATCCCTAAACCGAGGCCCTCCCACATCGCAAACACTATAATAAAAATTGTAACCCCTAATCTACCGCTCCGGACACCGACACCACCTACATTATATCTATGAACCCCTAATCTGCCACCCCCAACATCGCCAACACCTACATTATATTTATTAACCCCTAATCTGCCACCCCCAACATCGCCGACACCTACATTATAATTATTAACCCCTAATCTCCCGCTCCGGACACCGCCGCCACCTACATTATATGTATTAACTCATAATCTGCTGCCCCCAACATCTCCGACACCTACATACTATTTATTAACACCTAATCTGCCGCCCCAACGTTGCAGCCACTGTATTAAAGTTATTAACCCCTAAACCTAAGTCTAACCCTAACACCCCCTAACTTAAATAAAATTACAATAAATCTAAATAAATATTACTATCATTAACTAAATTATTCCTATTTAAAACTAAATACTTACCTGTAAAATAAACCCTAAGATAGCTACAATATAACTAATAGTTACATTGTAGCTAGCTTAGGGTTTATGTTTATTTTACAGGCAAGTTTGTATGTATTTTAACTAGGTAGAATAGGTATTAAATAGTTATTAACTATTTAATAACTACCTAGCTAAAATAAATACAAAAGTACCTGTAAAATAAAACCTAACCTAAGTTACACTAACACCTAACTCTACACTATAATTAAATAAATTAACTAAATTAAATACAATTACCTAAATTAAATTAAATTAGCTAAAGTACAAACCCCCCCCACTAAATTACAGAAAATAATAAACAAATTACAGATATTTAAACTAATTACACCTAATATAATAGCCCTATTAAAATAAAAAGCCCCCCCAAAATAAAAAAAACCCTAGCCTAAACTAAACTAAACTACCAATAGCCCTTAAAAGGGCCTTTTGCGGGGCATTGCCCCAAAGTAATCAGCTCTTTTACCTGTAAAAAAAAAATACAAACAGCCCCCCCAACAGTAAAACCCACCACCCACACAACCAAACTCCCAAATAAAATACTATCTAATAAAACCTAAGCTCCCCATTGCCCTGAAAGGGCATTTGGATGGGCATTGCCCTTAAAAGGGCAGTTACCTCTATTGCATCCCAAAGTCCCTAACCTAAAAATAAAACCCACCCAATACACCCTTAAAAAACCTAACACTAACCCCCTGAAGATCGACTTACCGGGAGAAGTCTTCATCCAAGCTGGGCCGAAGTTCTCAATGAAGCCGGGAGAAGTCTTCATCCAAGCCGGGCAAAGTGGTCCTCCAGATGGGCAGAAGTCTTCATCCAGACAGCATCTTCTATCTTCATCCATCCGGCACGGAGCGGATCCATCTTCAAGACATCCGACGCGGAGCATCCTCTTCATCCAACGACTAAAGCTAAATGAAGGTACCTTTAAGTTACGTCATCCAAGATGGCGTCCCTCAGATTCCGATTGGCTGATAGAATTCTATCAGCCAATCAGAATTAAGGTAGAAAAAATCCTATTGGCTGATCCAATCAGCCAATAGGATTGAGCTTGCATTCTATTGGCTGTTCCTCTAGACCTCGCTGATACGCTCTCCGTATTCAGAATTGCACCAGCAGCTCTTGTGAGCTGCTGGTGCAACGCCGCCCCCTGCAGATTCGCGGCCAATCGGCCGCCAGCAGGGGGGTGTCAATCAACCCAATCGTACTCGATCGGGTTGAATTGCGGTGATGTCTGTCCACCTGCTCAGAGCAGGCAGAAAGGTTATGGAGCAGCGGCTTCATAACTGGTGTTTCTGGCGAGCCTGCAGGCTCGCCAGAAACACAGGCTTGATAAATGGGCCCCTCTATCTGAATCAAAAAAGTTATATTTTGACTTTCATGCCATTTTAAAGTACATAATTCATATTTTAAATAATCAAATATTTTTTAAAAAAACTAGTCATCAGTAATGTGCAAGCAAGAGCAAAATAGCTTAGCATCTCTGCAAATCCCTAAGAATAATAGAAAAAACAAAAAAGAACTATTAAAATCCTGTGTGCCTCCCTTTAACAACTCAACAGAACAAAAGGTATTTTATGACTCAATTGTTCCAAAAACAAATGCAGATTTTCTCAATATATTACTCCAGAAAATGCAAATGGCGCTAGGCTGTCACTTGGTATTTAAATTGCTGGTCTGGACATAATTGCTACGCTAGAAATTGTGAACAGAATTAAACCATATGTGGGATTTAAAGCCTAAAAAATATGTTACTTGGAAAAAAAATTTAAATCATATGGATGCCAAAAATAATAAAAATGTGTCATTATAGTGAAGTTATAGATAGCAACTGGAACACCATTTTGGGCTTTTGTTACATCTTTCTACATAATGGGATTTTAATAGTTTCACAGATCCCAGATCCTATTTGTATTACATTCACCAAATGCACAGGACTCTGGAAAGCCAATGGTAAAGAAGCTTCCTGGCTTGTGTTCAGTAACTGTGGAGGTGGAAAGAGACAAATCGAAATTACATAAAGGTTTAGAAAGATAAATGCAAGTTGCTGCTGATCAAGGACAATATCCATTTCGTAAATGACTTCACCTAACAAGTAATAAAATCTGTTTCTTTGCTTTATTCCTAATGCTTTCTAAAGCTGTGTTGTAATAACATCTGTATGTGATGGTAATGCAGAATATGTGTCTGTGTACAAATACATACACACATATATGTGTGTGTGTAAAATATTGTAAAGGGATAGTAAATATTTTGAAACTATCTTGCATTTCTGTTATTTTGCTATAAAACAAAATAAAAAAAGTCTAAACATTTTAAAACAAATTGCTGCCATTGTTTTTCAATAGCCAAACTCCAACCATAATTTGCCTTATTGGAGGAACCAATTTGAGCTTGTTTCTGAAGAAGACAAGGCTAGCCACGGTCATTATGTATTTTTACTGAGCAAATATAATATTTTATATAAAAATCAAGGTGTTTACTTTCCTTTTAAAGCTCACCTATAATATTCTTTCTACCAGTCCATTTTTGGGAATTTTAAATATATATCTATGTCTATGGACCTTCATAAACACTATCAACGTAAAAATATATGCAACAAAAAAAACCTGTTTGGATAACTGCATAGCTACCAATATTTGTGGCTTGATATTAGGGACTCATGAGGTTGAGACATGATCATGGGTGTGTCTGGTGATCAGTGGGCTTTTTTGATTGGTTCATGGGTGTATCTGCATTGGCTATGGGGCCGTGGCTATGAGAAATTATTCACAATCAGGATATATGACTGTCTCGGAAGGACTGCAGTACAGAGCTCAGAATTATTGTCTTTCCCTCTCAAATAGGGACAGTTGGGAGGTCTGACTGTTAGGGTAAACTATGCTAAAAATATACTGATTGAAAAATGGGGGAGGGGGAGAATTCCATTCTTTTCCTTAAGTTCATCACTTATAAATTATACCTTAGTACTATTTATTTTGCCCTTTTTCCCTGTAATTTATATCTGATTTTTTTTTTTCTATTACCTCCGTAGAAGTTGGAACGCATCCTTTAGGATTCAGAACTTATATCCTGCCACATGCTGCACAGTGACTGCTTACTTAATGGGACAGTCTAGTCCAAAAACAAACTTTCATGATTCAGATAGGGCATTTAATTTTAAACAATTTTCCAATGTACTTTTATCACCAATTTTGCTTTGTTCTCTTGGTATTCTTAGTTGAAAGCTAAACCTAGGAGGTTTATATGCTAATTTCCAAGCCCTTGAAGGCCGCCTCTTCTCTCAGGGCATTTTGACAGTTTTTCACCACTAGAGGGTGTTAGTTCATGTGTGTCATATAGATAACACTGTGCTCACGCACGTGGAGTTCCTATAAACCAGCACTGATTGGCTAATATGCAAGTCTGTCAAAAGAACTTAAATAAGGGACAGTTTGCAGAGGCTTAGATACAAGCTAATCACAGAGGTAAAAAGTGTATTTATATAACTGTGTTGGTTATGCAAAACTAGGGAATGGGTACCATATCTCCCCCATCCCTCATCCGAACCAAACTAATACATGAACTGCCTGACTCACTACTGCAACTACAACTGATGTAACAAGCTACCCCAACCTTATGTCTCTGCACCCTAAACCTGTAGACTGTGAGCTCTCCGGAGCAGGGCCCTCTTCCTCCTGTACTAGATTTATTTAGTTTTGTATATTTAGCAAAATATTTGTCATTGTATACCCCTATCACTGTACCCAGCACTACGGAATTTGGTGGCGCTATACAAATAAATTATAATAATAATAATAAAGGGATTATCTATCTTTTAAAACAATAACAATTCTGTTGTAGACTGTCTCTTTAAGATTTTTTCAAGGAGTATGTCTTTGGGCTACAAAACAACGTAAAGTAGCAGTTTGGGATATTATAAAACATTTATGTTTAGCTATTTTGCATTGCAGGGGATAACTGTTCATATTTACTATGCATGTATAAAAAAATAACTTTAAAGGCACATTTAACATCTCTTACTTTAAAAAAGAAAAAAAAAGATGTTTGTCCCAGAAGACTGAAAAAGGGAGTTCTATTACTTTAATTTTCAAAATGCTGCAGATTGCCTAAACTAGCTATTTGATTTGCAGCTTTTTGATACTCTTTGTTACAGAATTTGCTTTTTGTCTTCTTATTACACAAAAGCAAGAATATTTAATATACCTTTAGCAGCACTTTAAACAACATTTATTTAATGTTTTTCGTGAGTGTGCTATAAATTTTCATTTCACGCACATTCTTATGTTATTTTAAGAGACAAGTGTAACTGTTTGGGTGTGAAAATAGTATTGTTGGATAAAATAAATATTTCTAAATGTGGCTTTTCATTAATACCAACAAAATGATTGGGGTTTCATACCTCTTTAACATGCTACAACGAATAGAAAGATCAATTCAAACAACTCTAATGTAATATCTTGAGCTACCATATAGAATTTGGCCTTTTCATTTGGATTGATAATCATTATGCCAATAACTAGAAATTAATAAAGGAAAATATATTTTTTTTCATGAGTTTTTCAGTTGAAAACTAATTTGCAGCAACTATTATCAATAAAATCCACTTGAGATTGTAATCACTGGAAAAAAAGTGCTGGAGTCATCACAATCCTTTTAGAAAAACGTATGAAATCATTGTAAAAAAATCATCCACACAGGTTTAATTTCTGTAGAAAAATCATTATATACATTTTTCTAAAGGATTATGATTGCTCCCCCCCCCCCCAAACTCTCTCAATAGGGAAAATTTCAACCCTTTAGAAATACTTATCTAATGATTTTCTACAGTCGATCACCTTTAAAGTCTATGGAGATTTTTGTAGCTAAATCAGTTGATAATTATTATTTGTGATCTACATCATATTGGCTGAATCTGAAAACTCAATATCACCTACATATATTAGAAAGTTTATGATGGAGGCATACATTTTACATAAGACACAAACTTCTTGCAGATTTCTGATCCTGGGTTATCACAAGAAGAGATCTGCATAATTAGATTTTTCATTCCATAGTGATTTTACTGATTCATACTGTGACCAGTAACAAACGTCAAAGATTGTTTTACACTATATCATACTCTAACCTCAATAGTCATATCAAGTAATGTGCTTAAGTTTTGATTCTGGACAAAAATATTGAAACATTTGCTGCACCATATAAACATGTCATATCTGAATAACATTAAAGGGACACTCAAGACAAAATTAAACTATCATGATTTAGATAGAGCAGCAATTGTAAACTTTCCAATTTACTTTCATTAAAAAAAGTGCACAGTCTTTTTATATTTACACTTTTCTAGTCACCAGTTCCTACTGGGCATGTGCAAAAATACACAGAAAAACACTTTAATCATTTTCAGAAAAAAAATTCTACTACTCACTTGGAGTTCAGACTAAGTGCATTGTATTTGTATAATGCATTTGTTGATTATGCAAATCTACTGTATTTACTGTTCCTTTAACAAATAAAAACACAACAACAGCATGGTAGATTAAAGACCTGTGGGTTGTATTTATTATGAAGCAAAACATCAGCAGGTGTAACTTTCTTAAAAAGCACCAAACCAGTTGACGGCACTCTGGGCCTAAGTACCCCTGCAACGAATGGTGGCAAGTCCAGGCTACTGACATCAAGCAGAGCCCAGCTACAATGCTACAAAACAGAGGCAGATCTCAGGGAGCTGTTTGGCCCACTGCAAACCCATGAGGGGTACCCCATGCTCATACCTGTGAAGGTCAACCTCTCTGTCAGTAGCCAGGGCCAAGACCGAGTACCTAAGCTAGAGTGTCATACCTGCAAAACTCCAACCAGTAGGTCCAGGATCAGTGAGTTGAACAGCATGCTGAACCCTAGGGAGCTGAAACTACAGTCCTCAGACTTACAGAGATAGGTCTATGGCCTAAGACAAACTAAAGCTCCTCCTAATCAGGACACACTAACCGATTGACAACCAACCTGCATAAAAGGGGAGGGACGGAGGGCAGGGAAGCTTCCAGGAGTCCACAGGGGAAAAGAGGATAAAGAATCTCTGTCTTGAATCTTAAAAGGTAAGTGGAGCTCTTACTCCCTAACTACAACAAAGCTGCAAACACACACACCAGCACACTCAGATCCTAAGGCCTTAAACCATAGGCATGCTCCGGGGTAGGAGGCCCTAAACTATCTTTATATTTAGCACTTCAAAAAAGTAGGTCCCACTGAGAAACTTCAGATCTCACTAAATTAAGACTATAACACACATCTAAGAGAAAAAAAAAGCGATCTTTTGAGCAAAATAATGGTTTAACTTCCACAGGTCCTTTATTATTAACAAAACTTCACAAAAACAGTTGTTTATGAGATGTGTTTGCTCATGTAACTTATAGTAAAAAAGGTTTGGAAAAAAATGATAAATTGTTTATAAAATGTTAACGTAAGTATTACAAAAATCTGTGTTTGTCTTAGTAAAAGATGGCAGGTAATTAGTCACGCATCTATATGCAGGTGATACGTTTTCTTTCAGCTACATATATATTTGTCATACACTCATTTACAAAACTTGTTGTTGTTACCTTGTTTGCACATTTAGGGCTAGATTACAAGTGGAGCGCTGATTTTTTGCCCGTTTGCGTTTGATAAATAACCAGCCATTACAAGTGGCTGGTTATTGCTACCGCAATCTCACGGTAGCAATTAGCGATTATAAAATTAACCAGTGTTCAGATATCTGGTTCATTTTATAAATATGCCCCAAATGCCCCCAAAATACATTATAGTGTAATTTATTAAAAAAATAAAAATGGTACCATTTTATATTTTAATAAAATAAATGCACTCGGCAGTACTTTGGGGGTAAAGTTGGCGGGAGTGGGATGTTAGGAAAAAAAAAAAAGGCACTGAAAAGTACCTTTAAATTGCAGTCAATAGGAACTGTGTGTTCCCAGTAAATATATATGTATATGCTAATCTACATATATATTTATGTGTTAATATGTGTGTCTATAATTATATATATATATATAGATATGTATATACACATATTAACACATAAATATATCTTAATATAAACTTACACATATCTTTATGTTTGCTGCCATTGCTGCACTATTTACCCCCTTCGCTGCGCTTAGGTTCTGATGCTGTCTCTGACAGCATCAGAAATAGGCTGCCATTGTAGCCTATGGAAGCACGCTCTCATGAGCGCAACACTTCCTAGGTAATGTTAACGCAAACTCACATTCGCATTGCACTTAACTTGTAATACCAGCGCACATTAGCTTGAGCTGGTATTACTCAGTGGCAATCTAAATATTTAATGCTCCACTTGTAATCAAGCCCTTAGAGTATAAGGGAAAAAGTAAAATACATATTTAACATGATAAAATAATCTGATGCATCACATTTATATCTTTTTTTTGTAAAAATAAAATAAAAAAACTGTGCTTGGCCTCTCTATTGACAAGCACAATTTGTTACACTAAAGAAGGGCGTGTATAATGCCCCTTTAGCCAATCTGCAGTGATCCACCTGTCTAGTGTATTTCCCCACATGGTTTCCAAGCAAACTGAACTGAAAAATCAATATTTACATTTCGCTAAGGGTAATATAACTTCATTATTGTATCAAGATAAGGGGCCATTCAATGTTAAATGGTCCAATTTTTAAACATTCTTTTACCTTTTCAAACCTGCCCTCAGGCCTCTCTAACAGGCCACATTTTCAGGATTTCTGAACTGGAGCACAGGTGAAATAATCAGCTCATTAGTAAACATGATTATTAAATTGCTCTCACCCAAGGCAATCCTGAAAATCTGGCCTTTTTCGGGAGCCCTGAGGACAGGTCTAAGAACCAGTGCCATAGGTTTTCCAATTTGAATTTCACTCAGTATCTTTAAAGGGATAGGAAACTCAAAAATGTTTATTGTTTAAAAAGATAGATAATCCATTTAATACCCATTCCCCAGTTTTGCACAGAAAACATGGCTATATTAATACACTTTTTACCCCTATGATTACTTTATATCTAAGCCTCTTCTGACAGCCCCTTGATCACGACTTTTTATTTATTATCTATTGACTTGCATTTAAGCCAATTAGTGCTGTGTTGTGCACAACCCAAAGGCGTGAGCACAATGTTATCTATATGGCTCACATGAACTAGCACTCCCCTGTAGTGAAAAGCAAATAAAAAGCTTGTGACAAGAGGCTGTCTGTAGTGACTTAGAAACAGGCAGGAATTTAGAGGTTAAAATGTTATAAAGTATATTAATATAACAATGTTGGTTGTGCAAAGCTGGGGAATGGGTAGTAAAGGCATTATCTATCTTTTTAAATAATAACAATTTTTGTGTTCACTGTCCCTTTAAGGAACAAAAAAAATGCAAAAAGAAAATGCTCTAATGTGTTAGAACATTGCATATAACTATGGGCCAGATTATAAGTGGAGCGCAAAATATCGCTTCCGCGAAAGCGATATTTGCTCTCCACTTTGTAACAACAATACCAGCGCACGCAAGTGTGCACTGGTATTACAAGTTAGGTGCAATGTGAAAGCGACCTCACGTTTGCATTGCATGGAAGCATTACACTTACGAGAGTGCGCTTCCATAGGCTGCAATGGTTATTTATTGTGTGCCCGTAAATGGGCAAAAAATGCAGTTAACGACCAAGGACTTACCCTGTACGTCGTTGGTCTTTGAAAGCAGTGGAAGCGATCCTGATCACTTCCAACTGCTTTCATGTTATAGCAGTGATGCCTCGATATTGAGGCATCCTGCTATAACATTTTTTAGCCGTCCGATGCAGAGAGAGCCACCCTGTGGCCCTCTCTGCATCGGCCATTGATGGCCATGTTCGTTGGTGGGTGGGAGCTTACCAAGGGAGGCGGGTGGGCGGCCATCGGTGGGAAGGGGGGCGGGATCGAATGCGGGCGCGCGCACAGGTGCACGCGCGTGAACTGGAGCGGGTGCGCGCGCGTGCACGAGAGCGGGCGCACGGGCGGGTGGGAACCCTACACTATGGAACAATGATGGTACTCGGTGGGAGTGAGGGTGGGCATCTCAAAACAATGTTTAGCGATCTGGCAGGGGTTGGGGGTTGAGGGAGGGCAGCTACACTACAGAAAATAGTATTTTTTTTAAAAAAAATAAAAAAAAACATATTTGATTTCAAACTGGGCACTGGCAGACAGCTGCCAGTACCCAATATGGCGCAATAAGGCAGAGAGAGGGGGGTTAGAGAGCTGTTTGGGGGGGATCAGGGAGGTTGGGGGCTAAGGGAGGATACTACAGAACAGAATTATTATTTAAAAAAAAACAAAAAAAAAAAAAAACTCTTATTTTAGTACTGGCAGACTTACTGCCAGTACTTAAGATGGCGGGGACAATTGTGGGGTGGGGGAGGGAAGAGAGCTGTTTGGGAGGGATCTGGGGGTGTGATGTGTCATGTGGGAGGTTGATACCTACACTAAAGCTAAAATTAACCCTGCAAGCTCCCTAAAAGCTCCCTAATTAACCCCTTCACTGCTGGGCATTATACACGTATGGTGCGCAGCGGCATTTAGCTGCCTTCTAATTACCAAAAAGCAAAGCCAAAGCCATATATGTCTGCTATTTCTGAACAAAGGGGATCCCAGAGAAGCTTTTACAACCATTTATGCCATAATTGCACAAGCTGTTTGTAAATAATTTTAGTGAGAAACCAAAAATTGGGAAAATTTTACGTTTTATTTTTATTTGTTCGCATTTGGCGGTGAAATGGTAGCATGAAATATACCAAAATGGGCCTAGATCAATACTTTGGGTTGTCTACTACACTACACTAAAGCTAAAATTAAAACTACAAGCTCCCTACATGCTCCCTAATTAACCCCTTCACTGCTGGGCATAATACACGTGTGGTGCGCAACGGCATTTAGCGGCCTTCTAAATACCAAAAAGCGATGCCAAAGCCATATATGTCTGCTATTTTTGAGCAAAGGGGATCCCAGAGAAACATTTACAACCATGTATGCCATAATTGCACAAGTTGTTTGTAAATAATTTCAATGAGAAACCTAAAGTTTGTGAAAACATTTGTGAAAAAGTGAACTTTTTTTTTTATTTGATCGCATTTTGTAGTGAAATGGTGGCATGAAATATACCAAAATGGGCCTAGATCAATACTTTGGGATGTCTTCTAAAAAAATATATACACATGTCAAGGGATATTCAGGGATTCCAGACAGATATCAGTGTCCCAATGTAACTAGCGCTAATTTTGAAAAAAAAGTGGTTTGGAAATAGCAAAGTGCTACTTGTATTTATTGCCCTATAACTTGCAAAAAAAGCAAAGAACATGTAAACATTGGGTATTTCTAAACTCAGGACAAAATATAGAAACTATTTAGCATGGGTGTTTTTTAGTGGTTGTAGATGTGTAACAGATTTTGGGGGTCAAAGTTAGAAAAACTGTGTTTTTTTCCATTTTTTCCTCATATTTTATAATTTTTTTTATAGTAAATTATAAGATATGATGAAAATAATGATATCTTTAGAAAGCCCATTTAATGGCGAGAAAAACGGTATATAATATGCGTGGGTACAGTAAATGAGTATGAGGAAAATTACAGCTAAACACAAACACCGCAGAAATTTAAAAATAGCCTTGGTCCCAAACGGACAGAAAATGGAAAAGTGCTGTGGTCATTAAGGGGTTAAAAGGTAAAAAAAAAAAAGCAAGCTAAGCACATCTAGGTGAGCCAATCACAAGAGGCATATGCTTTTAGTAGCCATCAACCACTAGCTAGCTATCAGTAGTGCATTGCAACTGCCGAGTCTACCTAGGTATGCTTTTCATCAAAAAATATCAAGTAAAAGAAGTAAAATTAATAACAGAAGTAAATTGAACAATCTCTTAAAATTGTATGCTCTTTCTGAACCATGAAAGTATAATCTTGACTTTCACGTCCCTTTAATAAGTTATTAAAGTTGACTACAAATTTTGAATTTGAATTTTTCATCTCATGTAGTTTTGATTTTTAATGCTGTGAAATTGTATAACTCAAAAACTAAATGTAATTTTAAATTTGAGACATTCATATAATACTAAATTTATAAAGCGAATCAAAGTAAAATAAGTGGTAAAGTATTCTGCATGGAATCACTTGACATTGAATGACCCTAAGCAAGTAAGATTCTACAATATGAGTGAGAACACAAACTATGTTAAAGGTTCTCCTTACATTAATAAATATTAATACCAAATCAAGGAGGGCTCTAATCCTTATAACCCAGCATAAAAGACTAAAACCATGAATATAAGAAATCCATAATTTTTAATAAAGAAGCATTAAATAAAGATAGAAGTGAATTAACATGGCAGATACCCAGTATTTTTTAAGAAATGCCTCATAGTTCATCATAGTAATTTACAAATTGTTCAATTTATACACTTGAGCTGCAAGCTAATAACTAAATGTAAGTCCAACATCCTTGCAAATTAATGACTCAAATTTTCATGCACTAACCAAGGGGCAAGAAAGACAAAAACTGCACTTCCCCTAGTCTTTTCATTGTATACATGAGTTATGCTTTAGATTTGGGATTCACAATGGAAAGGATTTTAATGCTCACCCAGCTTTCTGCTACCAGCGTACAAGCAGCTCTAAGAATATGATCAACTCATTTTTGTCTAACATGAAAACGAAGATCCAGATAGATTTATTCAGATGATTCAAGCTTCATAAATATTTTCAAAATGCACTACATATTTTATAAGTGTTTTTTCTCCTTAGTTTAGAATGCCTGATAAAGGAACCTCAGTGTCCTGAAAGCTTGCAATTGTATCTAATATTAGTTAGCTATTAAAGGTATCACTTGTACTTGTATTACAACATTATTTTTTCTTTCTTTTATTTTTTCCCTATCAAATCTATCATCTTTAGGTAGATCCAGGTAATAACATCCTTAAAATCAGAGATGAGATGTTTGTTTCAAAACGGATAAGATACCACAGGCATACATTGATCTTAAAGAACCATACATCTACTCTGACATGTGCAGACTATAAACAGTAGGTATGCAAACAGCATAGTCATCCTAATCACATTCTCTCGATAGATTAAAGCCTGGAGGAACCTTAGATTCTTGTATGTTGCAGATTGTCTCAGAGGGCACCAAGGCCAGCTTGGCAGAAACACAGTCAGTATAGCTCCTCCAGACAGAAGACATTTTATGGGCTATGGGGGGTTTAGTTTGGCCCAATTAATATAAAAAGAATGGTTCAGTCAGGTAACTTCTTCAGCTACCAGGTTGATATCTGTTATCACCATGGCAACCTGGTACTAGCATTTGTCAAGACTGAGTGTGAAGAGAAAGCAAACATGGGATTTTAACGCCGTCATATTCTGATGACTTAGTGTTGCTGATATATTTTACCAATTAACATCTGACATTCTTGGTGTATTCAATATATAAGGAAACCAACTAACCAAGGCATGTACCACACCACTATTTATTCTGTAAAATACATTAGCAAGTTAATACAAAATATTTAGTAGAAATTCGCTGAGATCCAGTAAACCTATGCATTGACAGGTGCAAATTCTAAGAAAGGCTTGTGTGTTATTGTATTTATAAATCCATTTGCATTCAACAAACCTTAATTATGCTTTTGTCTGTACTTACTTGTGACATCATTGAACCGTAATATCCCATCAAAAGTACATTACAAATTTGGGCAGAAAAGTCAGCATTTCTAAAACAAATTATATGGGGTCTATTTATAAAGCTCCGCACGGAGCTTGATGCCTTGTGTTTCTGGCGAGCCTTCAGGCTTGCCAGAAACAGAAGTTATTAAGCAGAGGTCTAAAGACCGCTGCTCCATAACCTGTCCGTCTGCTCTGAGGCGGCAGACAGAAATCAAACCGATCGAATACGATCGGGTTGATTGACACCCCCTGCTAGCGGCCAATTGCCCGCAAATCTGCAGGGGGTGGTATTGCACCAGCAGTTCACCAGAACTGCTGGTGCAATGATAAATGCCGACAGCATATGCTGTCTGCATTTATCGATGTGCGGCAGACATGGTTCACTATAGCGGATCATGTCCGTCCGCAGAATGATAAATGGACCCCATAGTGTATTAACAAGAAAGTTTCTTAATGAGCCTGAGTTTATCCAAACTATTAAAATCCCCATGTAAAAACTCTGTAAAACAGCTTGATCTTGTTTGGTTTTCTAAACAATTCTAAACCATTAGAAAAGCCACCATTTGTATTACTGAACCTGCTCAAATGTGTAAATATCATAGAAGAAAAACCTAGTTTGACACACAAGAAAACTATAAGAAGAAGGTTTTTCAAGGAGGCTTTCTTAGAAACCCTTAGAGATACATTTTCAAAGCAAAAGTAAAACACAACAGCTGATTCATATAGGTGATAACTGTCTTATGTGTTTCACTGCATTTTTTTTTTTGCTTAAACAAAAAAAAAAGTTAACAACCTGTGCAATTAACATTTTTATGCCCTTTTGAGTCATTTTCTAATTAACATTATTTTAACAACCGAACATTTTATTGTAATCATAAAATAACATTTTGAAAATCTTATATATAGTACATTTCATACATTAAAAAGTATAATTTGAGCGATATTTGAAACTTCTTATTAAACAAATAAATAATAGTATTTCTTAAAGGTACACAGGTCTACAATAGAAATTTTATTGTTTTGAAAGATAGATAATCTCTTTATTACCCATTGTGCATAACCAACACAGTTATATTAATATACTTTTTACCTCTGATTACCTTGTTTCTAAACATCTTCTGACAGCCCCCTGATCACATTACTTATTTATTTATTATCTATTGACTTGCATTTAGTATTGTGTTGTGCTAACTCTTAAATAACTCCCCGGGCATGAACACAATGTGATCTATATGGCCCACATGAACTAGCAGTCTCCTGTTGCGAAAATCAAATACAAAAGCATGTATACAAAAGCATGTGATTAAGAGGCTGTATATAGTGGCTTAGAAACAGGCAGAAATTTAGAGGTTTAAATGTAATAAATGATATTAATATAACAATGTTCGTTGTGCACAGCTGGGGAATGGGTAGTAAAGGCATTATCTATCATTTAAAACAATAACAATTTTAGTGTAGACTGTCCCTTTAACATGGGGAATGAGCATGAGCAGACATTTTTAAAATAAAAAAAAAAAAAAAGCAGTGGAAGCATCCAAGGTATCTCACTCAAACAGAATAACTGTTCTGAACTTTGCTCATACATGGTACAGATGGTATTATTGTGCCACAAATGCATTTGAAAAAACTTGTGATTAATTAGCATTTGTTATTGATTCATTCATTCTTTTGTGATTAATAAATATTATTAAATAATATAAGTAAATGCTAAAGTACAACTTGAGTGTTTTATTAATATTATATGTTTTTGTTTACCAAAATGATTGCAGTGCTGTAAAGCGCAATAAACTAGCAATATTCAAGAAAGTCAATTTTTCTTGACAGGCAGAAGTAAGTGGAGTAGGACAGTAAGATATAACATTAAGGATTCCACCATTACAGATGTAATGTTTCTACATTATAACCAGTCACTTATACTGCTACAAAAACTAACTCTTTTCGGTGTATTGATATTTAATAATTGTGTGTCTTGTTTGAATAATGGGTGAGTTTGAATGAGCTGTCTATATAATGATACAGAAAATTCGCATTCACCGTCTGCCTGGAAGATTTATAACAAATAATGAGGTTATCACTGTCAAAAGAGAATATTGAAATATAATTGGACATACTGACAAAGTTAGCTGATTTAGCATTACTTTATATTATGAGGTTTTCTAGTTGGAGTAGATTTTGTGATTCAGATTATCTCGGCTGGGAGGAATTATTTGGAATCAAGGTCAATTACAGCAATCTTGCCTGTTTGCATAGGGGTATTTTTGTTAGCTAGGATGAACTGAATATTCACTAACCCTTGCTTCTTATTTTGTATTTCTCATAAATATCTGATAGATAATATTTCTCTTGTTAAGTGTATCCAGTCCACGGATCATCCATTACTTATGGGATATTAACTCCTCCCCAACAGGAAGTGCAAGAGGATTCACCCAGCAGAGCTGCTATATAGCTCCTCCCCTAACTGCCATTCCCAGTCATTCTCTTGCACCCAACGAATAGATAGGATGTGTGAGAGGACTGTGGTGATTATACTTAGTTTCATACCTTCAATCAAAAGTTTGTTATTTTATAATAGCACCGGAGTGTGTTATTCCTTCTCTGGTAGAATTTGAAGAAGAATCTACCTGAGTTTTTCTATGATTTTAGCCGGAGTAGTTAAGATCATATTGCTGTTTCTCGGCCATCTGAGGAGAGGTAAACTTCAGATCAGGGGACAGCGGGCAGATTAATCTGCAAAGAGGTATGTAGCAGCTTATTATTTTCTGACAATGGAATTGATGAGAAAATTCTGCCATACCGATATAATGTAAACTCAGCCTTAAATGCAGTAGCAGCAACTGGTATCAGGCTGTCATGTATGTATATTTTACACTTCAGTATTCTGGGGAATGGCACTTCACTGGAATTATACTGTATGCATAAAACTTTAGCCTAATTTGCAGGGACTAGCAACAGGCTTTTTAATAACACTCAATTTATTAATGTTAAACGTTTTTTGCTGGCATGTAAAATCGTTTAATTTTCTGAGGTACTGGGTGAAAAAATGTTTTGGGCACTATTTTTTTCCACTTGGCAGTCGTTTTATTTAATTTATGACAGTTTACTGATCTCTCTCACTGTTATGTGTGAGGGGGAGGGGCCTTTTTTGGCGCTTTTGCTACGCATCAAAAAATTCAGTCAGAAGTTTATTGTCTTCCCTGCATGATCCGGTTAATCTCTACAGAACTCAGGGGTCTTCAAAACTTGTTTTGAGGGAGGTAATCACTCACAGCAGAGCTGTGAGATTGTAGTTGACTGTGATAAAAAAACGTTTATTTCTGTATTTTTTTTTTTTCTGCTATCAGGGTTAGTTATCCTTTGCTAATGGGAGCAATCCTTTGCTAAAATTGTGTTTTTTACAAAGATTTGATGCTATAACTTTTCAGTTTATTAATTTTCAACTGTCATAACTTTTTCTGTGCTTCTTATAGGCACAGTACGTTTTCATATTATAGTAAATTACTTGAAAAGTATTTCCAAGTTGCTAGTTTATTTGCTAGTGTGTTAAACATGTCTGATTCAGAGGAAGATATCTGTGCTATATGTGCTAAAGCCAAAGTGGAGCCCAATAGAAATTTATGTACTAACTGTATTGATGCTACTTTAAATAAAAGTCAATCTGTACAAATTGAACATATTTCACCAAACAACGAGGGGAGAGTTATGCCGACTAACTCGCCTCACGTGTCAGTACCTGCATCTCCCGCTCGGGAGGTGCGTGATATTGTAGCGCCGAGTACATCTGGGCGGCCATTACAAATCACATTACAGGATATGGCTACTGTTATGACTGAAGTTTTGGCTAAATTACCAGAACTAAGAGGTAAGCGTGATCATTCTGGGGTGAGAACAGAGTGCGCTGATAATATTAGGGCCATGTCAGTCACTGCGTCACAATTTGCAGAACATGAGGACGGAGAGCTTCATTCTGCGGGTGACGGTTCTGATCCAAACAAACTGGATTCAGATATTTCAAATTTAAAATTTAAGCTGGAAAACCTCAGTGTATTACTAGGGGAGGTGTTAGCGGCTCTGAATGATTGTAACACAGTTGCAATACCAGAGAAAATGTGTAGGTTGGATAAATATTTTGCGGTACCGGCGAGTACTGACGTTTTTCCTATACCTAAGAGACTTACTGAAATTGTTACTAAGGAGTGGGATAGACCCGGTGTGCCGTTCTCACCCCCTCCGATATTTAGAAAGATGTTTCCAATAGACGCCACCACACGGGACTTATGGCAAACGGTCCCTAAGGTGGAGGGAGCAGTTTCTACTTTAGCTAAGCGTACCACTATCCCGGTGGAGGATAGCTGTGCCTTTTCAGATCCAATGGATAAAAAGTTAGAGGGTTACCTTAAGAAAATGTTTGTTCAACAAGGTTTTATATTGCAACCTCTTGCATGCATTGCGCCTGTCACGGCTGCAGCAGCTTTTTGGTAGAGACACTTGAATCAGCTCCATTAGATGAGATTACACACAAGCTTAAAGCCCTTAAGTTAGCTAACTCATTTATTTCAGATGCCGTAGTACATTTAACTAAACTTACGGCTAAGAATTCCGGATTCGCCATTCAGGCACGCAGAGCACTGTGGCTAAAATCCTGGTCAGCTGACGTTACTTCTAAATCTAAATTGCTTAATATACCTTTCAAAGGGCAGACCTTATTCGGGCCCGGGTTGAAAGAAATTATCGCTGACATTACAGGAGGTAAAGGCCATGCCCTGCCTCAAGACAGAGCCAAACCTAAGGCTAGACAGTCTAATTTTCGTTCCTTTCGTAATTTCAAAGCAGGAGCAGCATCAACTTCCTCTGCACCAAAACAGGAAGGAGCTGTTGCTCGCTACAGACAAGGCTGGAGACCTAACCAGTCCTGGAACAAGGGCAAGCAGGCCAGGAAACCTGCTGCTGCCCCTAAGAAAGCATGAATCGAGGGCCCCTGATCCGGGAAATGATCTAGTGGGGGGCAGACTTTCTCTCTTCGCCCAGGCTTGGGCAAGAGATGTCCAGGATCCCTGGGCGTTAGAGATCATATCTCAGGGATACCTTCTAGACTTCAAATTCTCTCCCCCAAGAGGGAGATTTCATCTGTCAAGGTTGTCAACAAACCAAATAAAGAAAGAGGCGTTTCTACGCTGCGTACAAGATCTTTTATTAATGGGAGTGATCCATCCGGTTCCGCGGTCGGAACAAGGACAAGGGTTTTACTCAAATCTGTTTGTGGTTCCCAAAAAAGAGGGAACTTTCAGGCCAATCTTGGATTTAAAGATCCTAAACAAATTCCTAAGAGTTCCATCATTCAAAATGGAAACTATTCGGACAATTTTACCCATGATCCAAAAGGGTCAGTACATGACCACAGTGGATTTAAAGGATGCTTACCTTCACATACCGATTCACAAAGATCATTACCGGTATCTAAGGTTTGCCTTTCTAGACAGGCATTACCAGTTTGTAGCTCTTCCATTCGGATTGGCTACGGCTCCGAGAATCTTCACAAAGGTTCTGGGTGCTCTTCTGGCGGTACTAAGACCACGAGGAATTGCGGTAGCTCCGTACCTAGACGACATTCTGATACAAGCTTCAAGCTTTCAAACTGCCAAGTCTCATACAGAGTTAGTACTGGCATTTCTAAGGTCGCATGGATGGAAGGTGAACGAAAAGAAGAGTTCTCTCTTTCCACTCACAAGAGTTCCCTTCTTGGGGACTCTTATAGATTCTGTAGAAATGAAGATTTACCTGACAGAAGACAGGTTAACAAAGCTTCAAAATGCATGCCGTGTCCTTCATTCCATTCAACACCCGTCAGTAGCTCAATGCATGGAGGTGATCGGCTTAATGGTAGCAGCAATGGACATAGTACCCTTTGCACGCCTACATCTCAGACCGCTGCAATTGTGCATGCTAAGTCAGTGGAATGGGGATTACTCAGACTTGTCCCCTACTCTGAATCTGGATCAAGAGACCAGAAATTCTCTTCTATGGTGGCTTTCTCGGCCACATCTGTCCAGGGGGATGCCATTCAGCAGGCCGGACTGGACAATTGTAACAACAGATGCCAGCCTACTAGGTTGGGGCGCTGTCTGGAATTCTCTGAAGGCTCAGGGACAATGGAATCAGGAGGAGAGTCTCCTACCAATAAACATTCTGGAATTGAGAGCAGTTCTCAATGCCCTTCTGGCTTGGCCCCAGTTAACAACTCGGGGGTTCATCAGGTTTCAGTCGGACAACATCACGACTGTAGCTTACATCAACCATCAGGGAGGGACAAGAAGCTCCCTAGCAATGATGGAAGTATCAAAGATAATTCGCTGGGCAGAGTCTCACTCTTGTCACCTGTCAGCAATCCACATCCCGGGAGTGGAGAACTGGGAGGCGGATTTCTTAAGTCGTCAGACTTTTCATCCGGGGGAGTGGGAACTTCATCCGGAGGTCTTTGCCCAAATACTTCGACGTTGGGGCAAACCAGAGATAGATCTCATGGCGTCTCGACAGAACGCCAAGCTTCCTCGTTACGGGTCCAGATCCAGGGATCCGGGAGCGGTTCTGATAGATGCTTTGACAGCACCTTGGACCTTCGGGATGGCTTATGTGTTTCCACCCTTCCCGATGCTTCCTCGATTGATTGCCAGAATCAAACAGGAGAGAGCATCAGTGATTCTAATAGAGCCTGCATGGCCACGCAGGACTTGGTATGCAGATCTAGTGGACATGTCATCCTGTCCACCTTGGTCGTTACCTCTGAAACAGGACCTTCTGATCCAGGGTCCCTTCAAACATCAAAATCTAATTTCTCTGAAGCTGACTGCTTGGAAATTGAACGCTTGATTTTATAAAAACGTGGTTTTTCTGAGTCAGTTATTGATACCTTAATACAGGCTAGGAAGCCTGTTACCAGAAAGATTTACCATAAGATATGGCGCAAATACTTATATTGGTGCGAATCCAAGAGTTACTCATGGAGTAAAGTTAGGATTCCGAGGATATTGTCTTTTCTATAAGAAGGTTTAGAAAAGGGTTTATCCGCTAGTTCCTTAAAGGGACAGATTTCAGCTCTGTCCATTCTTTTACACAAACGTCTGTCAGAAGTTCCGGACGTTCAAGCTTTTTGTCAGGCTTTAGCTAGGATCAAGCCTGTGTTTAAAACTGTTGCTCCACCATGGAGTTTGAACTTAGTTCTTAATGTTTTACAGGGGGTTCCGTTTGAATCCCTTCATTCCATTGATATCAAGTTGTTATCTTGGAAAGTTCTGTTTTTAATGGCGATTTCCTCGGCTCGAAGAGTCTCTGAGTTATCTGCCTTACATTGTGATTCTCCTTATCTGATTTTTCATTCAGACAAGGTAGTTCTGCGTACTAAACCTGGGTTCCTACCTAAGGTGGTCACTAACAGGAATATCAATCAAGAGATTGTGGTTCCATCTTTGTGTCCTAATCCTTCTTCGAAAAAGGAACGTCTGCTACACAATCTAGATGTAGTCCGTGCCCTGAAATTTTATCTACAGGCAACTAAGGATTTTCGACAAACGTCTTCCCTGTTTGTCGTTTATTCTGGTCAGAGGAGAGGTCAAAAAGCTTCGGCTACCTCTCTCTCCTTTTGGCTTCGTAGCATAATACGGTTAGCCTATGAGACTGCTGGACAGCAGCCTCCTGAAAGAATTACAGCACATTCTACTAGAGCTGTGGCTTCCACTTGGGCCTTTAAGAATGAGGCTTCTGTTGAACAGATTTGCAAGGCTGCAACTTGGTCTTCTCTTCATACTTTTTCCAAATTTTACAAATTTGACACTTTTGCTTCTTCGGAGGCTGTTTTTGGGAGAAAGGTTCTTCAGGCAGTGGTTCCTTCCGTATAAAGAGCCTGCCTGTCCCTCCCATCATCCGTGTACTTTAGCTTTGGTATTGGTATCCCATAAGTAATGGATGATCCGTGGACTGGATACACTTAACAAGAGAAAACATAATTTATGCTTACCTGATAAATTTATTTCTCTTGTAGTGTATCCAGTCCACGGCCCGCCCTGTCACTTTAAGGCAGGTAATTTTTCCATTAAACTACAGTCACCACTGCACCCTATGGTTTTCCTTTCTCTGCATGTTTTCAGTCGAATGACTGGTAATGGCAGTTAGGGGAGGAGCTATATAGCAGCTCTGCTGGGTGAATCCTCTTGCACTTCCTGTTGGGGAGGAGTTAATATCCCATAAGTAATGGATGATCCGTGGACTGGATACACTACAAGAGAAATAAATTTATCAGGTAAGCATAAATTATGTTTTTTATTGATACAACTATTAATTCATGATGAAGTACACTATATATATGTTTTGAAACAGTAGTTTATAAACTATAATTTTCTATACAATATAATTAACATGTAGAATATTGTCAATATAACAATATACCAAATAACTATTTTGTGATATGCATTAGTAATCTATGGCTATCCATACCTTACCCTAAACTTATGCTGCAATAAGGCATGACAAAGTATGTGGGAATTGTACTGAATTTTGGACTATGTTACTTATGTTTCTTATAATTTTAATTAATGTAAATGAAACATAGTATTAGGAAAAATTAAATGTATTGCAAGTATATATAAATACATATATCAATAATATAAGGTGAACACAAAACAATATAATACAAAAAAACAAAACATCAAAGTGATAGAAAAAATGTGTATACTACAGAGAATACATTGGACAAGATCCACTAAATTCCTGTTATCTTAGTGGCCCAATAGTTACTGGCAGAAATAGATGCCATGTATACTCATGCATGGAGAGACAAGGGTTTCTCTGTGGAACTGCTTTTTCTTACAGAACAGGAAATAATATCACATTTTTACTCCTCCAAAACATATGTTCCCTTATTTAACCCTACAAAACACTAACATTTCAACATTAAATCCACCCTCTTTGTTGTATGATTGATTAAAACACCTTTATTGTGAATCTAATTTAAAGGGACATTCAACACTCCACCTAACATTAATCTATGTTAAAAAACTAAAACTCAAGATCAAGCTGCAACGTGCCCCCTTTCTCTTACTTCCTTCACCGCTGAATCGTCTACGTTATCTTCTATATTTCTGTGCTAATATGGCTGCCTAACTCCCCCCACGTGACGTATTGAGGTTCTTCTTGAAACTAGATGCCAATGATATCCCATTTCTCGGACTTCAATTCAAAGAGCGTTCACGGGCCTTAGCGTATGCGCGTTAACCTAGAAACCCTAAAAGCGGAACCTTAATAAGCAACTTGGTTTCCGTTCCGCTTAGATTATTCATTGTACTGTATTTCGTTATATTAGGTAATACCCCTAACCGTATAGTGGAACGGAAACCAAGTTGCTTATTATGATTCTGCTTTTAGGGTTCCTAGGTTAACGCACATGCGCTAAGGGCCGTGAACGCGCTTTGAATTGCAGTCCGAGGATTGAGATATCATTGGCTGCTCGTTTGAAAAAGAAGCTCAATACGTCATGGTGGGGGGAGTTAGGAAGCCATATTAGCTCACAAATTTAGAAGTTATCGTAGACGATTCAACGGTGAAGGAAGGAAGTAAGAGAAAGGTGGCACGTTGCAGCTTGATCTTGAGTTTTAGTTTTTTAACATAGATTAATGTTATGTGGAGTGTTGAATGTCCCTTTAAGTGTTAAAAGAAAGACACAGTTCTTTGGAGAACTTGGTAACTATTAAAGAATCGCTTTAAATGATATTGAATGCAGGGACATAACTTCTATTGGTGCAGCAGGTGCAGTGGAATCAGGGTCCAAAGCAGACAATCTATACAGTGCCAAATATGTACAATCCTAATGCAGGGGAGCCTTTTATTAGTGCAGGTTGCAAGTACATCAATCTATCTATTTATTTATCATCTATCTAGCTACTAAATCCTTATACAGAGCAGTATGCATATTATTACTGTTTATTACTGAGTTACATTTTGGGGCCCAAAAAAACATTTGCACCAGGGCCCTCTGTTGATTAAGTCTGCTACTTATTGGTTGCTATAACCTATATTAAAGCAATTTGCACAAAAGTTACAGCTAAGTAAATTTAAATGGAAGACTCAAATTTATTATTTGCAAACTGTGACTTAGATTATTCCAATCTTGTACAGATGTCCATAGAAAAACATCAATATTAATTTGGTCTTTTTTCTACACTGTATTGTGTAAATACAGGAAAGCCTTTTTATATAGAAGATATAGGAGTTTTTTTGTAGGCTTTTGCAGACCACCATGGAAACTAAACAGCCAATGAGAAAGCAGGAAGTCATCCAAATTCATTTATTATTAATGAAGTCTGATTGCAGTTTAGGTTAATTTATGATGTATGTAATTAAACAGGTTTGTTACAGAAACATAATTATTTCTATAATGTACAAACACTTAACAAAGAACAGACATTCAGGTGATTATATTTCCTTTATGAATGTGTTTCATGGTTTAAAAAAGCAGTTTACCTACTATTTTAATAAGACTAGTAAAAAATTGTATTTGTCTGATTGTGATCTAAGCATACATAATACTGACATCACAAATAATAAGACAAGTGATGACACTGACAACCCAAAAATGACGCTGCGTTATCAGCCCAGAGGTGCTGTATGATAGTGGCCTAAATAGGTAAAAGGGCTGGGAATAAGGCATTAAAAAAAAGTCATAGGAAAATGACTGGCAAAAGTGTTTTGTGATGGTTTTGGATCTCAATGCAAATAATCTCACGAGATTACGCATTGGAGCATGGGACAAAGCCCACATTTTACATAGAAGGAAGAGGTGTCCCTATAAAGCCACAAATCTGTCCAAAATTAGATTATCCACATTATCTGGGAAGAATCTGATCAATTAATATGATATTTTAAATATATAAAACATATATTAAAAAGCCAACATGATTTATACTTAGATAGACCATATAGTAAACTTTTTGACCCATACAAGCAGTGTAATGAGAATAGCTAAACATAACTATTAAAAGTTTCAAATAATTACAATCTCACTCTGCCTCTCAGTAATGTCTTCTTTGATGTCCTGGCACTACTATCAGTGCAATCCTGCTTACTGTAATTTTATCCCCCCCCCCCATATGGGCCAACTGAAAGCATTGTGCTACATGCATCCAACAATGAAATGATGCTCCAAAAGTTGTTTTCCACTAAATACTCAATTCAACCATAGTCAGCCATCCAAAAGTTTAAGTTATGCAGAATGAAATTGCACACAAGAGCATGCTGATACATACCTAAGTGGAGGACCCTATATTAAATACATCCCACCACACAAAAATTATTGCATTACAACAGACTGCAGTGAATTGGTCAAAGATCACCTCTTGGGTGGACCATGTCTGTCTGAAATTGAACTAAGTATCATGAGCATAGATTCAGCTAAGGAAAAACAAAAACGATATAATTGCCACTTCTATACTCACCCTGCAGAGTGAGGTACTTCACATATATAACAGTATGGAGTACATGTGCAATTTTACAATGGTCAGAAAGGATGCCAATTATTGGAGGGCACTTTACAGTATAGCACTATCCACTATCCACTTCTTATGTACTATTTTGGCAAGCCCTATGGTCAATCCATATTAAATGTCTCCTGGGTTAAGTAGTCCTTCCAGGTCCCATTACAGAGCCGGCCCTGCCCCCTACTACTCTTTCCATACCGCTTGTCTAGTCTCACTGCAGCAACTCTTTCTAGGTGGCATTCTCCTTTTCATCTCGCCAGTCAATTATGAATACTATTGATGGACTGATTTCTTCTTGGTGGTCTTTTTTCAGTCCCCCTTGTATGCTACTGAATTAAATAAAAATACTTATATAAAGCATGCAAAGCTCTAAACAATCTCACACTCAATTATGTGTCCATACACATCCTTAGATACTCCCCAAAATTCCTTGTTTGACTTACCTATGACATACACATATCTGCCTCCAATATTACCTCCTCCCACTCTTGTCTCCAAGACTTTGTGAGGCATCTAGTCTTTAGAACTCTTTACCTAAATATCAGACTGTCTTTCTCCTTTCAACATTTCAAACATTCTTTGAGAACTTACTTGTTCAGAGAAGCTTTTTATTTACTCTCCTAAAAGTTAATCATCATAGCATCACAATATAAATGTACAGCTGCAGCTTTTCAGTTTTACTGCAACTTCAACCCATTCTTAACATTTACAAAAGCAACAACTAGACCCACACATGATTCCTAACCTATAAATTGTAAGATCTTCTCCTCCTGTATCAACTTGCAATGTCAAGTCTAATTGTAGCTCACTGTATATCCTTATGTCCATGCAATCAGTGTTACAGAATACTGTGATGCTTATTAAACAAATTATAATAATGATGACATTACTTATTTTTGTGTTAAATTTATCAAACAGTTCAATGCAGGAGCCCCATATGGGAATCTTATGTTACACAGTTTTAAAGTTTATGGCATAACTTTGGTTACTGTATACATGTGTTGTTAACATAAAACATATTTAGAAAAGAAACATGCTGTAAAACACAAATGGGAATAAAAATATGACAGGAATGTAACCAGTTCTTACTAGCTAACCCATGTATACTAATGAGGTCCCCTATACAATGAAACATGGTGAAACTACCCGACTCAGATTCACTTTTGACAATAAAAACATTTGGATTGGATTTCCTCTAGGTTCTTATAGAAATGCAGAGCTCCCAATCATCACAGGGACTACCCAAATCGTGCCCAAAAAAATTAAAATCCTGTGCAGATTGCAAACCACAACATTGCACAGCCCAGAACCTGTCCTTGCGTTGTGAATGAAGTAAATAACCAATATACAAGGTTGCCTGCAGCCAAGATTATTGCCTTCCACTAAATGTAGCTAAACTAATGTAACATTCATAGAATGGTATATTCTTATGACCATAGTAATATTTCAATTTTGTCTTCAAAGAACCTGCTATTACTGGTAGTGGAAGGAACCAAGTATTGCAAGTAACAATAGACTGAAGTTTTTAACTTCATATTAATCCTGGCAAAATGGCACCCAACATTCTGTCAGTGTAAATGTAATATAAACCCCTTAAAATTCAGAGAGGCCCAACACATATTGTAGTAATATGTGTTGCATCTACCTCTGAATGCCAGGATTAGTTGAATCCCTATTCACTAATCTCTAGCCCTTGACACATACTGATAACCTCAACCTCTTATAATTGTAATGCAGGAGGTCCACTCAGAATCTGCCTTGATTAAAAATAGCATTAAACGCAAAAATTAGCTTTTTATGATTCAGACAGAGCATACAATTTTGGCTATAGAGTGACCTCAGCAGTAGGTTATCCAGCTTGTCAAAGTGAGCCCCTCCTTGGATTACAATAATAGAAACAAGTGTTTGTAACACACATAATATTAACAAAAAAATCCGTCATTGTCTGCAGCCACAATTAGAGAAAAAACTGTTTCCGAGTAGAAGTCTGCAGTCTTAGGGTTTAAGCAAAGTGAAGAAGGTGCCAGAAATCTGGAATTTGAAGACACTTTCTGAGTAAAGTAAATTCCAGATATATATACAGTATACAATATATATGTTCCTTTGGGAGGAGGGAGGTAGACAGTCTATTACTAAAATATTGAAGTGGATCATTTTTATGTCATTGCTTGAGCCATAAAAGTTTCATTTTGTGAGTGGAAACATTAACAATGAGACTCAGAATACAGTGAAATATAAAAACAAACAGAAGTACATTATTTCACTGATTTAAATCTCCATGTATAGTTTAGTAATGAACTTGTAATTGTAAACATGTAATTTCAATATGAGATGTAATTGAAGAGCAAAGCTAATAATATAAATATATAAATTTAAAATAATATATGTAAATGGGGAAAAAAAATATCATGCAATTATTATATACATATTTCAAAAAAAGAGATAGTTTTTTTTTTCATAATCCAGCTTCAGAGCTCTATTTAGAAAAGAACCAAAAAAGATCCAGGCTCGTAGCCAAGTGTCATGGGGTCACTTGTGATGCTGGGGTGTTTCTGAAGTGCTGAGAGTTTACGATGAAAGCACCAGCAGCTAGTAAACCACCTGCAGCAAGTAAACCAGACTGCTGAGGAGTTAAACAGCACCTCTGGAAACAAGAGGAAAGCCATATAAAAATGAAGTAACCATTATTTCACTGTTTTCCCATATTGGCTAAAATGCTTTGTTCCAAGGGAGATTTCATTTCAGTGCCACAACATGCTCAGACATATTGACCTGGTTAAACTATTATGAATACCTACAGGTTATACTAAAAACATGTAACAAAGTTTTGGTTTGAAAATATACAGTGGTCTGGTATATGCACACATGCATAATATGGCTAGTACCCTGGTATGGCTACCATATCATGTTATTGAAATGGTTTAGTATGATAAAGGAGATATGATATGCAGAAAGGGGTAGGTTGACTACACTCTGCCTTGTATTTTGTTTTAGAAAAAGATCTCTTATTACTACAAAGCTATGACATTGATAGAGTTGAAAACTGGCATTGATAGTAATCTGACTGGTTAGTGTTATATAGTATGACTATGTATTGCCTAAGTGGTCAGGGATGACTATAATGATATGGCTATAGAGTCATGGTATGACAACAGTGATAAGTTATGACTACATTAATAGGGTTTGCATATGGTGACCTGATTAAAGGGGTATGCTATGACTGGTTCTGATATGTATGACATACAGAGATCTAAAATCTGGAATAATACGATAAGGGAATTGGACAAGGAGTACGGTTTTGTGGTTCAAGACTGGGTCTTTCATGGTAATAAGGGAACAAATCCAGTCATTCCAGACAGACCTAGGGGTGTCCATTTAATCAGTCAGTGAAACCTGGGTACATTTTGAACTGCACGTCTGACTGGGACAAAGTGTTGTTCCAGAATATTTTAAATATAGCTTCAAGCAGGGAGGATGGTAGGATTATGCTTTGAGTGTTGTACAATTATACAGCATGTGGGGAAATTAAGACATTTTGGTATAATTGTAGTGATGTATTATGATAACAGAATTTGGTATGAATACAATTATAGAGATCTATTGTCTACTAAATCTGTATATATTCTATATTAAAACAGAGAAACACTTAAGATACTGAAAAAGTGAAAATAGCTATTTCTCAAAGAAGTTCTTTTAACTGAAAATACACCACGGACAGAGTAATGGAGAGTAGTGTAACATTGTAATTACAAAGAGGAAGTAAAGGATATTCGTTACACACCTTAGATGATCCAGACTGGATGAAATCATCATCATCAAACCCAATTTAAATCTACTTTCTCCTCTTCCAGATAAACTAAACTATGTATAAAAGGATTTCAGAGTAGTGTTGTCATAAAAACAGAACATACTCACTAATCAGATCAGGAGATAATATCAGTGTAATTGACTGTAATTTAGTAATGTGCAACTGACTCTGGCCTTCACACAACCAACTTCAGATGCAGCAATGTGCAGTCTACTCCTGAGGAAAGCAGTGTACGGGTGGAAACATGCTGAGCACTACTGAAAGCTTTTACTGCAAATTAAACGTACAAGAAACCCATTTTTTTTCATGACATAGATAGAGCATGCAATTTTAAACCACTTTCAAATTTACTTCTATTATCAATTTTTCTTCGTTTTCCAGGTATCTTTTGTTGAAAATCATGGGCATAAGCTCAGGAAAGTGCATGTGTCTGGAGCACTATAATGCAACATTTTTGCAAGAATATTATCCATTTGAAAAAGCACTAGATCACAGCACTACTTTCTGCCATGTAGTGCTCCAGACATCTACCTAGGTATCTCTTCAACAAAGAATAGCATGTGAATGAAGCAAATTTGATCATATAAGTAAATTGGAAACTTTTTTCAAATTGAATGCTCTGAATCACAAAAGAACATTTTTGGATTTCATAATCCTTTAAAATGATTTTATTTTTACATCTATACTAACCTTTGCGAGGACTGCCTAAAGTTTTTTTATGACAATATTGAGAATCTATATGTTCCTTTTTTAGCATATCTTACATGTTTCCTTAGAATAAAAGTGAAGCAGATTTAAATTGTCTCGAGGTTTTCATAAAAGTTTTTCACTCAATTTGAATATGTGAATGTATAAACATGATCAATTCTTTCTCATTATAGTTAGATTATTACACATTTTTTTTTAAATATCTCTTTCCTTTATGTTCTTTGTATTGTATTGGGTACTGGTAAAGCACGGCTAATCACCCGTAAGGGTCTCAAGGTGCTGCTCATTTTATCGACCTCAGTAGGGTGAAAGGCTGAGTGGACCTCGCCGGGGATCAAACCTGCAACCCTTGCTATCTGTCCGGCTTTGCTCATTAATGTATTTTCAGAGATTTATAAACAACTTAGAAAAAGGTGTATTTGATCGCAGCTTAATTAACATTTTATTTTGGCTGTAGCTTAATAAATATTTTATTTTTCTATTACTATTTGTATAAAATAATTTTCTTAGCCTAAGTTTTTATTTTGTGCCTTTGCAGTTTCGCATATTTGATCTTGAGGCGGTCACAAGGGTAAATGGACTCATTTCTAAAGCAATCACCAGTGGACAGTTGAAAATAAGCAATTATAATTTTATTTTCCGAAAATTGCATGTGAAGATAGTTGTGTGATAATGTCGCTTAAGTAGTATTTATGCTGTTTGAATACTGCATAGTTAACAATTAAATAGTTTTTATTTTACAAAACTGGTGACATTACTAAAATTACAGCGAAGAGGTCATTTATGACAATCGCCAAGCTAAGATTACAAATTGAATTGACTGAAGGACTATTTTGCATACCATACCATGAAAACAAACATCTGCATGTTATTTCCCATAAACTGCAATTAGACACTAGTAATAATGGCATATATTATAGTTAATAGCATTTTTATTACATCTGTTTGACAACTTTAAATTAAAAAAAAAATGAATATAGTTGCAAAACTTAAGAGCATACATTCTGCTTTGAAGCTCTCAAAAAACAAAACTTTACATTTATATTTAATATATATTTTATTTAATATTTATTATTGCTAACTATTTTCCCTATGAGCAACAATTACTTCTCTCCTAATTTAAGTAAGCATTATTTTTTAATAGCACTATAGAAAAATGCATTGACTTTTATGCTTTGGTAGCACTTAAAAATCATGTTTTTTTTTTTAATCTCATGAGAAAATATTGCAAAATAAAATATTGATTATGTGTTTGCAACAATAATTAATTGACCGTTAATATTAATTAGAGAACATCTATAGCATAAAATATAGTTGGCAACTACAAACCTCTTGAGATTAATTCACTTGGGATGGGCAAATGTGTGCATTTTGTCATTTGAATGGTAAAACAAATCTTCCCTTTGGTATTTATTTTTACATTCAATTTCTTCTATAGAACAATTGCAACTACTTAAATATTGAATATTTATATTTGCATATCAAATTTAACATGCACCTACTAGAACATAACTTTTTGATTACTACATTTGAATGTTTATTTCCATTGAATTAATCAAAGAATATTCTTCAGTTATTTTATATTATTTAGTTAGCGTTAAATTAATTAACTCTAACATTCAAAAAACATTCAAAATGATATAAAATGAATTTTTTAGATTAGAATGTCTCTTTATGATAAAGAAAATCTTAGTCTTAAGAAATATTAAAAAGGAATAAGGAAAGATCATTATTTGTTTTACTTAAAAATTTCCAAAAATCACACTTCATGTTCCCTTCCCCTTCTTCAAAAACTGAATAAAGAAAGTTCTGTATATCGGAGTTAAAAGTAACGGTGTTTCAGTTTAACAAAATAAACTTCTCACAATGAAAAATAAATGGTATATACTGTAATGCAATCCATTTATTTTTAGAAAGGTGGGCTCACATATGAAGTTTTAACAACTTTCATCAAGTCTCAACTAGCTCTTCACTAATCTGAATCTTATTTTACACATTGCTATATACCCACATACTTTTGCGCACAGAGGTGGAACTGCTTCTGATGCTGGATACCATGCAAGCCTCCAGGGAGATATTAAGTACTACAGCAACAACAGAATAACAAGGTGTTGAGTGGAAAGGAATGAACCAGATGGAATCCCTATACTAGTAGGTAATATATGTGCTGACAAAGCAAACATAAAAGAGACGGAGTAGAACGTATTCTGCCTATAATAAAGACACCTTAGGTCAAATTCAAGTGTGATCATAGGGAAACGTCTAGTAGCTCTATTTAATAAATAAACAAGAAGAGTAGGCACTTCTCAGTATAGGAAAAATGTTATGCCCCTCCATATGGGTTTACCATCATCCATAATAGCACTAATGCAGTATGTGAAACGTTATGGTTCTAACTTGTAATAGAGGAACTTTATATCATTAGTAAAGTGTTGAAGGTGCCTCTTCATCTGGCAGTTTCCAATGCAGTCAAAAAAACGAAAGAAATAAAAAAAAAAGTCCTTTCATACATTACTCACATGGCCATGAATTGGCGAATGACTGCACAGTTTCAAAGGTTAGTGGAATTGTAAAAGTTGGGGATATAGATTAATTATCTACAGTATATGGAAAACATTAATTTGACTAGTAAAAAAATAATATATATATATATATATATATATATATATATATATATATATATACATATCTTTGTTGGCAGTAAAAAATATGATAACAAATATATATATTTTTATATATAAAAACTGCTGATTTTTAATAGATTATCTACATAGGTGTACAGAGGCCCATTATCAACAACAATCTGTCCTGTGTTCCAATTGCACGTTGTGTTTGCTAATCCAAGTTTATCATTTTAAAAGGCTAATTGATCATTAGAAAACCCTTTTGAAATTATGTTAGCACAGTTGAAAACTGCTATAATGATTAAAGAAGGAATCCCCCATGTAGCATCGTCTAGTGCAGGGTGAGAGGGGCATCATCTAGTGCAGGGTGAGAGGGAACTTGTTCCTAGCAGAGAAGTGACATGTGCTGCTGTGGCTGATGTATAATGTAATGCTGATACTTCACACATTAAGGTAAGGTTTATTTTTATAAAAAATTTCTCTCTGTCTCAGATTTTACAGCTTCCCATAGTAGTTCTGCTGTTCCAGTCAGTAAACTTATATTTGTCTGCACCTCCATGCTTCCTCCTCAGTCTTTACCTTGCTTTGCTTTTTGGGGGGCCCAAAATAAATGCTTGCACAGGGCCCTGTAGACATTAGGTCTGCCACTGATTTTTACTATGCGATACCATGCATCGCATTAAATTGTATGTACTTAAAAAAATATATAATGTATAATATATAAATAAATTAAAAACCAACATTTAATTAATTAATTAATTAATTCATTCATTAGTAAATAAATTAATCCACAGTGGAGGAATGTATATATTTATTTACTTATTAGTACTGCTTAGGTCCAGTTTCACATATTGCGATTTATTTCATATTTTTTTAAAAATGATTAGCCACTGCTGAGCTAATCATTTTTAAAAAAATGATTTAGTTGTTTTTTGGGATGTTGGGGTGGAGAGCAAAATTGCATGGGGGGCCCAAGAAAATGTTTGCCCAGGGTCCAGTCAATATTAAATTTTTTAAATGTTTTAATTGTTATTAAAGTATTACCTTGAGTCCAGGTGGCACTCTGTTTTTCTTTTGTTGTGGATCTAGGCAGAGTTACAAAGAAAAAGCCATATCTCAGACCAATACAAAGAAAAGATTGAGATGGGCAAATAAACACAGACACTGGACAGAGGAAGATTGGAAAACAGTGTTATGGACACACAAATCTAACTTTGAGGGGTCTGGATCACAAAGAATAACATTTTTGAGAAGCAGACCAAAGGAAAAGATGCCAGAGGAGTGCTTGACACCCTCTGTCAAGCATGGTGAAGCAATGTGATGGTCTGGGGGTGCTTTGGTGGAAGTAAATTGGGAGATTCATACAGGGTAAAAGGGAACTTGAAGAAAGAGGGCTATCATTACATTTTGCAATGCTAAGCCATAACCTGTGGACAGCGCTTGATTTGAGCCAATAACCTTCTATAACAGGACAATGACCCAAAGCACAGCTCCAAACTATGCAATAACTATTTAGGAAAGAAGCAGTAAAGCTGGTATTCTGTCTTTAACGGAGTGGCCAGCACACCAGATCTCAACTCTACTGAGCTGTTGTCAGAGCAGCTTGACCGTATAGCACATAAGAGGTGCACATCAAGCTAACTTGTGGTAAGGTGTTTCAGGAAGCATGGTGTGAAATCTCTTCAGATTACCTCAACAAATTGACAACTAGAATGCCAAAAGTCTGCAGGGCTGTAATTGCTGCACATGGAAGATTCTTTAATGAAAGCAAAGTTTTAAGGACAATTATTATTTCACTTAAAATTCATTATTTCTAACCGACTATATTTCCTATTCAAAATCATTTAATTTCATGTATGTTTCATGGAAAATAAGGATGTTTTTTTAATATAAAAGATGCATTTAGATGGGTTAGCAGCAATGAGGATGGAAACAGACTGCAATAGTTAACTATGAAAGTCGAGGTTAAGCAATATCCTTTAAAAACCTGATTTTTTAATTTGTTTTATTTGTTTTTATTGAGGCATCATATAAATATACAATTGTTTAAACACAAGGTATTCCAAACAGGGTGCATCTCATACAGTTGTGAGTAAATGAGAATCCTGCAAAAAAAAAATGTCCAATGTTCACTCTAACAGAGTCCTTTGAAGATGAGTCAATTGATGTGATTGGATAACCAATTGAGTCTCTTTTCAAATATGATGATGCTTAATGAGAGAAAGGCAGTATTACATGAGCAGAAGACAAACATATAAAAATAGAAGCTAGATATAAATTGCATTTATATATATTAATTTGCATATCTAATATATGATAAAACATCATGAAACAAAAAAAGTTTAGATAATGTGTGCATCAAAACTATATTTATATTACAATCAGACCTTGAAGATGTAATATTCACACTGCGTAAAAACCTGATTTTAATGAGGCCAG
Organism: Bombina bombina; assembly: GCF_027579735.1. Taxonomy (NCBI): domain Eukaryota; kingdom Metazoa; phylum Chordata; class Amphibia; order Anura; family Bombinatoridae; genus Bombina; species Bombina bombina. The sequence continues at coordinate 573,662,907 of NC_069504.1, forward strand.
TAATGTTACTGACAATATGAAAGTACAAGTGTGAATTACAATCAAATATTAAAAATTAAATATAAAAACACGCAAATTGTAGATGTGGTTGTCCTGAAGTGACTATAGAAGTATGTCCACCATGCTAAAAAACATATAACATTTAGATGGTTATATAGTGTTGAGGATGTATTGAGAGGACAATAGGCAGGGCTGTCTTTAACACAGGGCAAAAGGGGCAGCTGCCAGGGCTCTGTCTTTGTTGAGGGGCCCAAGAGTCATGCCAGACTGCTGATGTCATGTGATATGGGGGGGTTGACACAGTCAGTCCTAATACTGTCACAGTCAAAAATTCTCTGCTTATATTTATTTGTGAGAAACTGTGCCAGACCGTGCCGGTGTCATGTGACATGTCAAGCTAGTGCCATGTGCTGTTTTAGATGTGCACTGTGCAGCACTGAATGCTAAGCCCTAACTCGGCATCCAGCCAATCCCACTGCATCAGAAAATGTCCACTGTTACCAGGTAACTGCTCTGGTGGTGGGGATGTTTCTGGGTAGGGCTGACTGTAGGCGCATGCAGCAGAAAGCTGGAGCGGCAGGCACGTGAGGATTTGAGCATCTGTGCAGCTGCACACACTGCTCTCTTAAGTCTTGAGGCTGTGTGACTCATCTCACACTGTATCCATGCAGCCTTGGGCAGACACTATCCAGTCTGCTGGTCCCCTTAGCCCTTCTCTTTCTGCTTTGGCCCTAAAATCAACTAACAGAAATTTGTTAGGGGAACATTGCTTTGTAGAAAAGTTTTAGTGGGAAGAATAAGTGAGTGCACACGCCCCTCCCCCATGCAGCATTGTCTAGTGCAGGGTGAGAGGGAACGTGTTCCTAGCAAAGAAGTGACATGTGCTGCTGTGGCTGATGTATAGTGTCATGCTGATACTTTACATATTAAGGTAAGGTTTATTTTTATAGTTTTTTTCTCTCTGTCTCAGATTTTACAGCTTCCCATAGTAGTTCTGCTGTTCTAGTCAGTAAACTTATATTTGTCTGCACCTCCATGCTTCCTCCTCAGTCTTTACCTTGCTTTGCTCCGGTTGGCTGCCCTAAATCTCTAGCTAACCTCACACCAGAATCACATTCAAAAGTATATTAAATTAATCCACAGTGGAGGAATTTATATATTTATTTACTTATTAGTACTGCTTAGGTCCAGTTTCACATATTGCACATTTTTTTTAAATGATTAGCCCAGCAGTGGATGGTCCACTAATAATAATAACTGGGCTAATAATTTAAATAATAAAAAAAATTGATTTAGTTGTTTTTTGGGATGTTGGGGTGGAGAGCGAAATTACATGGTGGGGGCAAGAAAATGTTTGCCCAGGGTCCAGTCAATATTAAAGACGGCCCTGACAATAGGTTAAATAGACTGTAATGTCAAACTTTAATGATTCAGATTGAGCATGCATTTTTAAACAACTATTCGATTTACTTATATTATTTAATTCTCTTAGTATTCTTTGTTGAAAATCATACCTATGTAGGCTCAGGAGCAGCAATGCAATAATTGGAGATAACTGCTGATTGGTGGGTGCACATATGTCTCTTGTCATTGGCTCCAAAAATATCTGTTATGCTAGTTCTCAGTAGGTCATTGCTGCTCCTTCAACAAAAGTCTTCCTTCGGCATATGTGACACAGCCCTCTCGTGGCTCTCTTCCTACCTGTAATAAACTCCCTCCTTGACCCATTGCAATCCGGATTTCGTCCCCATCACTCCACAGAAACAGCAATTGTTAAGGTTACCAACGACCTACTTACAGCAAAATCAAAAGGCCACTTCTCTCTGCTTATTCTCCTTGATCTGTCTGCAGCCTTTGACACTGTTGACCACCCTCTCTTGCTCCAAACCTTCCAATCCTTTGGCATATGTGACACAGCCCTCTCGTGGCTTTCTTCCTACCTGTCAAACCGTACCTTTAGTGTAGCCTTCTCTGGTGCCTCCTCTGCCCCGTCACCACTTTCTGTCGGAGTACCGCAAGGCTCTGTCCTCGGTCCCCTTCTCTTCTCAATCTACACGTCATCACTAGATTCCCTAATAAAGTCCCATGGTTTACAATATCATTTTTATGCCGATGACACCCAAATCTACTTCTCTGCACCAGACCTTTCTCCTTCCTTGCTAACCCGTGTCACTAACTGTCTTTCTCACATCTCCAACTGGATGTCCTCTCACTACCTCAAGCTAAATCTCTCCAAAACTGAGCTCCTTATTTCCCCCCCTTCTTCAAAACTCTCCACCCCCAATCTCTCTATAACTGTCGACAACTCCATCATTACCCCTACCCCGGCATGCCCGATCCCTCTGGGTCACATTTGACTCAGATCTTTCTTTCACTCCTCACATTCAGTCTTTGGCTAAAGCCTGCCGCTTCCACCTTAAAAACATCTCTAAAATTAGACACTTCCTTACACAAGACACAACTAAGATTTTAATCCACTCTCTCATCCTCTCCCGCCTCGATTACTGCAACTCTGTCCTCTCTGGTCTCCCCACCTACCACCTAGCTCCTTTACAATCCTTAATGAATGCCTCTGCCAGACTCATCTTCCTTACAAGTCGCTATTCATCTGCTGCACCTCTCTGCCAATCTCTTCACTGGCTTCCTCTTGTCTCTAGGATCAAACACAAAATTCTTACTCTGACATACAAAACCCTCAACTGCACTGCTCCCCTCTATGTCTCAGACCTTGTCTCCAGATACTCCCCCGTCCCCTTCGCTCTGCTCACGACCTCCTACTCTCCTCCTCTCTTGTCACCTCATCACACCCCCGTTTACAGGACTTCTCCAGACTGGCTCCCATCTTGTGGAACTCTCTGCCTTGCTCCACAAGACTCTACTGTTCAGGGATGCATACAACCTACGCTAACCTTTCTTTATACCAGTTCATCTCCTCCATTGCTATCCCCTGAACCCCCCTAGCATGTAAGCTTAAGAGTCCAGCTGTTTGTTGATCACCTTCTCAAGAGCTGACTACAACAGTGCAACTCTTGGCAGGGCCCTCTACCCATTTGATCCCTATAGCTGTTTTTTTTTGTACTCCACTTTTGTTAATAGCGCTGCGGAATCTGTTGGTGCTCTACAAATAACCAATAATAATAATAATATAATTGTTAAGTTGACAAAAATTGTTCTGAATCGTGAAAGAAAAGTGTTGAGTTTCATGTCCCTTTAATATAACACAAGTGTTTTCCTTACAGACTGAACAAAGAGGTAACTTGAATAAAGCATTACTGTAATGTTAAGAGGTGTGAATTGGCTATTGTATGTGTCAGTTTCGGGAGACCTCTCAGTTTCTATTGAAAAGAGGTACTAAACATATGAAAAGTCCTTTTCTGGAAGGTTTTTGGTTGAAAACTTGTTTGCGGGTGGCAGAGTTTTAACAAAAAAAATCATAGCTTAATAATTACTTAAGAAACTGGGCTACCAATTTGGTTGGAAAGAAAAAATAGACGTTTTTGGTAGTAAATTGCTGATAGATTTTGATTGAGGACTATAGCTCTTATTATTTTGTTTCTTCGGTTAAAAAGACCACAGTGTTTCTGCATAATTGTTTTAGACACTGATTTTGTTTTATGTTAGGATTCACTGATTTTAGTGATCAAAATAATTTTTTTTATTGATAAAGAAGTGAATGTCTGTGTACAACTTGAAATCAAGGACTGATTGCTTAGTGGCTGAATAGCAGAACTCCCACTATTTTATTGGTGCACAGCAACAAGCCTCACAGGTATAAAAACAAAAGAACCTTCTCAGAACATGAACATCCTTAAAAAATTTTTACTGAAATGCATTTTAAAAATACCCTCATTTAAATTCAAGAAAGAACCAAAAAAAAGACTTATGTCCCTTTAACATCATCTGAAAAAATTCTAGTTGTATATACGAGAATTAGTCAATGACAGGCTATAAGGTCACACCATTTAAAGGGACATGAAAATCAAACATTTTCTTTCATGATTCAGATAGAGAACACAATTCAAAGACAATATTTTTTACTTCTATTGTCAAATTGGCTTTGTTCTCATGGTATACTTTTTGAAGCAGATACCTGGATAAGTAGCGTGCTCATGTCTGGAGCACTGTATGTCAACAAACATTGCTGCCTTCTAGTGTTCTTGTAAATGTATAACATTCTTATATATATGTATATAATCAGTGGTTGAAAATTATCCCAAAAAGCTACTAGTCAGAGGAAAAATCTTACTAGTATATTAGTACACTATAAATTTTGGAGCCACTAATTGCTAAACTTTAATACAAATTTTTGGGTCTAATAAAATGAATGTCTTTATCTAGACTCATTATAAAGAAAATAGGAGCATATAGTTGTGTATGTATTAATTTATTTAGTGTTTGCTTATTTGATTTGTTGCATTATTGTGACAGCCCTGTTTGGGAATGAACTTTAGACTCCTGATTTGCAGCCTGTAGCTCTGTCTCTTTGGCATCAGAGGGCTTTAGCTTGTGCTGATGCTTTCAGAGACCTTTTGCCTGCACTGGTTGTGCTCATTAGCTTCACCTGCCTGCCAGATGCAGGCAAATACTTCATCAGCACTGCTTTAAAAGGCAGCCTCACAGACCAGTTTCTGCCCTGACATTGTGGTTCTACCAGTTTGTTAGTGCCTCTGATCTTGCCTGGTTTCCTGTTTGTTTTTTCCTCTGGTTTCTGAATTTGGCTTGCCTCCTGAATACTCTCTTGGATTTCCCTTTTGTTTGATGAAAGATCTGACTGCTATTCTGGTATACCGAACTTGACCCTGTCTCCTGGTGACTTATCGGACTGCTCTCAGGTATCTGACTCTCAGCTTGTCTTCTGGCTATACTCTGATCACAAGCCTGTCACTGCTACCCATTATCCTGTGTCCCCATCCTGCCTTCTCTGGTATCCTGCTCCTGTACTCAAGTTCTGCAGAGGGCGCCTGCCAAGCACTGGTACCCTGTTTTAGTGCCTAGCCCTGCAGAGGGCGCATGCTAAGTTCCAATATCCAGCTACTGCAGTCAAACTCTGCAAAGGGTATCTGCTAGTGTCAGTCTCCAGCTACTGCACTCAAGCTCTACAGAGGGTGTCTTTCAAATTCATGTATCCAGTTACTGTATCCTAGCTCTACAGAGGGTATCTGCCAAGTGCCAGTCTAAAAGGGGTAGTTCCATTAAGAAACCCATACCACTGGCCCCTTTTAGTGCACAAGACAGCCTTAAAGGGATAGTTAACCCAAAAATTATTCTAAGTGATATATATAAAGTTTCAAGAGATCATTATTTACAAATGTAGCCCAATTTTGATAATATATAGCTTTTACAAGTAAAAGCATTTACTGTTCGTGCCTCTGCTGTCTTTTACTTTTAGCCTGCTTTTTAAGGCAGACTTCTCTTTACGCCATAACATCGCCAGATTACACATCTTTTAAGCTGAGCTCGGGTTAGTACAGTGATTCAGACCAATCCCAGGACAGCTGTTTCGTGGTTTTTGCCACTCATCAGCTGGGAGTAGGTTGAATAACTGCTGGGTAAAGTCTGCCTTAAAAAGCAGGCTAAAAGTAAAACAGTGAGTAATTGGGAACCTCATTTGCATATCTTACCCAGAATCCTTTGCTGCATTGGAAACAATGTATTCAGAGAGTTGCTGTGGGAAGTCTTCTGACTTGTCTAGATTTGTAAATGGGTTACACAATTAGTTATTTTCTCTACATTTTATTTATATATATATATATATATATATATATATATATATATATATACACACACACACATATTAAATATGGAAGTCAAGCAGAGTTTAAGATTACTGGTACAGTGCACCTCTTCACCCCACCACCACTTGTGCAGAGGGTCTGAACCATACAAATAAATATATAAACCTGTGTAAAGGGTCATACAATACTCCCAGCTGCCTTCTCCAGTGCCTGGGATACAGTTACACACACAGCATGGAGGAGGGGCATGACCTCATGCAAAACTTTCTGCCTTCCAGGAAGCTCACTCCCAAGCACCATGCATGCTGGGAATTAGAGTCCAGAGTTGCAAAAAAAAAAAACAGAGTAAAATACTGAACTACAAATTCCAGAATACTATATAACTCACTTTAAAATTGAGCTAAATTTTAAAAGAAAGTTTAAAAGAAAAAATGGACATTCAATTGAATTTGTACTCCTGGTGGAGAGGAAAATCCAGGGGAAGGCAAATGCCCCCCCCCCCCCCCCCTTGTGGACACCCATATGTATGACTAGAGCTTCTACACAATAAACGCCTCAAAGGAGTCTCTCTGAAAGCAGATATTCACTGAGAACCTGTTTAATGCACCCATAGGCCAAATGTAATAATGTAATACTGCTCTAATTCTAGAGTATTATGAATGTTACAAGTCAGTACCAAACCTAAAATTTTAAAGCTGTTTTGTAAAGATTTAAAAAAATAACTAAAATATTCACTACAATTTATTTTCATACAAAAAAATCTAGTTATGTTTTCAAAATTCCCATTGAAATACTTGATTGATAAAAACAAATGGCAATGGATCACCTTTACTTAAAGAGACTCTGTACTCAAAATAGTTATGCCATCCATATAAAAAAGCAGCAATTAAACATGTCAGCACTGGAATGGGGTGAAAGCTATATTTCAAAATTGCAGCACCAATGACTAGAGGGAGGCGGGGAATAACCTTAATGCTATGCATATAAAATGTATTTAGGGCCGACTACGAGTGGAGCGCAAAATAAAGCTTACGTGAGCGTGATATTTGTGTTCCACACAGTAATACCAGCACACAACAGTGCGCTTCCATAAGCTTCAATGGGAGCCTCATTCTGATGCCACAAGACACGGCTGGGAACCTAGCGCAGCAAAGGGGGTACGTCGCACAGCGATGGGCAACAAATATTAAATATATATGAATATGTATATACACATATTAACACATAAATATATATGTATATAAGCATATACATTTATATTTATAGAGCACACACAGTCCCCAAAGACTGCAATGTAAAGGCAATTTTCAATCCCATTTTTTTTAAATAAAAATGCTAATAGTTTTTTTATTTTTAAAACCCACACTAGACTAAAATTTGGGGGCAATCAAGGCACTTTTGGAAAATTAACCAGGGATCTGACCTCTGATTCCTTTTCAGAGAGCTAATTGCTACATGTAATGTAATTGGTTATTTATTGCCTGCCCATATACGCAATAAATTAGCACTTCCTCCTCAGTCTTTACCTTGCTTTGCTCCGGGTGGCTGCCCTAAATCTCTTTAACTAGCTAACCTCACACCAGAATCACATTCAAAAGTATATTAAATTAATCCACAGTGGAGGAATTTATATATTTATTTACTTATTAGTACTGCTTAGGTCCAGTTTCACATATTGCACATTTTTTTTAAATGATTAGCCCAGCAGTGGATGGTCCACTAATAATAATAACTGGGCTAATAATTTAAATAATAAAAAAAAATTGATTTAGTTGCTTTTTGGGATGTTGGGGTGGAGAGCGAAATTACATGGTGGGGGCAAGAAAATGTTTGCCCAGGGTCCAGTCAATATTAAAGACGGCCCTGACAATAGGTTAAAGAGACTGTAATGTCAAACTTTAATGATTCAGATTGAGCATGCATTTTTAAACAACTATTCGATTTACTTATATTATTTAATTCTCTTAGTATTCTTTGTTGAAAATCATACCTATGTAGGCTCAGGAGCAGCAATGCAATAATTGGAGATAACTGCTGATTGGTGGGTGCACATATGTGTTTTGTCATTGGCTCCAAAAATATCTGTTATGCTAGTTCTCAGTAGGTCATTGCTGCTCCTTCAACAAAAGTCTTCCTTCGGCATATGTGACACAGCCCTCTCGTGGCTCTCTTCCTACCTGTAATAAACTCCCTCCTTGACCCATTGCAATCCGGATTTCGTCCCCATCACTCCACAGAAACAGCAATTGTTAAGGTTACCAACGACCTACTTACAGCAAAATCAAAAGGCCACTTCTCTCTGCTTATTCTCCTTGATCTGTCTGCAGCCTTTGACACTGTTGACCACCCTCTCTTGCTCCAAACCTTCCAATCCTTTGGCATATGTGACACAGCCCTCTCGTGGCTCTCTTCCTACCTGTCAAACCGTACCTTTAGTGTAGCCTTCTCTGGTGCCTCCTCTGCCCCGTCACCACTTTCTGTCGGAGTACCGCAAGGCTCTGTCCTCGGTCCCCTTCTCTTCTCAATCTACACGTCATCACTAGGTTCCCTAATAAAGTCCCACGGTTTACAATATCATTTTTATGCCGATGACACCCAAATCTACTTCTCTGCACCAGACCTTTCTCCTTCCTTGCTAACCCGTGTCACTAACTGTCTTTCTCACATCTCCAACTGGATGTCCTCTCACTACCTCAAGCTAAATCTCTCCAAAACTGAGCTCCTTATTTTCCCCCCTTCTTCAAAACTCTCCACCCCCAATCTCTCTATAACTGTCGACAACTCCATCATTACCCCTACCCCGGCATGCCCGATCCCTCTGGGTCACATTTGACTCAGATCTTTCTTTCACTCCTCACATTCAGTCTTTGGCTAAAGCCTGCCGCTTCCACCTTAAAAACATCTCTAAAATTAGACACTTCCTTACACAAGACACAACTAAGATTTTAATCCACTCTCTCATCCTCTCCCGCCTCGATTACTGCAACTCTGTCCTCTCTGGTCTCCCCACCTACCACCTAGCTCCTTTACAATCCTTAATGAATGCCTCTGCCAGACTCATCTTCCTTACAAGTCGCTATTCATCTGCTGCACCTCTCTGCCAATCTCTTCACTGGCTTCCTCTTGTCTCTAGGATCAAACACAAAATTCTCACTCTGACATACAAAGCCCTCAACTGCACTGCTCCCCTCTATGTCTCAGACCTTGTCTCCAGATACTCCCCCGTCCCCTTCGCTCTGCTCACGACCTCCTACTCTCCTCCTCTCTTGTCACCTCATCACACCCCCATTTACAGGACTTCTCCAGACTGGCTCCCATCTTGTGGAACTCTCTGCCTTGCTCCACAAGACTCTACTGTTCAGGGATGCATACAACCTACGCTAACCTTTCTTTATACCAGTTCATCTCCTCCATTGCTATCCCCTGAACCCCCCTAGCATGTAAGCTTAAGAGTCCAGCTGTTTGTTGATCACCTTCTCAAGAGCTGACTACAACAGTGCAACTCTTGGCAGGGCCCTCTACCCATTTGATCCCTATAGCTGTTTTTTTTTTTGTACTCCACTTTTGTTAATAGCGCTGCGGAATCTGTTGGTGCTCTACAAATAACCAATAATAATAATAATAATATAATTGTTAAGTTGACAAAAATTGTTCTGAATCGTGAAAGAAAAGTGTTGAGTTTCATGTCCCTTTAATATAACACGAGTGTTTTCCTTACAGACTGAACAAAGAGGTAACTTGAATAAAGCATTACTGTAATGTTAAGAGGTGTGAATTGGCTATTGTATGTGTCAGTTTCGGGAGACCTCTCAGTTTCTATTTAAAAGAGGTACTAAACATATGAAAAGTCCTTTTCGGGAAGGTTTTTGGTTGAAAACTTGTTTGCGGGTTGCAGAGTTTTAACAAAAAAAATCATAGCTTAATAATTACTTAAGAAACTGGGCTACCAATTTGGTTGGAAGGAAAAAATAGATGTTTTTGGTAGCAAATTGCTGATAGATTTTGATTGAGGACTATAGCTCTTATTATTTTGTTTCTTCGGTTAAAAAGACCACAGTGTTTCTGCATAATTGTTTTAGACACTGATTTTGTTTTATGTTAGGATTCACTGATTTTAGTGATCAAAATAAGTTTTTTTATTGATAAAGAAGTGAATGTCTGTGTACAACTTGAAATCAAGGACTGATTGCTTAGTGGCTGATTAGCAGAACTCCCACTATTTTATTGGTGCACAGCAACAAGCCTCACAGGTATAAAAACAAAAGAACCTTCTCAGAACATGAACATCCTTAAATTTTTTTTACTGAAATGCATTTTAAAAATACCCTCATTTAAATTCAAGAAAGAACCAAAAAAAAAAGACTTATGTCCCTTTAACATCATCTGAAAAAATTCTAGTTGTATATACGAGAATTAGTCAATGACAGGCTATAAGGTCACACCATTTAAAGGGACATGAAAATCAAACATTTTCTTTCATGATTCAGATAGAGAACACAATTCAAAGACAATATTTTTTAATTCTATTGTCAAATTGGCTTTGTTCTCATGGTATACTTTTTGAAGCAGATACCTGGATAAGTAGCGTGCTCATGTCTGGAGCACTGTATGTCAACAAACATTGCTGCCTTCTAGTGTTCTTGTAAATGTATAACATTCTTATATATATGTATATAATCAGTGGTTGAAAATTATCCCAAAAAGCTACTAGTCGGAGGAAAAATCTTACTAGTATATTAGTACACTATAAATTTTGGAGCCACTAATTGCTAAACTTTAATACAAATTTTTGGGTCTAATAAAATGAATGTTTTTATCTAGACTCATTATAAAGAAAATAGGAGCATATAGTTGTGTATGTATTAATTTATTTAGTGTTTGCCCTGTTTAGGAATGAACTTTTGACTCCTGATTTGCAGCCTGTAGCCCTGTCTCTTTGGCATCAGAGGGCTTTAGCTTGTGCTGATGCTTTCAGAGACCTTTTGCCTGCACTGGTTGTGCTCATTAGCTTCACCTGCCTGCCAGATGCAGGCAAATACTTCATCAGCACTGCTTTAAAAGGCAGCCTCACAGACCAGTTTCTGCCCTGACATTGTGGTTCTACCAGTTTGTTAGTGCCTATGATCTTGCCTGGTTTCCTGTTTGTTTTTTCCTCTGGTTTCTGAATTTGGCTTGCCTCCTGAATACTCTCTTGGATTTCCCTTTTGTTTGATGAAAGATCGGACTGCTATTCTGGTATACCGAACTTGACCCTGTCTCCTGGTGACTTATTGGACTGCTCTCAGGTATCTGACTCTCAGCTTGTCTTCTGGCTATACTCTGATCACAAGCCTGTCACTGCTACCCATTATCCTGTGTCCCCATCCTGCCTTCTCTGGTATCCTGCTCCTGTACTCAAGTTCTGCAGAGGGCGCCTGCCAAGCACTGGTACCCTGTTTTAGTGCCTAGCCCTGCAGAGGGCGCATGCTAAGTTCCAATATCCAGCTACTGCAGTCAAACTCTGCAAAGGGTATCTGCTAGTGTCAGTCTCCAGCTACTGCACTCAAGCTCTACAGAGGGTGTCTTTCAAATTCATGTATCCAGTTACTGTATCCTAGCTCTACAGAGGGTATCTGCCAAGTGCCAGTCTAAAAGGGGTAGTTCCATTAAGAAACCCATACCACTGGCCCCTTTTAGTGCACAAGACAGCCTTAAAGGGATAGTTAACCCAAAAATTATTCTAAGTGATATATATAAAGTTTCAAGAGATCATTATTTACAAATGTAGCCCAAATTTGATAATATATAGCTTTTACAAGTAAAAGCATTTATTGTTCGTGCCTCTGCTGTCTTTTACTTTTAGCCTGCTTTTTAAGGCAGACTTCTCTTTACGCCATAACATCGCCAGATTACACATCTTTTAAGCTGAGCTCGGGTTAGTACAGTGATTCAGACCAATCCCAGGACAGCTGTTTCGTGGTTTTTGCCACTCATCAGCCGGGAGTAGGTTGAATAACTGCTGGGTAAAGTCTGCCTTAAAAAGCAGGCTAAAAGTAAAACAGTGAGTAATTGGGAACCTCATTTGCATATCTTACCCAGAATCCTTTGCTGCATTGGAAACAATGTATTCAGAGAGTTGCTGTGGGAAGTCTTCTGACTTGTCTAGATTTGTAAATGGGTTACACAATTAGTTATTTTCTCTACATTTTATTTATATATATATATATATATATATATATATATATATATATATATACACACACACATATTAAATATGTAAGTCAAGCAGAGTTTAAGATTACTGGTACAGTGCACCTCTTCACCCCACTACCACTTGTGCAGAGGGTCTGAACCATACAAATAAATATATAAACCTGTGTAAAGGGTCATACAATACTCCCAGCTGCCTTCTCCAGTGCCTGGGATACAGTTACACACACAGCATGGGGGAGGGGCATGACCTCATGCAAATCTTTCTGCCTTCCAGGAAGCTCACTCCCAAGCACCATGCATGCTGGGAATTAGAGTCCAGAATTGCAGAAAAACAAAACAGAGTAAAATACTGAACTACAAATTCCAGAATACTATATAACTCACTTTAAAATTGAGCTAAATTTTAAAAGAAAGTTTAAAAGAAAAAATGGACATTCAATTGAATTTGTACTCCTGGTGGAGAGGAAAATCCAGGGGAAGGCAAATGCCCCCCCCCCCCCCCTTGTGGACACCCATATGTATGACTAGAGCTTCTACACAATAAACGCCTCAAAGGAGTCTCTCTGAAAGCAGATATTCACTGAGAACCTGTTTAATGCACCCATAGGCCAAATGTAATAATGTAATACTGCTCTAATTCTAGAGTATTATGAATGTTACAAGTCAGTACCAAACCTAAAATTTTAAAGCTGTTTTGTAAAGATTTAAAAAAATAACTAAAATATTCACTACAATTTATTTTCATACAAAAAAATCTAGTTATGTTTTCAAAATTCCCATTGAAATACTTGATTGATAAAAACAAATGGCAATGGATCACCTTTACTTAAAGAGACTCTGTACTCAAAATAGTTATGCCATCCATATAAAAAAGCAGCAATTAAACATGTCAGCACTGGAATGGGGTGAAAGCTATATTTCAAAATTGCAGCACCAATGACTAGAGGGAGGCGGGGAATAACCTTAATGCTATGCATATAAAATGTATTTAGGGCCGACTACGAGTGGAGCGCAAAATAAAGCTTACGTGAGCGTGATATTTGTGTTCCACACAGTAATACCAGCACACAACAGTGCGCTTCCATAAGCTTCAATGGGAGCCTCATTCTGATGCCACAAGACACGGCTGGGAACCTAGCGCAGCAAAGGGGGTACGTCGCACAGCGATGGGCAACAAATATTAAATATATATGAATATGTATATACACATATTAACACATAAATATATATGTATATAAGCATATACATTTATATTTATAGAGCACACACAGTCCCCAAAGACTGCAATGTAAAGGCAATTTTCAATCCCATTTTTTTTAAATAAAAATGCTAATAGTTTTTTTATTTTTAAAACCCACACTAGACTAAAATTTGGGGGCAATCAAGGCACTTTTGGAAAATTAACCAGGGATCTGACCTCTGATTCCTTTTCAGAGAGCTAATTGCTACATGTAATGTAATTGGTTATTTATTGCCTGCCCATATACGCAATAAATTAGCACTGTACTTTTAATCTAGACCTTAGTGTTTAATGTCCCTTTAAGGATCATGTTGGTGGTGTCTCACTGATGTTTCGGTGGGGCCATGGAGGGAGGGAATGAGGGCATGACCAGGTCATGGGTAGGTTAAGGTTATGTGCATGAGTAGGACATGACATAGGCATAACAGAGGCTGTCCTGGTGGGAGCTGGACCATCATTAAATTTGCCCTGGCTGAGAAGCTGCGAGTGGATAGTAGCCATGTCTGTTAGTGTGCATTATCAGGACATATCTATAAGCCAATGGGCACTTAAAAGAAGTAACTATCAGCCAATGAGCAGCAGCAGGAAGTACATAGCTGATACAGCTGTAAAAATGTTTTACTTCCTCTTGTATTTAACAATAAAAAATGCTTGTCATATGATTGACTGCAGTGTCCCTTTAAGATATATAGTAAAGATTTTAGTTTCTAAGTCTCATTGAAAAAAGCTAAGCTAAATGTAAAAATAAAATTACATGAATACCCTTGGAGCTGAAAATTGTATTATGGGGATTAACAATAAAAAGTTTAATTTCAGAAAAACAGAAAAATATATTTTGTCACTGTTGATTTAGCCACATCATATACAATATAAATATTTTTCTGGTAAAGCAATGAATTGTTGCATTCTTTAAGTGAATTCTATTTAATACCCATGTGTGCATTAAAATGTTTAGAGTAACTGGCGCTTGGAGAAAGGTTATGCCAGTTCTAGTTTTCCATACTACTATAAAAGAGGAAGGTGGTGTGTGTGCCATATGTTACAGATTACAGGCTTGGGAGTGAAAAACATACATGCCTACAAGACATCTACTGTGACAATTCCTTTCCGGATTTGCCTGTAACTGCTTTTACTGCCTTTTTTCCAGGAGTTACTGTAAAATGTGTAAAACACTGCATAGGTCCTACGTTATGTTTCTCCTAAAGGCAACCTTGCTTTGGCTGAGAGCGGGGTAAAAAAATGGTTTAAAGAGAAGGTTAAATTTAAATTTAAATTTGCAATAATTTTACTTAATGGGGCAGTAAATACCTTGAGATGTTTATATAAAATGTTTAGTTATGTACAATGAATCAACTTTGCCATATATTTTCATTATTTATTTTGTGGCCTTTTCGTGTATTTTATCACTGAAAATTGAGCAGAACCTGAAATGCACCAGGTGACTTCCCAAGGCTATAACTCTGCTACATATCTGTCCCTAATTGGCTTTACCAGATAACAACTGCAATTCAGAGTACTTCATACTAACATTATGACAGTGGTTAGCCTTGTCTGTGGACTAAAGCCCAGATTGCTTCCTCCAAATAAGGCAAATGATTTTGGCTATTGAAAAATAATTGCAGTAACACATTAAGTTGTTTAAAAAAAAATTAGACTTGGTTGATATGTTATTTTGTAGCAATACAAAAGAAATGTCTTGTAATTACAATGTGTCTACTATTCATTTAAACACCATGGGCTAGATTACAAGTGGAGTGCTAAATTATTGCGCTCCTGCAAATGTGCAAATTTGCTCGTTCGCTGGAGCGCAATAATTAACCAGCCATTACAAGTAGCTGGTAATTGCTACCGCGAGGTCGTGGTAGCAAATAGCGCTACAAAAATGAACCAAAGATTAGATCTCTGGTTAATTTTCTAAAAGTGCCACATATGCCCTCAAAATAGAGGGCATTAACTACAATAGATCACTTGGGGAAATTGGCAAGGTTGCTATAGAATCTATTCTCCAATTGTTATTTTAAATAAGGCTTAGAATGTTCTTATTTTACATATTCTGAATTTGCCACAGGTATACTGTTTATATATAAACGGTTTTCACACTTTTGATTCACAATCCTTTAAAGTTTAAAGGATTGTGCTGTTTCAAGTGAGTGCTTGGGAATAAGTTTTCTGTTGTCTGTCAATATCTAATTTCCAAGGAATCACTTGGATCTGGGCCATAACATTAGTAAGAACTTCTTATATTCTAGATGTGCAGGACTTGGGATAAGACTATAATAGGCTGACAGAGCAGACATTTCATGCTTCCTTGACTATGAAGGTAGGTAGTTCAGCTCATTAATAATACATAGATTTGAAACATTTCTCTTTCTTGCCTTTATGTTTGTGTTATGTTAGCCTTAATGTTTTCAAATCTCCAAAAGAAAGAATATAGATCTTACGTGGAAAGCATAAAGATAAGTAAAAGACTAAGTTCTTACCAAGAGGGAAAAACACAAAAAGTATACAGATGACTACATGGCAATGCATAACATTTTAAAGGGACATTGTAATAATATATATATATATATATATATATATATATACTCTAATTTATCAGATCATGTCATGTTTGCATTAGTGACTCTAGCATACTATGGGCTAGATTACAAGTGGAACGATATTTATCGGTCCTGCTTGCGCGCTAACTGCATTTGACTTTGGCTTTTTGCGAATGTCAGGTACCTTGTGTATTACATGTTGAAAGTAAAAGATTTAGCTCACACACAGTTATAATATTGCAACCGTGTTAACCTGATCACATTTTCTCAAGTGCTCTAACCCAACATAAAATATTAATATTTCACATTCCAATATTATCTATTTATTGATAAATACATATTTATATATACAGTATATATATGATAGTATTTTGGTAAAAAAAAAAAAATATATATATATACTGTATGTATTTTGGTAATATATATATGTATATATATATATATATAAATATATATATATATATATATATATATATATATATATATATATATATATATAGGTTTCTTCTTCAATCAGGGACTGCTCTCACTGGGTTTAGGTAAAATAATAATGATTTAATACGTGGTAACGTTTCGGGGTTCGCAGACCCCTTCCTCAGACCAAACAATGTGCAAGTGAAAATAGTGACTTTTAAACATATTAAGCCCCACCCATCAAACAGTTCAAAGTATTGCGCCAAAATGTGTTACCATGGCAACAACACAGTTGCCTGGATACAGACATATGTTAAAAGACATAAACATATCAAATGCAAAGTGCATCCCCATCACAACAAAATAAATATTAATATCTAGTGTGAACAGAATAGTGTGTCTAAATATCATTCAACTATAATAAATATCTAGTATATCATTCTATTAAACCCTATACATATCATAGATAAAGGGTAATGATGTTTCACATGACTGCATTCAACTGTGTCAATTTAGCTTACAGACTCGAGTACAACATATAACAAAGGAGTGTAGGGGCAGAGACAGGAAAGGCATAGTACCTGTTGTATGTATTTGTGTCAACATTGTGCATCTAATTATTGCCCACATCCACATGGCCTAAACATGTCGAATGATTGGCATTGTTTCTTATGAACCCAGGAACTATGGGTGAGTAGTATTAACTAATCTTGATACTATACTATGATCTGGGTGTTTGGACCAGGGTGGATTCCATGCCATAATGGGTTCCACGCTAGGTCTGACCCAGTAACTCTCATAGAGCTGATATAGCATGATCTTGGTTTGGCCTATGAGGATTGGGACTTATGTGATGCCCATAACAGCACTGATGATGATCCAAAGGGGTACCACCCTAGATATGATATAAGTATACCGCTGACTTAGGTGCTTTCACTCGCTTTGAATCAGTGTTGGTTCATCTATGAGACCATGAACCACATCTGACTCTGATACGTCTCCAAACTTTTGACTGACACTATATTTCAAATTGTGACCTTGATTGTCATTTGTAAACAGTAGACCAATGATCTATACAAAAATCTTTGAGGTCTTACTGGAAGAGTCATTCGTACTCTGACACAAGGTCTGCTTTTATACCATGATTGTCATTTGTTAGCTGACAAACCTATGATTTATATGATGAATTTTATATATATTGTCTTACATATTTTTTATATATTCTGTTATAGCTCTTGATTTATAATATCACATATATGTGCATACATGATAACTACATATAATAGCTAAACATGTTTTATACAATCTGCTATAGCTTTTGATTTATATTATCACTTATATGTTCATATATGATAAATAGAACTATGATGGGTTAGCATTCCATAGTACGACATATACATACACACATTGTACTACAATACATATACTATAAGTCACTCATCATAATTCTAATTGCCAGCCACTATATCATATACCTTTAATAACGGTAGCTTTTAATTTAAGAGAATATGGTTATATATTTTCTTGATATATACACCATTGGGATAGCAGAAGCAGGTAGACGAACCCCTTGTTCCTATTAGTTTGGTGCATTGTCACATTGATTTATAGCGTTGAATAGTCCCCCTCTCTCATACACTAATTACATATCTCAGAATCACATATATGGGCACCTTACAACAGTCTTAACTTCTGACCCCATGTATCAAGCATAAATATACTACATTCCGGCGCTCCGTATATGTGGCTTACTTCACAGCTATATGCTAATTAGACATGTGCTTGGGATTCACCAGAAGCCACGCACATGTTGGCTCTGCAAAAATTGTGCCCGATCCGTTACCACACAAGAGATGGAGGTTGCTTAGCAGTGGATCAACCAGTTATGTTTCCACTGGTTATATCCCCTACTACTCTGAAATGTAAGCTCTATACTTTGATGAATCTGTGTAATGGTATAATTATTAGCAGACACAGTGTATACTATGTGATTTATGGACACAGTGTCGCTTTGTTACAGTTTCCGTAACTTTTGAAACATATTTATGAGACATGAGGATCTGCCACATTAATAGGGCAATAATTAGATGCACAATGTTGACACAAATACATACACCAGGTACTATGCCTTTCCTGTCTCTGCCCCTACACTCGCTTGTTATAGGTTGTACTGTGTCTGTAAGCTAAATTGACACAGTTGAATGCAGTCATGTGAAACATCATTACCCTTTATCAATGATATGTATAGGGTTTAATAGAATGATATACTAGATATTTATTATAGTTGAATGATATTTAGACACACTATTCTGTTCACACTAGATATTAATATTTATTTTGTTGTGATGGGGATGCACTTTGCATTTGATATGTTTATGTTTTTTAACATATGTCTGTATCCAGGCAACTGTGTTGTTGCCATGGTAACACATTTTGGCGTAATTCTTTGAACTGTTTGATGGGTGGGGCTTAATATGTTTAAAAGTCACTATTTTCACTTGCACATTGTTTGGTCTGAGGAAGGGGTCTGCGAACATCGAAACGTTACCACATATTATATAATTATTAATGTACCTAAACCCAGCGAGTGCAGTCCCTGATTGAAGAAACCTATTGATACATTGACTTTGCACCCTGGTTGATGACTCAGCTGAATTGTGAGTGCAGATACACATGGGAGATATATATATATATAAGTTTGTTTGACAATGCATTCACCAATCCAAAGTACGAATACCGGGGTGCTGAGTAAACTGATATATCAATTCCACTCCATTCACTCCAGAATAGACACTGCATTCACCGGCTTTGTTTAGTATAATAATACCTCACTTTTAATAAAGTTGCATTAAGAAGACATATTCCCCAAACGTTTCGGTACCAACGGGTACCTTGTTCACTGGGACACCAAGTGTGAAAAAGCGTTATATCTACAAACATACCCCCCACCTCTGTTTAAACCATATGTGTCAATTGCAATTGCAAGCAAATACCGCTAAAGTTCTCTACCATACTACTATAGACACAATGACAACAGTGAATTTGTTCAATAAGGATCGATATACTGTATTATACTTTTTTAACCTGTATAGAATAATGTGCAATAGTGATAATATGTTTTTTAAATTGTGCTTAGGTTTAGCACGATCGCCAGAGATAATGAGAGGAGCAACTGATCGTGGTTGTTGTACTGGTGACGTACACGATACATAACACGCAAACACAGGCTATGCTAATTAGCCTTGCGGTTTTGTTGTAAGTGGGTGGATGCAACCCCACAGCGGATCCCTGCTCATTGGCTCTGCTGACCGGAAATAGATGACACATATGTTTAAATAGAGGTGGGGGGTGTTTGTAGATATAACGCTTTTTCACACTTGGTGTCCCAGTGAACAAGGTACCTGGTTGGTAAGGAAACGTTTGGGGAATATGCCTTCTTAATGCAACTTTAATAAAAGTGACGTTCTATTATTCTAAACAAAGCCGGTGAGTGCAGTGTCTATTCTGGAGTGAATGGAGTGGAATATAAATAAAATAAAATAAAAATATATATATACAGTATATATAGGTATAGATGCATACAGATATATATATATAAATACAAAGAATATAAGAATATATTCACCTATGTGAAGAACATTGGAATGAGAAATAATTTACACTAAAACACAGTATAACACTTTATTGAATATGAATATTGCATAAATATGTTTTTTATGTTTTCAACTACTTGACTGGAAAGGGCTCCAATGCATTTATATATATGTGTGTGTGTATATATATATATATATATATATATATATATACACATATATTTATGTGTTTACATGTCTGTAAATACATATATACACATATAAATACATAAATAAATAAATAAGTACACACATATATACATATACAGTATTTGAATACATACATACAGGGAGTGCAGAATTATTAGGCAAATGAGTATTTTGACCACATCATCCTCTTTATGCATGTTGTCTTACTCCAAGCTGTATAGGCGTAAAAGCCTACTACCAATTAAGCATATTAGGTGATGTGCATCTCTGTAATGAGAAGGAGTGTGGTCTAATGACATCAACACCCTATATCAGGTGTGCATAATTATTAGGCAACTTCCTTTCCTTTGGCAAAATGGGTCAAAAGAAGGACTTGACAGGCTCAGAAAAGTCAAAAATAGTGAGATATCTTGCAGAGGGATGCAGCACTCTTAAAATTGCAAAGCTTCTGAAGCGTGATCATCGAACAATCAAGCGTTTCATTCAAAATAGTCAACAGGGTCGCAAGAAGCGTGTGGAAAAACCAAGGAGCAAAATAACTGCCCATGAACTGAGAAAAGTCAAGCGTGCAGCTGCCAAGATGCCACTTGCCACCAGTTTGGCCATATTTCAGAGCTGCAACATCACTGGAGTGCCCAAAAGCACAAGGTGTGCAATACTCAGAGACATGGCCAAGGTAAGAAAGGCTGAAAGACGACCACCACTGAACAAGACACACAAGCTGAAACGTCAAGACTGGGCCAAGAAATATCTCAAGACTGATTTTTCTAAGGTTTTATGGACTGATGAAATGAGAGTGAGTCTTGATGGGCCAGATGGATGGGCCCGTGGCTGGATTGGTAAAGGGCAGAGAGCTCCAGTCCGACTCAGACGCCAGCAAGGTGGAGGTGGAGTACTGGTTTGGGCTGGTATCATCAAAGATGAGCTTGTGGGGCCTTTTCGGGTTGAGGATGGAGTCAAGCTCAACTCCCAGTCCTACTGCCAGTTTCTGGAAGACACCTTCTTCAAGCAGTGGTACAGGAAGAAGTCTGCATCCTTCAAGAAAAACATGATTTTCATGCAGGACAATGCTCCATCACACACGTCCAAGTACTCCACAGCGTGGCTGGCAAGAAAGGGTATAAAAGAAGAAAATTTAATGACATGGCCTCCTTGTTCACCTGATCTGAACCCCATTGAGAACCTGTGGTCCATCATCAAATGTGAGATTTACAAGGAGGGAAAACAGTACACCTCTCTGAACAGTGTCTGGGAGGCTGTGGTTGCTGCTGCACGCAATGTTGATGGTGAACAGATCAAAACACTGACAGAATCCATGGATGGCAGGCTTTTGAGTGTCCTTGCAAAGAAAGGTGGCTATTGGTCACTGATTTGTTTTTGTTTTGTTTTTGAATGTCAGAAATGTATATTTGTGAATGTTGAGATGTTATATTGGTATCACTGGTAAAAATAAATAATTGAAATGGGTATATATTTGTTTTTTGTTAAGTTGCCTAATAATTATGCACAGTAATAGTCACCTGCACACACAGATATCCCCCTAAAATAGCTAAAACTAAAAACAAACTAAAAACTACTTCCAAAACTATTCAGCTTTGATATTAATGAGTTTTTTGGGTTCATTGAGAACATGGTTGTTGTTCAATAATAAAATTAATCCTCAAAAATACAACTTGCCTAATAATTCTGCACTCCCTGTATACATTTTAGACATGTATATGTATTTACCTCTATGTTAAAGCTCTTTGCAGTCCATTTTTTTCTGTATTTTGTGCAACTTTTTATACAAGCATAACAGTTAACCAGAGCTCTGATGTTTCGATATCCCGACGCGCGTTAAGTTCAGTTGCACTTTAGTGACCACGTTTACTTTCAACTTATAATATGTGTGCTACTTCTGATGTGCGCAAATAGCCGCAATAAACCTGATATCGCTTGCGCACCACTTGTAATCTGGCCCTATGTGTTTAATTCCTACAAAGAGGTCACAAACATGAGTAAAATAGTGTTCTTGAGCCACAAGCAGGATACAGCCTATAAGCCAATCAAGAATTGCAGTCTATCGTCAGATGTTTTCTGCTTGGGAGCTACAAGACTTTTGGTTCCAAAGCAAGACTTTACCTATGAGTTTAAACTCTTTCCGGGAGTTAAACACATAGTAAGATTAACCCATTAATGCAAAAATTATGTGTTCTAATAAATTTGAGCATTAGAATTTCCCTTTAAGGAATGGCTTAAAACCACAGAAATACGGAAACATCATACTAATATGCTGTGTTTTTTGTTACTATTCATTTATATGTGAACAAGGTCATCACCAAGAGGCAGCAAAGTAATTAAGGGGAAAAATTCTAGCCATTTTGTTAATGTGATATTTCACTTTTTAATGTCAATGGTATTGTGACCAAGAATTTGGACATGGGGTCAATCCAACAGAAAATGATCTCTCTCAGTGATGCAGTGACCTTCTTCATAATCACAAATGCTGACCTCAACAGACATTTATCTCATGGATAAAAATTCTAATCATATTGGAAATAAGTAAACAATTCTAAATAGAAATGTCTTCCAGTTGATATATACATGTAAAGAAGAGATTGACAGGTACTTTAGCTGTAACACATCCATATGAAACCTAATTACAGTTTTTAACTTTTTATTTAAAAAAAGAAGAGGCATATGCAAGGTCTACAAGGTCTACTTTACACATTCAGCCAGTGCACACCATTTAATTATTACACATAGGTATAGCACCTCAATGCATAGCAGTGGGTACATAGAAAGTGCATAAAATAAAGCAGACATACAAAGCAGAAACTTCCAACACTACAATTTCTTTTAAAATATAAAATGACTGATCTGAAGTTTTGAAAAAAACTAATAGACATTCTGCATCTCCAAGTCTGAGGCCATCAGGAAACTGTGCATATGACTCAATTACAATGGTTAACGAAATAGTATAAATGGTATAAAAAGAAAACTATTCCAACTGTCTTTATTTCCATTCCTTGGAACCAATAAGCAGCAGTGGCGTCATAGGAGAAACTGTATTAGCTTCCTGTTGACTGAGCACAGAAGCCACATTTGAAAATCCATAAGGAAACTGTATTGACTAAATCAGCTAACAAATTAACCATTATTAGAATCAGACACACCAATGGACATGCAGATTAGATAGATATAGATAGACATACAGATAGATAGATAGATAGATAGATAGATAGATAGATAGATAAATGATAGATAGATAGATAATATATAGATAGATAGACAGATAGATAGATGATAGATAGATAGATAGATAGATAAATAATAAATAGATAGATTATTGCTATTTTTGCACTTAGTAAAAAAAAACAATATATAAACAAACAAATCCAGTTAGGGTGCTAAGGTTACACTAAAAATTAAAAGAAAATCAATACAAAGTATTTACATTTGTATGTATTAAAAAAAGAACACACAATTTCACAAAATGTAACAAACAATTCCCTTTACTTAATTGTTCCATTAAAATGAGAATTAAAATAAAAATAAAATGCTTTTCTTAAAAAGGTTTAACAAGATGTTATAGTCATTTTTGGGTAAAGATTGTCTATAGACCTAGAACACTGTAATGATTAATAAGGCATAGCTTTCAGTGCTAAACTTATTAAAGTTAATTTACAAAATAATAACACTTTCTACTACATAAAGGTTTATCTTCAAAATGTAATTCTCAATTTTTAGAAAACTCCCTGTCCCATGAAAAGGTGACATACTTGTCAGAACACATAATATGAAAAAGGTGAATAGACTTCACATAAGTAATAATGGAGGAGATTATGTAACATGATAATTTAGTTAGTTACTTTGAATATGTTACACCAATTTAAGCTAGTTCAAAATATTACATAGTATGTTTAGGATGCTCAGCACTAAACCATGCCAGGAAACATCCATTGAACAGCTATGGACCATTGCATAGGTTAATATTTTTTCTTCTAAAATAAAAAATAGAATTGTGAGGAAATATTTTCTGACAAGATGTAATACTTGGCTTACCTCTCCCCTAGGTCTTGCTAGCATTGCTTCTTGAAAACAGAGAAAAGTTAATATTAAGTAGCTGACAAACATTATGATCAAGTCACTGTCAGAACTATCCTGGAGGAAAATATCCGTGTGCCAAGTAGTAGGAGCTAACAGATGCACTTGCGCTTCTCTGAGCAGAACAGTGGAGTAAGGCAGTGCTGCTAGGCACTAAGCTCCGTCTCTCAGTGCAAGCTCTTTCACTACAAGAAGCTTTGCTTTCAGAAACTGTTCTAAAGACAAGTGGAAAGCTGATCCCCTCATGTAATGACTTCTCACTGCTAGGGGAGGGGGAAGCAGACAGCAATAAGCTAGGGGCTGTAGCCTGCAGTTCATATAAAGCAAAGAAGGGGAGGTACAGAAGTGGTCCATGCCAAGATATGCATCTGCTCTGGTTATAAGGTAACTTTTGAGAGCACAAAGATATTTTATCAATGTCTTATTGTCAAAGAGCAATAACAGCAAACATTATTATATAAATGTTGTACATGATTTGTAGGCACTGATAGAAATTCTCTTAGAAAAGTCCTGCTTACTTAACAAAAACATATCTTTTAATGCAATTCAGAGGCCAAACATAAACAGACTGTAAAATTTAAAATGTAATCCCCATAAAGGGCCAGATTACGAGTGGAGTGCAAAATTGCAATTTCGCGAGCGTGATATTTGCGCTCCACTCAGTAACACAACACACGCAAATGTGTACTGGTATTACAAGGTGAGTGCAATGGGAGTGTGACCTCACGTTCACATTGCATGAAAGCTTTGTGTTCATGAAAGTGCGCTTCCACAAAACTCTAATGGAGTCTCATTTTGATGCTGATAGACATTACACAGAAACTAGCACAGCGAAGCAGGTAAGTCGCGCAGCGTTGGGCAACATATTTAAAATATATATGAATATATAAATATATATTAACAGTTTAAACACAGTTCCCATAGACATCAATGTAAAGGCACTTTTCAGTGCCGTTTTTTTTTCTAACACCCCACCATCTCCTAACTTTAACCCCTTATAAATGCTTTGTGCAGTTTTTTTTTAAAAAAAGATGCTCATAATATTTAACAAAATGAACACCTGATCTCTGGTTAATGAATTTGAGCTCTCAGTGGCATTAACCAGCCACTTGTAATGGCTATTTATTTAACATGCGCCCATAAACTGGCAAAATCACAGAGATCACCTAAGCATAATAAGTAATAATAAAAATTGCTGTACTCACTAAATGCACTTTTTCTCACTATTGGCTTCTACCTAATAAAATATTCATAAAGATAGACCTACAGACTTTGAAAAATATTTAATATTGTGCACTACTTTATACCCGTCAACATCACAGGAGTAATTACATAACAATTCACTAACAGAAGAATGTATGATGTTTATTAAAGAGGACCTTTCTACCTTACAACATCAAACATTGTCCCTATTTCCATAAATTAAAAGGTCTATGTGAAAACAGCTTATGGCAGATCAAGTAAGTTTTGGCTGTCCTTTCTAAGGCAATCTAATCTATAATAGGAAAATCAGGTTAACACAAGGAATACTGTAAGAAGCCATTTATTCCTATATATTCACATAATAGATGAATAAAAAAAAAAACAGAATTTATGCTTACCTGATAAATTACTTTCTCCAACGGTGTGTCCGGTCCACGGCGTCATCCTTACTTGTGGGATATTCTCTTCCCCAACAGGAAATGGCAAAGAGTCCCAGCAAAGCTGGTCACATGATCCCTCCTAGGCTCCGCCTACCCCAGTCATTCGACCGACGGACAGGAGGAAATATGCATAGGAGAAACCATATGATACCGTGGTGACTGTAGTTAGAGAAAATAATTCATCAGACCTGATTAAAAAAACCAGGGCGGGCCGTGGACCGGACACACCGTTGGAGAAAGTAATTTATCAGGTAAGCATAAATTCTGTTTTCTCCAACATAGGTGTGTCCGGTCCACGGCGTCATCCTTACTTGTGGGAACCAATACCAAAGCTTTAGGACACGGATGAAGGGAGGGAGCAAATCAGGTCACCTAAACGGAAGGCACCACAGCTTGCAAAACCTTTCTCCCAAAAATAGCCTCCGAAGAAGCAAAAGTATCAAATTTGTAAAATTTGGCAAAAGTGTGCAGAGAAGACCAAGTCGCTGCCTTACATATCTGGTCAACAGAAGCCTCGTTCTTGAAGGCCCATGTGGAAGCCACAGCCCTAGTGGAGTGAGCTGTGATTCTTTCAGGAGGCTGCCATCCGGCAGTCTCATAAGCCAATCGGATAATGCTTTTAAGCCAAAAGGAAAGAGAGGTAGAAGTTGCTTTTTGACCTCTCCTTTTACCAGAATAAACACCAAAAAACTCTTAACCATCTCCGTGGAGATGTTGCCTGTGCAACGGCAAAGAGAATGACTGGGGTAGGCGGAGCCTAGGAGGGATCATGTGACCAGCTTTGCTGGGACTCTTTGCCATTTCCTGTTGGGGAAGAGAATATCCCACAAGTAAGGATGACGCCGTGGACCGGACACACCTATGTTGGAGAAAACTTCTATCTGTGCTTAATGCACTTCCTATATGCTTGTGTCATTCTCAGTTACAGATGTAGACCATAGAGCCATTTGTGTATGTAGAGCTGTTTATGTATGTATTCATGACACAGATAGGATAATGTACAACCTTATAGACACAAATGGGTAAACATAGGCATCAATGTATGCACTACATGGAATAATATGGTAACTGTCAGTTAAAAGTAGTGGTGTGTTTACTTTTGTGTGTCAGGAAATCTGCTGCCCCAAAAATGTTTACCTTGCAAATTTCCTATAACCAAAAGGGAAGGGACAAGTGCAAGGGATATGCACCCCCACTAGATAAGAAAAAAAATATTACTAGAATGATAATAAAACAACATATTAAATAAATGTCTCTTAAGCACATTCTATTAAACCAATGCTCATGTTTGTATTGTCCAATCAGCAGCCACAATTGGATCCTCTATTGTTGTTGATTTGATGATAAGCATCAATGTTTTTTCATTGGGTGGCACAGATATAAGTGATTCATTCCTTAACAGAGGTTAAATACATAGTTGTCAGGGAAGTTGTTAAGAAATAAATTGTTCCAATGTAATTGAACAGTTTCCTTTTGATTATAATACCTATTTAAGTACAAATATAATTGCATTTACTGTATTGATAAAAATTTTCACATTATACAATGTGTTAACGTGATTTGCCCTTTACAGAGAAAAATCCTCTTATATAGTTTTTATCTTGGTGCCTGATTTCTAAAACGTTTGTTAGCTTGCACAGATTACACATAAAAAGTGTAAAAGAAATAAATAGGAAGCTACCATATGCCATAACTTTAAATAACAACATTTGCTTCTGACCAATTCCAGTTATGAAAGTCACATATGGGTTTTGTTGGAATCTTTTCCGCTTAAATGTGATGACAAGGGTATAATGTTATTTCCTGTAAGTATCAAATATGACCACTTTTCTTCTGAAGTGCCTATAACCTTTATGGGATTGTGAAAGACCTATAAAACAGATGGAATCTCCCTTATTTTTAGACACACGAGACATGGTTCCTGATAACTAGAAGAAAAACACAAAATGAACCAACCTCGGTCACTTTTTACATGGAAAAATAACGTTTTCTGTTATTTGTTCCACTTTTTTATGTTAAAATACATACATTACTTGTCAGAATTTACATACATAAATACCTGGTTAGACAAAAATGCTTACTCACTTATTATAAATGTTATGGAATTTGCTAACTATGGGAAAGATCCACCACTTGCCACTATAGATTGTGACAAAGATGGAAGAACGCAGCAGTCCTATCACTGTCAATAGTGGGTAACAGACATCAAGCTATAGCTGCACTAAATGTCTATGGCTCAAATATTGCAGCAGCTCCTAAACAATAGCAACAGCTATTAATCTCTATGAGGACCACTATAAGACAATAAAGTGGAATTGTATTACTGTCACTGTCATATGAGCTGTTCCTAAAGACATCCCCTTGATTCCTTTTTAACAGGAACACTTAAAACCTGTTAACACCCCCGACACCTTAGCTTCCAAGCAGCCCAAAACTAAATGGAGCAGAACAAAAATGATCCTCAACTAATTTCATGCTACAATTAATCCATACCATGGATAGGGTTAAAGAGTCATATACTCTATGTTAGCTAATTATAACAACCAACTGAAAGTGGCTTACATTATTTATAGCTGGCAAGTTTTTAAGAATTGGACCCTATATTTAAATAAAATTCAAGCTTTTTGGGCATTGCACTTTCCAGCAGTAGACTCCATCAGGCCCATTTATCAAGCTCCGTACGGAGTTTGAAGGGCCGTGTTTCTGGCGAGTCTTTAGACTTGCCAGAAACACAAGTCATGAAGCAGCGGTCTAAAGTCCGCTGCTCCATAACCCTGTCCGCCTGCTCTGAACAGGCGGATAGGAATCGCCGGACATCAACCCGATCGAATACGATTGGGTTGATTGACAGCTCCCTGCTGGCGGCCGATTGGCCGCGAGTCAGCAGGGGGCGGCGTTGCACCAGCAGCTCTTGTGAGCTGCTGGTGCAATGTTAAATGCGGAGAGCGTATTGCTCTCCGCATTTAGCGAGGTCTTGCGGACCTGATCCGCAGTGTCGGATCAGGTCCGCAAGCCCTTTGATAAATGGGCCTGCATAAATATAAGACACAGATGTATGTTAATACAAAAGCTTACAATTCCCATTGGTTGGAAAGAATCACATGTCAAACTGATTCATAATGTCTATTTCTCTCCTTCTAAATTGGCAAAATTCTTTCCTAATAATGATTTTTACTGTTCTAAATGCCATCTAGATAAAGCAGATATTCTACATATATTTTGGAAATGTCCAAAAATATCACAATTATGGTCCAAATTAAATTATTGGTACAACAAACTTTTTTCTGATCATTTCAAGATTAATGGTAGATATATTTTTTTCTTGTCGGACTCGGCAATCATTAAACCAAATTACTACCATAGCTACTGTACGCTAATAATGATAATGCGATACATGATATTGAAGAAGTGGAAGGATACATCTCCACCTACCACCTAGGTTTTTTAGTTTTATAAGCACCCTGCTACAACATATCACATTCGAGATACAGAAAATTAATTTATTAAATGATAAGACGCTGGAATTCTTGGACAAATGGCTACCACTGATCAAAGCACTAACATTGGTGATTCAAAAAGAGTAATCTCCTTTATTCAACACCAACCCATTAATATCA
Organism: Bombina bombina; assembly: GCF_027579735.1. Classification (NCBI taxonomy): domain Eukaryota; kingdom Metazoa; phylum Chordata; class Amphibia; order Anura; family Bombinatoridae; genus Bombina; species Bombina bombina. Next base: position 573,692,156 of record NC_069504.1, read on the forward strand.
GCAGCTAAAACGGGGCTGTTTCCTCTTTCTTGGATACCCGCTTCATTAGTAGCACAGTAATTTGAAAACTGTGTTAAAGCAAGTAATGTTATAGAGGGATGGAGTGATTCATTTATGGTTATAATTCTTTTTTGTTTTTGTTTTTTTGTTTCTGTTTGTTCGGTGTTTATTTTATGTGTTTGGGGGGATAAAAGAAAAATGTGCATGGTTCATAGGCATAAGTGTCAATAGATATAGGGATATGATAAACAGGAATGACCCAGTTTTGGTTTGGGAAACTCTGAAATCAGGGTAATCTCTGTGAATTTCATTATGGCCAAATTCTTGAAAGACATATGGTCTACACTTATTTTTCTTTGGTTTATGTATTTATCTATTGTTCTTGTATAAATTTGACACCTTTTTTTGGGCATGAAGTGTATGTAATTTTCTCCCTTATGTTCTGTGAACTGGCTTAATAAAAGAATAAAAAAAAAAAAAAGAATTGGACTCTAAGAGGCCCATTTATCAAGCTCCATAACTTGATAAATGTTATGCTGCTCCATAACCCTGTCCGCCTGCTCTGATTAGGCGGACAGGAATTGCCACAATTCAACCCTATCAAGTAGATTGACACCTCCCTGTGAGTCTGCAGGGGGCGGCGTTGCACCAGCAGCTCTTGTGAGCTGCTGGTGCAATGCTGAATACGGAGAGCGTATTGCTCTCCGCATTCAGCGATGTCTGTCGGACCTGATCCGCACTGTCGGATCAGGTCCGACAGACATTTGCTCATTCGGCCTCTAAGAGTCACACTATCTAAAGGTCTCAGGGCTTGCAAGGTTCTCTAGAATTCTTGCCAGTACTATGAATCCCACATTTTTACCTTTGAAACAGGGTGTCTTACAACGGGGGGGTTTCCTACATTTAAATATGTGAATAAGAATATATAATACAATAGAGTCACACACAAAAAAACATAATGTAAAAGTCATACGAAATAATAAAATATAAAAAAAAAACAAGTTGCAGTCAAAACTGTTAAATCCCTTCAAAAATGTCAACAAAATTGTTCTGCAAAAAATGGAAAAAAAATTAATAACCCCTGAAGATACCTTAATTACCTTCTACCTTATTTAATCTTCAAGCTTTTACTAGGTCTTGAAGTGGGGTTATGATGGTGTTCCCTTGTTGAACTTTATACGCTTTTCACTCACATACAGAGCACTATTAAAACTAGCAAGTTAAAGGGACACTAAACCCAAAAATTTTCTTTCATGATTCAGCTAGAGAATACAATTTCAAACAACTTTCCAATTTACTTCTATTATCTAATTTGCTTCATTCTTTAGATATTATTCGTTGAAGAAATAGTTGTGCACATGGGTGAGCCAATCAAACGAGGCATCTATGTGCAACCACCAATCAGCAACTACTGAACCTATCTAGATATGCTTTTCAGCAGAGGATATCAAGAGAATGAAGCAATTTAGATAATAGAAGTAAATTAGAAAGTTGTTTAAAATCACATACTCTTTCTAAATCATGAAAGAAAAAATTGGGTTTCATGACCCTTTAAGGGGACAGAGACCAATCCCTGCACCATGATAGGCTTTCAGTATTGCACAGCACTATGAAAAACTAACTTCATTATGACTAATTCATATAATGTTTTTAAACAATTAGCAGGAAAGTAGCAACAACACTGCATGTTAATATTTACTGGTCACTGTCTTGTATTAAAAAGTTAGTTCTGTGATTCTGTGGAAGGGGGGCAAAGAGCTGCAGGCAAGCCACAACTGTCTCTCTGACACCAAGCAGGGAGAGATAGATGCAGACTGAAAGTTTGGTTCAGTGTTGCTTTTGGGGATTTGTACAGTGTTGAACCTGGACTGTACCTGTTGAGATGAGACTAAGCTGAACATATTCTACAAAGTGTTGGTTACCTGATAAGATGGTGTTGATAAGATGTTTGATGATTGTTATCTTTTTTCCTGCCATTTTTCACCATATTTAGCAACTAAGCCATTAACAATCAAAGCAAAGTATTGCCTATTGTACAATCATTGCTTTGTTTGGAATAAGTTGCCAATAAAAGTAATCTATTTCATGCATTTCCTGTGTCCTCCCTTTAATCAGTAATAGCTACTTTAGCGCTCTCCCTGGTGCAAAGAGAGCCACATTAACCATATCATCTAAAGGTACTGTGTTACAAATGACTTATTATTAACGGATTTTACATGTTTGGTGATTTAAATATTATACAGACTATATCAGATGATTAAGAGGACTAATTCTGGACTCTTATGAATAAGGAGGGCTAGCCATTATTTTAAAACTCGATCAGATTACTGATACAGTTTTTTTTTTAGGTTATGTTTATGTATATTCTATTCTGTAATTGTATTTGGTAATTTAGATACTGTAGCTTTTATAAAGAATCAATTTGTTTATTTGATAAACGATTTATTTGATATATTAACTTTTGTATAATAGTGAAGTCATTTTATCCAGTAAGCACAACTTTTTGTACTTTTTATGCTAATATAAACATGACATAGACGCAACCACATCTTTAAAGCTAGAAACAGTGATGTGAAAAACAATTATCATGAGTAGACCATCTCCCCTAAGCATTCATTTGATCCCAAACCAGATCAAACAATCTGTTTGTCTAAGAATCTGAGAGATTTTAAAAACATGTATGTAAAATAAAGTATCACCTTAAATGGAGAAACTGGGAGGAAATCAAAGGAAAAGGCTTAAAGGGACAGTAAAGTCAAAACTAAACTTTAATGATTCAGATAGGGCATGCAATTTTAAACAACTTTCCAATTTACTTTTATCATCAAATTTGCTTTGTTCCCTTGGTGGTATTTTTGAAAAGCTAAACCTAGCTAGGCTCAAACTGATTTATAAACCATTGAAAACCGCCTCCTAGCTCAGAGCATTTTGAAAGTTTTTCACAGTTAGACTGTGCTAGTTCATCTGTGTCATATAAATAACACTGTGCTCAATCCCGTGAAGTTATTTAGGCGTTTTCACTGATTGACTACACTGCATGTCTGTCAAAAGCACTTAGATAAGGAGGCTGTCTGCAGAGGCTTAGATACAAGGTAATCACAGAGGTAAAAAGTATATTAATATAACTGTGTTGGTTATGCAAAACTGGGGAATGGGTAATAAAGGGATTATCTATCTTATTAAATAAGATTTTTTTTTGGTGTAGACTGTCCCTTTAAACATCAGGTCCCCTTGAGCTTGTTTTTTTGGTCTTTCTTGGAAGACTTAGACATCCTGAAGATTTTTCAGCCTCAGTGTAGAGAAGATGTCCCTTTATATTGTGTCCTTAGACTTGCTCTTCTAGCCTTGGGAAAGATAATAGCACTAACTGTCAGTAACTAAAAAAGGGCCAAATAAGGAACTACTGTATATGGAATGTTGGATACAATACATTTAAAGTAATTTTCAGCAGTCCAGGGCTTTATCTTGAAATACATGTGCCCATAAGCAGCAAATTCTGTAATTTTAATAGACAAAACCAGAATATCCTACAAAAATGTTACAAAAGAACAAATCCGCAGTTTCAATCAAAGCTAATTTGTCAAGAATCAACTTACTTTAAAAAGACTATATACCCATCTACTAACTGAAACTATACACACATTAAATAAGTAAGCTTGCCAGACCCCAGTAGCAATCACTGGATAATAATAAGACAGTACATATTAAAAGCAGATACTTCTTATTGTCCATGGAACATTTAAAAAAAAAAAAGGATTTAATCTAATTTAAAATTTGACTATTAAAACCTAAATACCAGTTCTCATTTAAATGCAACATAGGTCTATTGGTATTTCTTTTTAATTAATATTTACAGTACAATACAGTCACACATATACATATATTAGTATATACAGGGAGTGCAGAATTATTAGGCAAATGAGTATTTTGACCACATCATGCTCTTTATGCATGTTGTCTTATTCCAAGCTGTATAGGCTTGAAAGCCTACTACCAATTAAGCATATTAGGTGATGTGCATCTCTGTAATGAGAAGGGGTGTGGTCTAATGACATCAACACCCTATATCAGGTGTGCATAATTATTAGGCAACTTCCTTTCCTTTGGCAAAATGGGTCAAAAGAAGGACTTGACAGGCTCAGAAAAGTCAAAAATAGTGAGATATCTTGCAGAGGGATGCAGCACTCTTAAAATTGCAAAGCTTCTGAAGCATGATCATCGAACAATCAAGCGTTTCATTCAAAATAGTCAACAGGGTCGCAAGAAGCGTGTGGAAAAACCAAGGCGCAAAATAACTGCCCATGAACTGAGAAAAGTCAAGCGTGCAGCTGCCAAGATGCCACTTGCCACCAGTTTGGCCATATTTCAGAGCTGCAACATCACTGGAGTGCCCAAAAGCACAGGTGACTGATTTTTCTAAGGTTTTATGGACTGATGAAATGAGAGTGAGTCTTGATGGGCCAGATGGATGGGCCCGTGGCTGGATTGGTAAAGGGCAGAGAGCTCCAGTCCGACTCAAATGCCAGCAAGGTGGAGGTGGAGTACTGGTTTGGGCTGGTATCATCAAAGATGAGCTTGTGGGGCCTTTTCGGGTTGAGGATGGAGTCAAGCTCAACTCCCAGTCCTACTGCCAGTTTATGGAAGACACCTTCTTCAAGCAGTGGTACAGGAAGAAGTCTGCATCCTTCAAGAAAAACATGATTTTCATGCAGGACAATGCTCCATCACACGCGTCCAAGTACTCCACAGCGTGGCTGGCAAGAAAGGGTATAAAAGAAGAAAATCTAATGACATGACCTCCTTGTTCACCTGATCTGAACCCCATTGAGAACCTGTGGTCCATCATCAAATGTGAGATTTACAAGGAGGGAAAACAGTACACCTCTCTGAACAGTGTCTGGGAGGCTGTGGTTGCTGCTGCACGCAATGTTGATGGTGAACAGATCAAAACACTGACAGAATCCATGGATGGCAGGCTTTTGAGTGTCCTTGCAAAGAAAGGTGGCTATATTGGTCACTGGTTTGTTTTTGTTTTGTTTTTGAATGTCAGAAATGTATATTTGTGAATGTTGAGATGTTATATTGGTTTCACTGGTAAAAATAAATAATTGAAATGGGTATATATTTGTTTTTTGTTAAGTTGCCTAATAATTATGCACAGTAATAGTCACCTGCACACACAGATATCCCCCTAAAATAGCTATAACTAAAAACAAACTTAAAACTACTTCCAAAACTATTCAGCTTTGATATTAATGAGTTTTTTGGGTTCATTGAGAACATGGTTGTTGTTCAATAATAAAATTAATCCTCAAAAATACAACTTGCCTAATAATTCTGCACTCCCTGTATAGCTCCATCTTCCACATGTTAATGTTAAGGCAAATATATTAGCCACATAGGCAAGTTTCTATAGATAAATAGTTTGCACGACAGTAGTGTATACATTGTGTAAGACATAGTTAAGATTAATATTTTTTTCACTAAACCAACTACAAATACATATGATTCTTAAAAACATACCCCTGTCCTATCTTGTTTGCCAGCTTAATAATTTGATATCATTTTAATAGGCAGATCAGTTTAAACTCCCTGTTAAATTGCTGGCTAGAGGGAATGTTTCCATTATTTTGCCTCCAACTACAATAACATCCACAGTGTGTGCTACAATTCATATTTCACTAACTCGACATTATTTGCTTCTACCAGGGAGGAGGGTAACAGGAGAAGCATCATAGCAAAACACTACACATAAAAGAATTAACAGCAGACTTTAAGCTGGTGTTTTGTAAAGTACCCTAATTATGGGTAGTTTTGAAACTTTAGTCATAACTATTCACGTCACTCTATATTATGTCTAAAGCCCATTTGTTAGAAATTGTATAGTGCAGCACGTGATTCGTAAATTAATATTTTAAATTTGTCATTTAAAAAGACATGGAATGAAAAGCAATTGTCAGACCATATCTTTCCAATATTTAGCACTTGGCAATATTTATCCTCAAAACAGATAATGCTGTAAGAAGGAATATATTTACAATAAAGACATATTATTGTATGTTTCAAGTTAGCCAAGGCACTGTTTATGTCTACACCAAGTAGTGGGCTAATTTTGTATTGCTACCTTTTAGCTTGACTGCTTTCTCGCTGTGTACTCTACTAGGCTGCACAAAGATGGATTCACTTTCACTATTCTGAGTTGAGTTTGCACTATTGTAAACTATAAGTGTACCAATGACTTCCAGAGCTCAAATTGTCCCACAATTTATAAAAAAAACAACAAAAAAAAACTCTTGTTTCGGGAGCTCTACCAGCTGTTCCTTCTGCTGCTTTTTAAAAGTACTGGTTTGTACAGGAATGTCTAGAAATGCCCCCAACCTGCCTTTTTCCCCAATGATCAAAATAGCATCTGAAAGCTACTTTCATCTAACCAAAGAGAGAGTCCAGCAGCACTCTCAAAGCTTTTAAAATACTTTTATTCCATCATAACTAGGTCAAATAAAGATACAACATTTTTGGTAAAAACCCTTAAAGGGACAGTCAAAACCAGAATTTTTGTTGTTTAAAAAGATAGATAATCCCTTTATTACCCATTCCCCAGTTTTGCATAACAAACACAGTTATAATAATATACCTTTTACCTCTGTAATTACCTTGTATCTAAGTCTCTGCAGACTGTCCCCTTATTTCACTTCATTAGACAGACTTGCACCTTAGTCAATCAGAGCTCACTCCTCTGTAAATTCACATGCGTGAGCTCAATGTTATCTATGTAAAACACATGAACTAATGCCCTCTAGTGGTGAAAAACTGTGAAAATGCTTTAAGATTAGAGGCGGCCCTCAAGGTCTAAGAAATAAGCAGATGAACCTCCTAGGTTTAGCTTTCGACTAAGAATACCAAGAGAACAAAGCAACATTGGTGATAAAAGTAAATTGGAAAGTTGTTTAAAATTACATGCCCTTTTTGAATCATGAAAGTTTTTTTGGGATTTGACTGTCCCTTTTAATCAGGTAAATTCTTCAGGCCATAACAATTATTAACCTTTGGTACCATTATATAAAGACAAAAGCTTGACAAAAACACATATTTAGTATTCCAAAAGAAGCCAAACTAACTATTGTATTATATAAAAAAAATATATGCTCTGAGGCAAGAGTTCATTCTTTAAAAAAATGTGAAATTCAAAATTAAACTTCCATGATTCAGTTACAGCACACTGCACAGTGCACACTGAATTATTTCACTTTTATTACCGCTCCGTTACCGTATTGAATCCAGCCTCTCTCGAAGATTTTTGAAGATCCTTCTTTGAGTGGCAATCACAGCCTCACCATGTGCCCAAGGAAAATGTCTTACAGTAAGCAGTGCATCTGTTTAAGGCAAACAGTCAATCATTTCCCTTATTGCACAAATAGTGTAAGTTGTAGCGCATGCGCATTTCAATAACATGTCAGCATTCCGAGCATGGGAGCGTGCAGATAAACTTTTTCATGGGGCGCATGGTGAGGCTGTGATTGGCTAGAACAGATGCTACTCATAGAAGGATCTTCAAAAATCTTAGAGAGAGGCTGGATTCAATACGGCAATGGAGCGGTAATAAAAGTGAAATAATTCAGTGTGCTGATGAATTGATTAATAAAAAAGCATATCGATACGCTAGTTAGGAAAAGACCTTTAGACATATGTGGAGCAGTTTGTCAGAATTTACCATCACTTTAAGGGGTCTATTTATGAAGCAGTGAATGCTGCTTCTGACCCATTCCGCTTCAGGTCCGCATGAAGCGGAAGTTAAGAAGCATCCGTCTTGTGATTTGCAGGAACTGATGCTGTACACGTCCCCCATCTCCTAACTCCAGTTGAACTTCACCATGCTGCAAATGTTTGGTAATGGTGGTGAATATAGTTACGATGTAGATTGCCTTGTACTTGTTTGAAGGTTATATGATTCCAATGCTGTATATTTCTAAGTTGTATATATTAACATAGGGCTGCTACTAATTAATAAACTAATAATTTGCTTATACATTACCACATGATTGTAATTAGTATCAGCTGTGATACCTTTTCGATTGGCTGTGAAGGAAGTAGGAGGTGCCTGTTTGATTATTTAAGCACTGTTTTGTTCACTTTATGGTTGTCTGAGGAAGGGGTGAATGCCCCGAAACGTCACACATTAAAGGTTCCTGTGGTTTAAATCCAGAGAGTGTAATTATTGGATCCTTTATATTTATTTTTATATATATATCAAGTGCATATATATATGCATTAAATAAGTGCATATGTAAGTGCATTATAGCCCTTTGAAACTAAGTAGATGAAAACATGATAAAACATATTTATGCAATATTCATATTTAATAAAGATTTTAACTATGTATTTACTGTAAATATTTCAGCTTTGTAAAAGAGAATATGCTATGTTTACTATGCTATGGGTTTTTTTTTAACAATTTTTTTCCTCTATTGACATCTATGGGGAATGCGAAAATGCGATGGAGTTTGCAGAATCTCGAGTGTTAGTTTTTTTCTACTTTTTTTCTCTCTATTGATTTCTATAGGGGAATACATGCGCGATGAAGCAGAAAATTACTATACATTTTTCACGCTATTCGGGTTAACGCTAGTGCAAAATACGTTTTTTTGGAACTTGTAATACTAACGCAACCCGACTAGTGCAAAAAGCCTTACTCTAGGGGAGTCTTCGCGATCACGAAAAAAAATAATACCGTGCCACTTGTAATCTAACCCTAAGTGTTCTGTGATGCACATGACCACTTCATAAAAACTACTTACTGTGCATGTGGCCTGCCAAGTGTACAGAAAAAGGCCACATGCAGAGTTACCACCTCCGCCATGTTCTCCTGGACAGTTATGAGATACACATGCTGCAGGATGTTTATGGATAAACATGTATTGTGCCTCTAGAAAGCATTATTCATTTTCTTTCCCACAACATGTGTAACTCATACCTCTCCAGGAAAATATGACCGAGGTGCCAACCCTAATGCAAACACATCCCCACATGATCTGAATACAGGCAGTGATGCTCTGCATGACATCATCATGGCCTTGTTTTTCCAATTTTATCTTTTTTTTTATCACATTGAACTTTACTGGTAAAGAGTTTCAATACAAAATATCTGGCAAGTTAATTTTTTGGAAACCCCACAAACATTCTTCAAAAACTAACATACTGGAATAGAACGTCCGCCATGTCCACCAGACATCGATAAATACGGACAGCATGCTGTTGGCATTTATTATTGCACTGCTGCTTCTTAACTCCTGTTTCTGGTGAGCCTAAAGGCTCACACGGAAACAGGTGCATTAGGCACAATACGGGCCATGATAAATCGGCCCCATTGTATTAACTATTATTATTATCAGGTATTTGTAGAGCGCCAACAGATTCTGCAGCGCTATAAACATAGGCGGTATACAAGATAACAAGTTAACGGTATAACGGTATACATAGGCGGCATGCAAGTTAACTAAACTACAGCCTTAGAGGAATAAGCTTTTATACAAACTTGCAAGACGGAGAGATGTTTTGCTGAAAATAATTAACATTTGTAGTATCGTAAAGAGACTTCAAGTTTAGCGAATGTAGCCATCTTTCTTACTGCACTGTACAACAGGCTTTAATCTATGACTTGTAACTGAATGGAAAATGAGATATTAAATATGGCTCATGAAATAAAAACACAGGACTTTTCTAAATGATGAAATACATTAAAAACTGACCCTGTAAGTGACGTAGATAGTAAATGGCAATGCGATTTTAAGATTCTCTATGTTATCCAGAATAGGTCAAATAAATATTTTAAAGTGTAAAAAAAGATTATAAAAAAAAAAACTGGTCACAAAACACAACTTGGAAATAGCTCACTTGCAGATTTGTTGGAGCAAGTTTTATTATGTGTGAACATTTAAGGGAAAGATTATTTCAAAGGTTTACTGCTCTCCTGCGTTATTATTATCTGTTAGAATCTGTTTTTCAAGTGTTTAATTTATTGGGTGAAATATTTTACTCCTGAAGCAGATTCCACTCATCCAGCTGATTTACATATACTGTTATAAAATAACATCTGCAGGAAGTTTATCAGGCTCCTTTACAATGGCAATAGAATAAAAATGAGGAAACTGACACATAATGTATCTGGAAAATTCAGTGTAACCTGTATCTGCTGTAGTAATACTCTTCTACAACAGAACATACCATTTTCAAAATCCATAGCAGTTATGAGTGTGCCAGCATGAGCAAGATTTATCAAGCACTATGAGAATTCTACTCTCTATTCTCCTATGTGTTCGCCTGAGCGCGCCTTTGGAGAAGCACATCTGTGCGCCCAAAGTTATCAAAAAATGGTAGTAATTTCTTGCGCTTTTCCAAATACGAGCTCAGGCGAACTAATGATACTTTTCTCCTGTCAAATAACTGTATGCACCTAATTTATCATTGGAAAAAAAGCTTAATCGCTAGTTATGTGTAAACCTTGTTTACAGAAATAGCCATTTAAATAAACCATGTTATTTACTTTTTTGCATTAATTTTACCTAATTTTTGCACCCTTTTATAGAACATATTTTGATGGCTTTTATCACTAGTGGATAGACTAAAAAGTGGAAGAAATGTCCAGTTTTTTCTTATTTCACAATATTGTGATAGCAATTTCGTGTTTTTAATATTCATACTTTATAATACTGGGATTGCACTGTAGCAAACGTGTTAATATACAGTATATCTATAGATATATATTAATATTAAAATAGAACATGTCTGCTACAGGGCAATCACAATATTATCAAATATGAATATTACAAATACGAAATCTCAATCGCCATATTGTGAAATATGAAAATGTTAAATCGCAATATTGTGAAATATGAAAATGTTAAATCGCAATATTGTGAAATATGAAAATGCTAAAACACAATATTGTGAAATATGAAAATGCTAAATCACAATATTGTGAAATATGAAAATGCTAAATTTTCCTCCTCTGGCTTTTTCAGGAACAGAAATCACTGTCACCATCAGAAAAAACTCACAACGCAAGCTCAAAGAGAAATGATTTCTAATGCTGTTCTCCACAATACGTATGGAGAACTTCAGTGCACGCATTTGAAGGAGAACTTTGAAGCGATAGTAAACCCCAAAATTTTCTTTTATGATTCAGATAGAACATATAATTTTAAACAAGTTTCTAATTTAATTATATTATCAAATTGTCTTCATTCTCTTGTTATCCATTGCTGAAGGGGCAGCATTGCACTACTGACAGGAAGCTGAAAATATCTATTTAGCCAATCACAAGAGACAAATGTGTGCAGGCACCAATTAGCAGCAGCTCCCACTAGTGTATGATATGTGCGTATTCATTTTTTAACAAGCGATACTAAGAGAACAAAGCACATTTGAAAATAGAAGTAAATTTAAAAGTGTCTTAAAATGACCTGCTCTATCTGAATCATGCAAGCTTAATTTTGACTTTCCTATCCCTTTAAGTTCTCTATAGGTGCAAGAAAATGATAAAAAAAAAGTAACCAGTCGATTTGTTAAGGCATACTATAGAAAATACGCCTGTGACAATCTAATTTAACCCTTTTGTGGCACTTTTGAGCGCCTAGGCAAACGCAAAATGAGTAGTAGAATTTTACAGTCAAACTTGCCTAATTTTAAGGCACTTTTTTTAAATGATAAATTAGGGCATTCATTTGTGTGCACATTTTTAGGAGCAAATATAGATCAACAGTTGCTTTCTGGGATATGGAGGTGAGGGACCATGTGGACGGGGAAATACTGGTGTTCTGTGGGTGGAGTCACTATGGAAGAAATTGAACCACTTACATTTTGAAGGCAGTCTAGGAGGAGTTAGCGTGTGTTATTGGTGAAGCTGGAGCCGTCCCTAAAACTGGAATATTTGACCCCACTGGAGATGCTGCAGGCAGGAAAGTGCCCAGATCTAACCCATGATAATCCCACAGTATCTGGGACAGTTGGGACACTTGTAGCGTTGCCCCCCATTCTGTATTTTACCTACATGGCAAGGGTTCAGTTCAACATAGAAAATAAAGAAAATAGAAAATATCAAAATAAACTCCCTATCATGGTGAAACTTCTACTAAGTGTTCTGGAATATAATTATAAATAAGTGGATTAAAATCAGTCCTATGAGCTTTAGTAACCGAGTTATGCTGTATAATTATTTATGAAAATGTATGCTAATGAGCATGGCAGCTATTTGTTTTCTAAGAAAGGTAGCAACCCTAGTCACTAGTCATGTAATAATAGTATCTACCTCCTAAAGGGAGCAGAGGTGCGGCTTTTTTGTTTTGAGGGTCAGCTTTGGATAAGTCCATGTGTGAGTTAGGGTGGTGTGAGGGTGTGGTTTACATAGAAAAAAATAATTGTTCAATGCTGTTTTTTTTATAAAAAAAAAAAATGTTTTTAAGTCACCAAATGCAGAGAGTCAGGAGAGTAGGATTTAGCCCCACATGATGTTTGAAAACTGGGACCGCTGTTAGTCATTACCAACAGAGAAAGCTTGAAAAACATTTTGTAATAAAGCCAAAAGTCCTCAGAGACCTTTTATTAGTTCCATATTTAAGAATACTGTTGAATTTAAAAAAAATGGCTGGATTATTTATGTTCAATTCGACTTAAAAAAATGCATTATGTAGTATTTTACTGTACCTTTCCAAGTATTGTACTGTGTATTGTAAACCAATGCATCTCTCCTGACTTTTACATGTATAAGACAGTAAAACTGCATTCCATTGTGTACTTACATGTCTGTAGCAATCGTAAATATACTAGTTTTTATATTGTACATCAATTTGGCATAATACCTCATGGCATTTAGACACTTTAGATATGTTTTGTTTGATCACTTTGTTCCCATAATGATATATGCAGCTCTACTTTAAGACTAGCTACAACCCACCCTAGAGTTTGCCAGAAAAGAAAAACAAAAATCATATTTTAAAAATATTATGCTGAGCTACATTAGTACAGTACTCAGTGCTTGCTGCAACATATGATGATTAACCAAATGAACTCAACACTAATTGGTAAACTTTATTTCTGGATACAATGAGTCATGTGTTGCAAAAAGCATCAGAGAAAGTTACTATAACCACAACTGAATAAAACAAGTGCATCCCTGAAATAAACCTGGAAACACTGATTGGTAAACTTTATTTCTGGATACAATGAGTCATGTGTTGCAAAAAGCATCAGAGAAAGTTACTATAACCACAACTGAATAAAACAAGTGCATCCCTGAAATAAACCTGGAAACAGATTTATTTCAGGGATGCACTGAGCCATATCATTACCACAAGAGCAATCTAAGGAAGCCACAGATACATTTTTCTAGTAATGATTACAATGTACAAGAGAGAAAATGGAGACGCTTCATAGAGTGAGTATGTTCATACAGAGTTGAAAATTTCAAGTGAAGACAAGTGGTAACTCACGTGTTAACAGGCTACACCAGTGGTGTGTGTGGTGCGAGCTGGGGCACAATGGTCCCCCCAGCGAGACAGTCACTGGCAGTAGCAATCAGGCTAAATAAAACTGCGTGTGGGTTCAGCGATGCCGAAAAAAGGAGCCAAACATTGTCAGTGTGTTCTTAGGATCCCCGGTAAGGTAATCAGCTCAGAATACAGCTGAGAGCACAAACGATTAGCAAGGAGGTAGAATTCCAAGATTTAGGAGAACAGCAAGTGTGGGCTCAAAAAATGGTGACTAGATGCACCCAAAAAGTGCAAGGTTGTACACAAAGGTACACAATGAGAGCTACAGTTCCAAAGTTAAAACAATTTATTTAAAAAGCAACACATTTCTCAGTGGATTAGCCACCGTTTCATCAGAATGATTACAATATAAGTGATAGAAATGTATTAGTTAATGGAAACAAATGTTATAAGTTGTTTCATCAGAATGATTACAATATAAGTGTTAGAAATGTATTAGTTAATGGAAACAAATGTTATAAGTTTCCCAACCATAGATGTATCCCTAATCTATTTATCCCTCTTTTATTTATGCTGATTTTATTTATAGTAAATCTGTGACTGCCTAAACTGACAGAATATATAAGCAATACACATACTTCAAAACTCTACCCTTGAACCATCTATCTGGACCAATCAAACACTGATATTGAGTGCCCAGACTCCAACTCCAGTGTCTACCTCCTTACACCAGTCTCAGGTGGTGTATGGTTATATGCTGTAGCTAAAAGAAAGATTATACTAATTATATCTAGTTAAATTAATGTTTATTTATAAATACCATATCAGAAGTTAGATCATCCACCATATTTAATTTACAGTTTATCACAAACACACATGACATTTAAACACATAGTTATAGTCCACTCTAGAGCAGCAATGCACTACTGGGAGCTAAAGGAAAACCTTTGATGAGCCAATGACAAGGGGCATATGTGTGTAGCCACCAATCACCAGCTACCCAGGAATGTTTTCCAATAAAAGATACCAAGAGAAATACAGTACGTTGAAAGTGCATTGAAAAGTCTCCTATATGGCGTGCTCTTTCTGAACCATGATAGTTTAATTTTTACTTTCATAAACCTTTAAAGGGACACTCAAGTCAAAATTAAACTTTTGTGATTCAGATAGAGCAGACATTTCAACCAACTTTCTAATTTACTTCCAATAACAAATGGTGGGCAGTCTTTTTATAGTTACACTTTTTGTGTCATCTCATACTGAGCATGTGAAAGAATTCTCAGACTAAACGTAAATGCATTTGTGATTGGCTGATGGCTGTCAATGATGCAGTGGGAGTGGAAATAGACATAACTTTGAAATTTGTCAGAAAACAAATCTACTATGAATTTGAAGTTTAGACTAAGAGGCCCATTTATCAAGTTCCGTATGGAGCTTGTGGGCCTGTGTTTCTGGCGAGTCTTCCGCACTGTTGGATCAGGTCCACAAGAGCTTTGATACATAGTCCCCTAAGTGTAATTGCATTGTCTTGTTATCATTATGAAGTGAATATTTTATAAGGGAGGCATTAAGAAAGAATTATACAAGAATTGAACAAGGATTGGGCAAAGGGCAAAGGGCAAGGCAAGTACTTTTGTAATATTATGTTCTATGTATCTCATTGTTTCCTTATGTAATTGCTGCTGTAATACTGTGTTTTATGTGTTTAATTGGTCTAATTGGTAAAAATGCTCAATATATTTATATCCCTTTTTGTTACCTCCTGTCTCTATAACAAACTACATTATTCAATTACTCCTTCTCTCTCTCCACCTGCACTGTTCATTAGCCCATCTCTCTTAAACTCACCTTACTTTTGTACTCATGAACTTTACCTATTCCTAAACACTCTCTCTCCCCCCCCGGCACCTTATCTCCAAAACAGTCTCTGTATCTTATCTCATGTCACTCTCACTCTTTCTTTTACTAACTGCTGGTGACATCTCCCCTAATCCTGGTCCCAACAATTGCCTAGCTGTGCACATCCATGTGTACCGTCCCATACATTCAGAAAACAAAACTCTGCCAATCTTACTCATATCCCTCTTGCATCTAAAGCCACTACCCCTTTCACTTTTGCACTCTGGAACTCTCGCTCTGTTTGCAACAAGCTCAGTTTTATACATGACCTCTTTATCTACCGCTCCCTTAACCTTCTGGCATTAACAGAAACCTGGCTCTCACCCCTAGACACAGCATCCACTGCTGCTCTGTCACATGGGGGGGTCTTCACTTCAGCCACACTCCTAGGTCTGGTAATAGACAAGGAGGTGGTGTAGGTATTTTACTTTCCTCTCATTGTACCTTTCAACAAATACAACCCATCTCTTTCCTCACATTTTCCTCATTCGAAACCCACATGATTCGCTTATTCTCTCCCCTCTCTATACGTGTTGCAGTCATATACTGACCCCCTGGCTCCTCAACTCAATTTCTAGATCACTTGGCTGCCTGGCTACCTTATTTCCTTTCTTCAAACACCCCTGCCCTCATTCTTGGCGACTTCAACATCCCTCTTAACAATCCCACTGCCTCATTTGCTAAACAACTTCTGCAACTCACTTCCTCTTTCAGTTTGTCACAATGGACTGATTCTCCCACTCACAAAGATGGTCACTCCCTTGACCTGATCTTTAACTATCGATGCACTATCTCAAACTTCACAAACTCCCCTTTTCCTCTTTCTGACCACCATCTCCTTACTTGCAACATATCATCCCTCCCTACAACTCTACCTCCTCCTACTCCTCACACCAAACTTCACAGAAGCATTATGTCATTAGATCAGCAACAGCTTGCTAATTCCCTCGAACCTCTCCTCTCATCCTTCTCCTCCTTTTCCTGCCCTGACCAATCTATCTGCCACTATAATTCCATCCTTACATCCGTCCTTGACAATCTGGCCCCTCTTACCATAGCTCGGAAATCACACACTCATCCTCAGCCCTTGCATACTCCTCTGACATGGTACCTACGCAGTGCTGAGCGGCACTGGAGAAAATCTCAGAGTTCAGTTGATTTTCTTCATTACAAATTCATCTTGAACTCCTACTATTCTGCCCTTAATCTCTATAAGCAACATTAATTCTCTACTCTTATCTCTAATCTTTCTTCAAACCCAAGACGTCTGTTCTCCACTTTCAATACTCTTCTCAGCCCACCCCACCTCCTAATACAACTTCTCTGTCAGCTCAAGACTTTGACAGCCACTTCAATAACAAAAATGACTCCATCAGAAATTAAATCAGCTCTCAACATAATTCTATTCTCTCACCCCCTCAAACAATTGCAACCAACCACAACCCACATAGCCATAAACTTAGCTCTTTCTCCCTTGTTACTGAGGAAGAAGTTTTTGCACTTATACTGTGCTCTCACCTCACTACCTGTCCCCTTGGCCCTATCCCCTCACAGCTACTCCCCTCCCTCTCTTCTACCCTTACCCCTATACTCACACACATTTTCAGCCTCTCCCTCAGCATCAGTATATTTCCCTCATCTCGGAAACATGCACTGGTCACACCTATCCTCAAAAAACCTTCCCTTGATCCAACCGCCCCATCCAAATACCGACCTATTTCCCTCCTCCCTCTTGCCTCAAAGATTCTAAAAAAACTAGTATATGCACACCTATCCCATTTCCTTACATTAAACTACCTCCTTGACCCACTGCAATCTGGATTTTGTCCCCATCACTCCACAGAGACAGCAATTATTAAGGTTACCAATTACCTACTTACAGCAAAATCAAAAGGCCACTTCTCTCTGCTTATCCTCCTTGATCTGTCTGCAGCCTTTGATACTGTTGACCACCCTCTTTTGCTCCAAACCCTTCAATCCTTCGCCATCTGTGACACAAGCCTCTTGTGGTTCTCTTCCTACCTGTCAAACCGTACCTTTAGTGTAGCCTTCTCTGGGGCCTCCTCTGCCCCATCACCACTCTCTGTTGGGGTACGATCCCTGGCGAGGTCCACTCAGCCTTTGATCCTTCTGAGGTTGATAAAATGAGCAGTGCCTTGAGACCCTTACATGTGATTAGCTGCGCTTTACAAGTACCCAATACATACATACATACATTCAGTCCTTGACTAAAGCCTGCCACTTCCACCTTAAAAACATCTCTAAAATTTGGCATTTCCTTACACAAGACACAACTAAGATTTTAATCCACTCTCTCATCCTTTCCCACCTCGACTACTGCAACTCTGTCCTCTCTGGTCTTCCCAGCTGCTGCCTAGTTCCTTTACAATCCATAATGAATGCCTATGCCAGGCTCATCTTCCTTACACGTCGCTCTTCATCTGCTTCACCTCTCTGCCAATCCCTTCACTGGCTTCCTCTTGTCTCTAGGATTAAACACAAAATTCTCACTCTGACATACAAAGTCCTCAACTGCACTGCTCACCCCTATATCTCAGACATTGCCTCCAGATACTCTACCTCCCATTCCCTTTGCTCTGCTCATGACCTCCTACTCTCCTCCTCTCTTGTTACCTCATCACACTCCCATTTACAGGACTTCTCCAGACTGGCTCCCATCTTTTGGAACTCTCTGCCTCGCTCCACAAGACTCTCCCCTAGTTTTAAAAGCTTCAAGCGCTCCCTAAAGACTCTCTATTCAGGGATGCATACAACCTACACTAACCTTTCTTTATACCAGTTCCTCTCCTCCATTGCAATCCCCTGAACCACCTTAGCATGTAAGCCTATGAGCCCAGCTGTTTTCAGATCACCTTCATAAGAGCTGACTACAACAGTGCATCTCTTGGCAGGGCCCTCTGCCCATTTGATCCCTATAATTGTTTTGTTGTACTCTGCCTTTGTTTATAGCGCTGCAGAATCTGTTGGCGCTCTACAAATAACCGATAATAAAAATAATAATAATAATATGTGAATCTACTGTATTTACTGGCATTTTAACATATTTCCATATAACACTTTATTGTCAAAAACCATGCAAATATGTTAAAAAGAAAAAAAAAGATTTAGATGCCTAATCATTAGCACTTGTAAATATTTGTGTGCATCTGTGTTACCATATTCCCAGGGAACGAAATATGATATTTAACACCTCTTAATAAAGTCAGCAGTTTATTTTTGCAACATACACTATAAAACCATACAGAACAGTATACTAAATAAAATTGTTCTGCCATTCATGCAGTAATGATGAAAGTGTAAACCCCTGAAAGCAAAACATGAGTTGGTTATGTCATCGAGATATTAATTAGGATTCATAAGAGGTTTCTTTGTTTCATTTTGTTCCTATGGTTATTAAATCCATAAGTTGTATTATATTTGCAGTTTTTGCTAAGGTAGAATAAGTGTCAGCTCTAGCAGAAAGCTCATTAGGGAACGTTAACATTTGCAAACAAGAGGTTAAGACTAACAGAACACAGGAAAATAAACTAAATTAATCAGCCAACGGTTTCAGATAACATAGTAAATGGTAACAAATCATATATTCAAGTACAAAAATGTTTTGTTTTTTTTCATCAGTATAATTCTATAGAGCTCAATAAGAAGGTAAATTGTCTTTATCTATGTATTCTCATAAGAGCTCAGAAAATAATTGATCCTTTATATTATTTAAATAGTAGTTGACTTGACAATTCCATGTCAGTGCAGCTAGCAGTATTTTAAATTGTTGACATGTAAGTTTTTAAAGGGACACACGTTATACACACGTGATTACAAGATATTTCTGTTGCCTTGCTACAGATAAAATATCAGACAATGTTGCTGCAATTGTTTTCAGTAGCCTTATTTTGGAATGTTGATTGAACACATTAGAAGTTAATCAATGCCCTGCATAAGTTTTCTAGGCACAAAATATTGGCACATGGGGCAGAGCCTACTCTTGAAGCGGCAGGACGTGTCTCTGGGTTTAGAAGTACACCGATACTTTCATACTTGCCCTAAAAAATAAATAAAAGAGAAAACATATTGCAGCAGCAATATACTTGCAAATAGATATTGTTACTACGTCACTTTGTGCCCTGCTGGATCGGCATTTTGAATCGTTTGAAAGAGAGCTGGAGAAGGCTTTGCTGAGCAATATATGGGATGATGACCATTTAAAGAGGACTTCTACAAATCTAAGGAACCTGCAAGGAGACCTCATACAGGACACATACCAACCTAGAAAAAATAGGAGACAAGCGAACAGAAAGTAGAGCACTCGCAAAGGGAGACTAGTGTAAGTGGCTATTCAGTGGGTATATAATATTAAAACTTAACATTTATTATTAAAAAAAAAATTGATAAAAAACTACTATATGAGTAGTGATTAATACTTAGATTAAAACACAAACAAATAATAAATGGCTGTATCTCCACAATGACCCCAGAATCTATACCATAGAAACTCAGAATAGAGTAGGAGGGATTTTTAGGCAGATATACACCAAAAAATGGTTCACGGATTGCACCAAAATCTATCTAAAAAAGAGGATTTACCTCAAACAAAATTATACTATCTAGTGCAATACTGGACCGGTGTAGGTCTGTCCAAAATATTCCCTATGACAAAATTAGTATAGTGACTAAGAGGGGAAGTGTAGGTAGCAAGGTTCACATAGTCCATACATTCAGCATATTACACAGACCCATTTGTATAGGCAAGAGTGAAGTGTTCACAAACACAAATTAAACCAAAAATACGATCAATGAAAGGTAATATGATTCTATAGATATGTTATAATAAACACATTAACTAGTGAAATGTGACTTGCATAGTTAGGCACTCTTCCTACGGCTGTATCAACCACTAAGTGTAACTATGCAAGTCACATTTCACTAGTTAATGTGTTTATTATAACATATCTATAGAATCATATTTCATTGATCGTATTTTTGGTTTAATTGATGATTGTGAACACTTCACTCTTGCCTATACAAATGGGTCTGTGTAATATGCTGAATGTATGGACTATGTGAATCTTGCTACCTACACTTCCCCTCTTAGTCACTATACTAATTTTGTCATAGGGAATATTTTGGACAAACCTACACGGGTCCAGTATTGCACTAGATAGTATAATTTTGTTTGAGGTCAATCCTCTTTTTTAGATAGATTTTGGTGCAATCCGTGAACCATTTTTTGGTGTATATCTGCCTAAAAATCCCTCCTACTCTATTCTGAGTTTCTATGGTATAGATTCTGGGGTCATTGTGGAGATACAGCTATTTATTATTTGTTTGTGTTTTAATCTAAGTATTAATCACTACTTATATAGTAGTTTTTTATAAAAAAAAAATTGAATAATAAATGTTAAGTTTTAATATTATATACCCACTGAATAGCCACTTATACTAGTCTCCCTTTGCGAGTGCTCTACTTTCTGTTCGCTTGTCTCTTATTTTTTCTACATTTACTTGAACAGTGAGCACCCTCCCCTGGTATTACTAGTCTATACTTCATTATATCAGATATTAGTATTATTGTCCCCAATTTGGGTGACTACTTTTATTGGTTAAATTGTGGTAAGCTAATACTTGATGGGGAATCATTAAATACAACTTCCATTACCACTATCCCTATCTTTATTATATAACACATACCAACCTATAAGCACAGATAACGGCTCACAACCCTGTCTTGAGGGCTATGAGAGGGAGCCGGTAGAGACTGCCATGACTGATATGCAAACGCTTTATGGCTTGGAGAATAGCTACATCGGATACATACATGGCTATAACGAGCTGGATTCCCCAGATGTCAACATATGCAGGTTTCAAGCTCCAACTGAAACTTTGAAGGAGTGTGATTTAGGACTGGCCATCTTTGCTAACGGCTTCAATGAGTGGCAGCCATGGAGGTCTGAGAGACAAGTTTACCTACACTCAGCACTACTGGGAGACTTCTTCCAATTCAGTATCTCAAAAGTCCTTTGGGGCTACTCACTGAAAGTTGGCATCGGTTGATTCCTGAAGAGAGACATAGTTACCGGGTGACTGCCGCCATTCTTATTATTTACAGCGGGGTCCCCAAACTGCAAATTTGCATTATACTCTCACTATGTGCTCACATATCCTGTTTATTGTTCTCCTTGAAGTATTAAAGGGAGATTATACACTCATTTTTTCTTTGCATAAATGTTTTGTAGATGATCTATTCATATAGCCCATAAAGTTTTTTTTTTAAATAAATGTATAGTTTTGCTTATTTTTAAATAACATTGCTCTGATTTTCAGACTCCTAACCAAGCCCCAAAGTTTTATGAGAATACTGTCAGCTACCTTCTCCAGCTTGCTCCTGTTTGTGTAAAGGGCCTTTTCATATGCAAAAGAAGGGGGAGGGGGGGAGTGTCTTATTTGCCACTTGCAGTGGGCTTTCCAGCTACCTTTTCAACAGAGCCAAACTGACAGCTTCTAAGTAAGTTTTTAAATAGTTTTATACTGGATTTTTATATCAGTATCTGTGCATCTTATTCTTTATAATAGTGTCTATTACATGCAGTTATATGGAAATTAGTGTATACTGTCCCTTTAAGTAACCTAGAAATATCCTTAGATTACATATGCGGCGGCGGCCGCAAAAGCCGGCATTGCCGGTTTTTACACGGTTTTGGTATCACATACATGGCGCCGCATATAAATGCGGTGTGTATATTTCACCCATCGCCCACAATTTTGAGAAATTTTACTCCCTTTTCACCTCGCCACACATAGGCAGACGCGACAAGACTTGCGCTGAATATGTGAGCACCGTAACCCTCTGAAAATAGTAACTAACTCCTCATGCATGCGCAATATCTATCGACCTGTCAACCGCAATCCCCCACCGCAATAACTAATAAAGTATATTAACCCCTAATCTGTCATTAACCCACATCGCAATAAACGTAATAAGTGTATTAACCACCAATCTGCTATTAACCCACATCGCAAAGTACCTATTACAACTATTAACCCCTAATCCTTAAAAGGGTCAATGCATAGGGATTAAGTTTAATTTTATTATTTTGGATAATTTTATTTATTACTTTCTGTAATGTTTAGATTAATTTATTTTAATTTAATCTTAGGTTTATTTTTCTTAGTACTGTTAGGATTTTTTATCTTAATTGTAATTTAGCATTTTATTATTTTATGTAATTTGTGGTTAATTTAGTACTTGCGTTGTGGGGGTTTGGCAGAATAAGGGGTTAATAGGTTAATTAGGGTACTTGCGTTGTGTGGGTTTGGTGGATTAGGGGGTTAATAGATTTATATGGTTTGTTGCGATGTGGGTTAATGGCCGATTAGGGTTAATAGCTTTAATAGGTACTTTGCGATGTGAGTTAATGGCTGATGTAAGGTGAAATTATGGGCATTATGGGCATTGCAGGTTTCAGCAGTTACGCTGAAGCTTGCGCCGCATATGTAATCTCACCCTCTGTGTCTATAAGGTGTTTGTCAACATTATGGAGACTTTAGCAGAAATATGATAACAGGACAGAGAAAAAAACTGAAAATATGAGACAGGTGGCGAAAAGTGACCAATAAAGGAAAAAAATAATCCACCAAACAGACGAAGCAAAAAAAAAATCTATAGGAAAACTAGAAACACACAGAGTTACAATCAGTAAATGGGGAGTCAGAAGAAATTGGACCATTTCAATACCCTTATCATTGTTTTGCTTTTTGAATTTTCATTTGTAGTTGTATCAATTTCAGTGAATTTTAGTCATGTGTCCAAAAGCCTTATATTGTTTTGAATAATCATTTACATTTTACTATATATCACATTTTTGTAGATATGTTTGATACAGAATAAAATAACTGTCCATATATTTAGTCTTAATAACTGACTCTTAAATGTGACGCAAATATGATTCAGAAACGTATAATCAATGCCATTAATTGATCCTAATAAAATAAATAATCTCAATATCAAGATAACATTTTTAGTTAAGAAAACTGAATAAACAAATAGTGATTTGTAAAAATGTGAGATTGTGATGTCATTGACAGGTATTCTGGCACAATAAGCACAAGACTTTAAATCAACTGACACAGGAGAAAAAACTTTCTTTAGGGCACTTAGGTAAGATTTAATAAAACAATGCCCCAAAACACACGCTCTGTTCAGTTTACATCAATAACTCTTGCAGCTTGCGTAACATTTTAAAACACTATTTGAAAAGCATGACTGTGTATGTCAAGTTTATGTTACAGAATAGAACCTACTAAAAAACAATTGTCAAATACATCTGTTTTAGCTTTTGCATTTGCTTGCCCCCTAATCCTTTTAAATATCCCAGATTGGATTCATTGAAGCACATACCATAATCAGATTCCTACCTATATTTTGACTTAAAACAACAAAAATCTTGACTATACCATTACTTAAATATGTTGTGCACATTATGATGGGGCTGGTTCAAGATATCAACAAAAAAATGTGATCATATAACACTGTGAATTCAAAATGAATTTTCTTTCAAACTGAAAGGTATTTGTTAATTTGTTCCTCAACATTTTAGGATAAGCTGGCAACCTTTATATGATCAGCTGGTAAATTCTGCAAATAAAATCATTTGCTTAAGCAATTTACAGCATTTTAAAAATCTTAGTTGCAGATTTTGCTTTTTGGCGCCACTAAGGAGTGTGGGACATAGCACAATTTGTTTGCACAAAAGTAAGAGGTGCTTGTTTAATGTCCCACTCCCTTTAAGGCCAACAAAGTTAACTGTAGTGGGTTTGGAATAGGAGTCAGATTTTTTTTTTTTTTTTTGCTGGACTAGTAAAATTCACTATTTCTCTTGTAACATTTTGGGATATTTTTTATGTCACATATATAAATCATTCTACCCTAATGATATTAAATGTTTTATTGTCTTTTTCTGAGATACACCCCCCAAAGTCTCCTTGGTGGAAAGCAAATAAATACATATATAAATAAAGTGGAACCATGTGAGGTCAAGAATATTGGAACATTATTTCAGATTATTTTCCAAGTACTTGAAGAAATCATTGTTGACATATACCCAAATAAAATTAACTTTTGACTGGTCACTGTATTTGAAAAGAGTGAGGGCCTTTAATTTACTTAAAGGGACATTATACTCATATGCTAAATCGTTTGAAATTGATGCAGAAGAACTGTAAAAAGCTGAGAATCTCTTTGTAAAAAAGAAAGATATTTTACCTCACAATTTCCTCAGCTCACCAGAGTAAGTGCTGTGTAAAAAGTTATCTTTCAGTTACTGCCCAGCTGCAGGTAAAAAAAGGAAGAAATGAACAGCAGCCAATTAGCATCAGCAGTGCTGGGGTCATGCACTCTTTTACTGTGATCTCATGAGATTTCACTTAACTCTCATGAGATTTCATAGTAAACTTCCTTAAACTGAATAGGGAGATAACATGAGCATGCATGAGGCATACTCCCTTGCAGGTCACGGGACAGGCATACTGATTTGCTGCTTAAAGTCCTTTACAATGGGGTGTGAATGCTCAGGTCATTTTGAGGTAAAATATCTTTCTTTTTTACATAGAGATGTTCAAGTGATATTTTCTAGTCAGCGTTTTAAAGCTATGCTGCATCACTTTCAAGTGTTTCAACATTTGGGTATCATGTCCCTTTAACAAACAGAAATTAGTCATCTAGACAATTGATTGTTGGAAAGTATCCAAGGACACAGACATCTAGATAACTAAGTTATAATGTTTCTGCTTGATGGAACAAACTGCCAGTGCAGTTAAGGTGTTGTTACCATTATTAAGAGCTTTCATTTGTTCATTATTGTTATTATTATTAGTAGTATTAAAAATACACCAGTTACCAAGAATACAACTACTTCTACTACTAATATTATTAAATAATAATAATCTAAATTCCACTGCCGTCACTATAGTGAAGGAATATGACAAGAGAGTATGATTTTTGCTTATGGATAAAAAGAATGCCTTGATTTTAGTCAAGGACCAAATGCTCAATGGTACTTTATACTTTAACTATAGTATTACCGAAAAAGCTTAGCATGATATAAAACATCACAAATGGAAGACCTGTATGCTATTGTCGAAAATCCATAAATGAAGTATTTTTAAAGATTTATTATAACAAAGTAAAAATATTTACTCTTCATATATCTATAGAGCTGGTAGTTCCGCATAATTCAGAAAGTGAATATTTAAATCCCTTAAATTCTATATTTATATTTAGTGTTGTCAATGTATATTAATAATGCAGTGTAGTTCTTATTATTAGCAAATGCATAAACCCATTTTTTTTTTCTTTCATGATTCAGAAATGTGCTTCAATTTCTTGATATCCTTTGTGGAAAAAGCATAACTAAATAGGCTTAGGACTCGGAGCAGCTGATTGCTGGCTGCACATATATTTCTTGTGCTATTGGTTCACCCATGTGCATTGCTATTTCTTCAACAAAGGATACCTAAAGAATGAAGCAAATTAGATAACAGAAGTAAATTGGAATGTTGTTAAAAATTGTAATCTCTGTCTCAATGATGAAAGAAAAATTTTGGGTTTCATGTCCCTTTAAACGCTTTGTCAACAAGTTTATAGGAAAACAACTTGTTCCTGAATCCTGACATCTAATTTTTGGTGTAATATTTGCATGCTAGAAAAATAATATTGTGCTCAAATTAACACCTCTTTTTTTATTTTATTCCTGGGTAATTGGAAACCAAGGCAAATGTCTTAACATTGAAATTATTAACTATACAAAATAAAGAGATTTAGCTTTTAAATTGGCTATAAATCTAACTTTGCCCACACAAGCCGAGTTCCAAAACGTTAAGTCTGAGATTTACTGGCCCTATAGGGCTGTACCTTCAATGCAAAAAACATCTGTGTACATCTCAGCTCCATCCAATGGTCTAACCAAGATTAATTGTGCCAGGGGAATGTGAGGAAACATTTGAGTTATAAAAATAAATTAAATTATGGCTTAACTTAATTCACTCAAACGATAAAACACTTAAAACTATTTAAAATCCAAGTAAAAATCATTGTAATCCCTTAAATGTTGAATGATCCCGAAGAAAATGTTTGTGGTACAGACTCTTCTCAAGTTCTTTAATAAAACAAATAAAGTATAAACATTAGTTCTAGTTTTGGACCTGTAGAAATTGCTGCACATTAAAGGGACATGAAACCCAATGTTTTTCTTTCATGATTCAGATACGATGTGATTTTAAACAACTTTCCAATTTACTTCTATTATCTAATTTATTTTGTTCTCTTAGGCATTGAAAATGATACCTAGGTAGCCTCAGGAGCTGCTGATTGGTGGCTGCACATAAATGTCTCATGTCATTGGCTCACACAATGCATTCAGATAGCACACAGTGGTGCATTGTTGTGTTTTCAACAAACAATACCAAGAAAATGAAACAAATTAGACAATAGAAGTAAATTGGACAGTTGTTTAAAATTGTATTCCCTATCTGAATTAAGAAAGAAAAAAAATGGGGTTTGTGTTTCTTTAAGATATAACAAAATACACAATATTGCTATTAATAACTGTCATTAAAGGGACAGTAAAGTCAAAATTCGTGATTCAGATTTGTCATTCAATTTTAAACAACTTTCCAATGTATTTCTATTATCTAATTCACTTCATTTTCAAGGTATCCTTTGGTATAAAACATACCTAGGTAGGCTCAGGAGCATAGCATCAAAGCACTACTGAGAGCTAGCTGCTGATTGGTAGTTGCACATATATGCCTCTTTTCATTGGCTCACCAAATGTGTTCATCTAGCTTCCAGTAGTTCATTGCTGCTTATTCAACAAAGAATACTAAGAGAGTGAAGCAAAATTGATAATATAAGTAAATTAGAAGGTTAGTTAAAATTGTATGCTAGCTGAAAGAAAAAAATGGGTTTCATATTCCTTTAAATTTACTATTTACAACTCTCATTTCATTAACCTTAAAGGGATAGGAAAGTCAAAATTAAACTTGCATGATTCAGATAGAGCATATAATTTTAAGACACTTTTAAATTCACTTCTATTTTCAAATGTGCTTTGTTCTCTTGGTATCCCTTGTTAAAAAATGAATACGCACCACTAGTGGGAGCTGCTGCTAATTGGTGCCTGCACACATTTGTTTCTTGTGATTGGCTAAATAGATATTTTCAGCTTCCTGTCAATAGTGCAATGCTGTCCCTTCAGCAATGGATAACAAGAGAATGAAGCAAATTTTATAATAGAATTAAATTAAGTTGTTCTATCTGAATCATAAAAGAAAATTTTGGGGTTTACTATCCCTTTAACAATTTACACAAAGAATATATAGAATTTTAAACATAAATTTTAAACAGAACACAGAGAGAAAATTGAACTGAGCATGTATTATTTTTAACACAAAGTAAAACAAATGACCACCTTTAAATGTATTCTACAATTCAAATGTTTCTGTAGAACACAAACAGTGCAATATTACAAGTTGTGCGGTATGTATTTTCCGCACGCGATATGGTCTTTCTGCAAGCAAATTTGATTGCGCAGATATAGCAAGTCTTGAAATATCGCTATTGCGTGCAGGCAATCGCCTTTTACACAACAATCCTTTCCGCGCTCAAAGGGTTGTAGTTAACAGTTTTCAACAACAAAAAAGTGTCACGAAACATTGCAAAAATACATGACAAAGTACAGTTACACTCATATTAAAACTGTCTATTAACAATGATTTTAAAAATATATTGCACACAAAAGTTATAAGGGCTCAAAGATAGGAAATCTCGGTGTTAGAAAAAAAAAAACAGATGCAGGGATTCTACATTGACATACAGTACATAGAGAAACATGGATTTATATGTATAGAGATAAGTTTACCTATGGAGATAATGAAAACATTTCACATTACAATGCACATTAAACAATATTCTCAGTGGTATTTTCAAAGAGATAGTCACATATAGATCTCAAGATATCTAGACATATTTATATTCATATACATATCTCGCTATAAATAGATATATCTGTCCAAAAATCATCACATATATAGAGAAAAATGTATTTATAAATAAATAAAACATATTCTGTTAACAAAACATTCTTGCAATATGAAATATTCACATTTTCTTGTACACTTTTTTCAAGAGAATACGTCATGGGCTTTGTGCAACAGATCAGGGTTTTAGTTGTTTTTTTTTTCTATTTGTCTTCTCCATTGACTTCTATGGGGGAATACGCAAACGCACATGCAATATATATTTTTTGGACCACAGGGGTTAATGCGCATGCAAAATAAGTTATTTTGCAACTTGTAATACCTGCGCAACCCCAAATAAAACGTGCACTGTGTTTTCGCAATTGCAAAGAACAGATTTGCAGAATGACTTCTAATCCTGCCCACAATGTGTTACATTCCCCTATATTTTATTTTAAACATGTTTTTAAAAAACACTCTAAATAAAACAAAGGCTATGAGAATCAATATTTGGTAAAGCAAAATGGAACATACATTTTCTGTTAGCATTTAATCTTTGTTAACAAAGTAACAAGTACAGCCAACATTCATTGGTCATTAGTCTTATGATTTTCTTATCCACACACACATTTGTATTGGCTCATAGTGTTTCAACATTTAGGGCTAGATAACAAGTAATCTTTTTACTTGCACGCTAACCCGACAGGAGTTATTAATATTTCACATGCAGGACAATGTTATTTTTATTTTAAATACATATATATATATATATATTTTAATTGTGCCCGTTTGTGGGTGCGCAATAATTAACCAGCCATTACAAGTGGCTGGTTATTGCTACCCGAGCTCACAACAGCAATTAGCGCTTATAAAATTAACCAGAAACCATCGTTTCGGTTATTGTTGAACACTCGGTGGCGCTCTCTTCAAGTTAAATACAAGAACAAAGTCAATTTGATAACAGAAGAAAAATCAATTTGAGATAAAATTTATTTTGATTTCAGGATGACTTTAGCGTTTCTGTAAAATAACAAGTTTGACCTAGATGTCACTAAACTATACTACACCCTGTTTTGCACTTGAGTGGTTAACAAGAAAATATCAAAGGATGTCAATTACATAATCTGAATATCAGAAAATAGATTAGAAAAAAGAGGGGCAAGTTTGTTTTCAGTCTAGCTAGTATGAACTACAGACCAATCTCTGACAGGTGAAAACAGTCCCTGTACTTGTGGGGTCTACGTGTGGGGTCTCAAGGAGATCTATTTTACCTTTTTAATTTCTTTCTCACAATGTATTACATTGTAAAAAGTCATATTTTGACTTCTGTTTTCCTTGCAGAATAAACTCTATGAAAATAAATTTTGCCTGGAAAGTTAGAGTATGCTTAATGGAAAAATATCAAGAAGGATGTAAATTCTATGTTGGTTTGGATTGCCAATTTAATAATGGCATGACTAATATAATAGAGTTAATCTCTTGAAAAGGATGGAAAGTTGTGCAGAAAGCTGCTAAATATTAATAGCTTAATTTTTTATAGATACTATATGCTACCTAATGAAGTGTGTAGTTGATAGCATTCCAATTTTTCTCTTTATGTATGTATATAGTATTCATGTGTGTAAAATGTGTGGAGATGTGGAGAGAGAAACGAGAGAAGAGAGGGGAGAGATATATTTGATCTGTATATAGGGGCTAACATGAGCCTCTATGAAAATAAATGGACATTTATTCATGCCAGGTGATCTCTATTACCACAGCGATCACCTGGCTATTAACACTTTTATAGAGGCTTCATTTTTAAGAGGAGCTTAGGCATTTTAAAACAAGGGATCTTGGAGATGTCTAAGCCATTTTAATGTCCTGTTTATATAAACACACACACATTTACATAAAGAGACAAAGTGCACTCCTAACTTGCAGAACCAGGCCTTGGGTGCAGCAAAAGAGATATCTTGCCTGTCTGAGGACGAGCTGCATAGGATCGAAAACGTTCACAATAAAGGTGAATATTTAAGTACAAGCCCTTTGGAGTGCGTTTCCTTCTGCTTTTATATTATATATATATATATATATATATATATATATATATACAGTAAAGTAGAACTGAATCCAACGGACGGCCTCCGTTGTTGAAAGTGATCCAAGAACAGCCGGCACACAGGAAATTTTTCAAACTCCGATTTATTCAAATAAATCGGAGTTTGAAAAATTTCCTGTGTGCCGGCTGTTCTTGGATCACTTTCAACAACGGAGGCCGTCCATTGGATTCAGTTCTACTTTACTGTATGTATTTACTCTGCCGAGCACCTGGTGGATGAATATCTGGCGAGTGCCGTTTCCCACGAACAATTTATATATATATATATATATATATATATATATATATATATATATATATATTATGTTCCCTTCGGAATAAAGGTAGAAAAAATCCTATTGGCTGATCCAATCAGCCAATAGAATGCGAGCTCAATCCTATTGGCTGATTGGATCAGCCAATAGGATTGAACTTCAATCCTATTGGCTGATTGGATCAGCCAATAGGATTTTTTCTACCTTAATTCTGATTGGCTGATAGAATTCTATCAGCCAATCGGAATTGAAGGGACACCATCTTGGGTGACGTCACTTAAAGGTACCGTCATTTAGTCGTCGGCCGTCGGATGAAGATATTGCTCCGCGTCGGATGTCTTGAAGATGGACCCGCTCCGCTCCGGATGGATGAAGATAGAAGATACCGTCTGGAGGTCCTCTCCTTCCCGGATAGGATGAAGACTTCTGCACCTCTGGAGGACCACTTCTGCCCAGTTGGGTGAAGACGTCTCAAGGTAGGGTGATCTTCAAGGGGTTAGTGTTAGGTTTTATTAAGGGGGTATTGGTGGGTTTTAGAGTAGGGTTGGGTGTGTGGGTGGTGGGTTTTAATGTTGGGGGGATTGTATTTTTTTTACAGGTAAAAGAGCTGATTACTTTGGGGCAATGCCCCACAAAAAGCCCTTTTAAGGGCTATTTGTAATTTAGAATAGGGTAGGGCTTTTTATTATTTTGGGGGGCTTTTTATTTTATTAGGGGGATTAGATTAGGTGTAATTAGTTTTAAAAAATTGTAATTATTTTATTATTTTCTGTAATTTAGTGGGTTTTTTTTCATAATTTAGATAATTGTATTTAATTGTATTTAATTGTAGTTAGTTTAGGGAATTAATTTAATTATAGTGTAGTGTTAGGTGTAATTGTAACTTAGGTTAGGGTTTATTTTACAGGTAAATTTGTCTTTATTTTAGCTAGGCAGTTATTAAATAGTTAATAACTATTTAATAACTATTGTACCTAGTTAAAATAAATACAAACTTACCTGTAAAAGCTTAGGGTTTATTTTACAGGTAAGTATTTAGTTTTAAATAGGAATAATTTAATTAATTGTAGTAATTTTATTTAGATTATTTTAAATTATATTTAAATTAGGGGGGTATTAGGGTTAGGGTTAGACTTAGGTTTAGGGGTTAATATATTTATTATAGTGGCGGCGATGTTGGCAGTGGCAGATTAGGGGTTAATAAGTGTAGTTAGGTTGTGGCGACATTGGGGGGATTGAACTTGATTCCATCAGCCAATCAGAATTTTCCTACCTTAATTCCGATTGGCTGATAGAATCCTATCAGCCAATCGGAATTCGAGGGACGCCATCTTGGATGACGTCCCTTAAAGGAGCCTTCATTCGTCGGTAGTCCGTCGGGCCAGCAGGATGTTCCACGTTGGAGGTCTGCAAGATGGATCCGGAAGAAAGAAGATTGAAGATGCCGTTGATAGAAGACTTCAGCCAGATCATGGACCTCTTCAGCTCTCGCTTGGATGATGACTTCAGCCGGATCATGGACCTCTTCAGCTCCCGCTTGGATGATGACTTCAGCCGGATCATGGACATCTTCAGCCCCCCGCTTGGGCTTGGATCAGGACATCGGAGGAGCTCTTCTGGATCGATCAGTGAACCTGGTATGGTGAAGATAAGGTAGGAAGATCTTCAGGGGCTTAGTGTTAGGTTTATTTAAGGGGGGTTTGGGTTAGATTAGGGGTATGTGGGTGGTGGGTTGTAATGTTGGGGGGGGTATTGTATGTGTTTATTTACAGGCAAAAGAGCTGAATTCTTTGGGGCATGCCCCGCAAAGGGTCCTGTTCAGGGCTGGTAAGGTAAAAGAGCTTTGAACTTTAGTAATTTAGAATAGGGTAGGGCATTTTTTTATTTTGGGGGTCTTTGTTATTTTATTAGGGGGCTTAGAGTAGGTGTAATTAGTTTAAAATTGTTGTAATATTTTTCTGATGTTTGTAAATATTTTTTTATTTTTTGTAACTTAGTTCTTTTTTATTTTTTGTACTTTAGTTAGTTTATTTCATTGTATTTATTTGTAGATATTGTATTTAATTAATTTATTGATAGTGTAGTGTTAGGTTTAATTGTAGGTAATTGTAGGTATTTTATTTAATTAATTTATTGATAGTGTAGTGTTAGGTTTAATTGTAACTTAGGTTAGGATTTATTTTACAGGTAATTTTGTAATTATTTTAACTATTTTAGCTATTGTACCTGGTTAAAATAAATACAAAGTTACCTGTAAAATAAATATAAATCCTAAAATAGCTATAATATAAATATAATTTATATTGTAGCTATATTAGGATTTATTTTACAGGTAAGTATTTAGCTTTAAATAGGAATAATTTATTTAATAAGAGTTAATTTATTTCGTTAGATTTAAATTATATTTAACTTAGGGGGGTGTTAGTGTTAGGGTTAGACTTAGCTTTAGGGGTTAATACATTTATTAGAATAGCGGTGAGCTCCAGTCGGCAGATTAGGGGTTAATGTTTGAAGTTAGGTGTCGGCGATGTTAGGGAGGGCAGATTAGGGGTTAATACTATTTATTATAGGGTTAGTGAGGCGGATTAGGGGTTAATAACTTTATTATAATAGCGGTGCGGTCCGCTCGGCAGATTAGGGGTTAATAAGTGTAGGCAGGTGGAGGCGACGTTGTGGGTGG
The DNA here is from genome assembly GCF_027579735.1 of Bombina bombina. NCBI lineage: Eukaryota > Metazoa > Chordata > Amphibia > Anura > Bombinatoridae > Bombina > Bombina bombina. The sequence goes on from NC_069504.1 coordinate 573,725,600, forward strand.
CAGATTAGGGGTTAATAAATATAATATAGGGGTCGGCGGTGTTAGGGGCAGCAGATTAGGGGTACATAGGGATAATGTAAGTAGCGGCGGTTTACGGAGCGGCAGATTAGGGGTTAAAAATAATATGCAGGGGTCAGAGATAGCGGGGGCGGCAGAATAGGGGTTAATAAGTGTAAGGTTAGGGGTGTTTAGACTCGGGGTACATGTTAGGGTGTTAGGTGCAGACGTAGGAAGTGTTTCCCCATAGACAACAATGGGGCTGCGTTAGGAGCTGAACGCTGCTTTTTTGCAGGTGTTAGGTTTTTTTTCAGCTCAAACAGCCCCATTGTTTTCTATGCGGGAATCGTGCACAAGCACGTTTTTGAGGCTGGCCGCGTCCGTAAGCAACTCTGGTATCGAGAGTTGAAGTTGCGTTAAATATGCTCTACGCTCCTTTTTTGGAGCCTAACGCAGCCATTCTGTGGACTCTCAATACCAGAGTTATTTAAAAGGTGCGGCCAGAAAAAAGCCAGCGTTAGCTACGCAGGTCGTTACCGACAAAACTCTAAATCTAGCCGTAAGTGTTTTAGAATGTAGGGAGCAGACTGAATTTGTCCTGACTCTATTTCACTTTGTCCTCAAAAATATTATAAACAATTGGGAGGGATAGCCATGAGGGCAATATGTGCACCCACCTATGCCTGCCTGCACCTAGTTGTATGGGAATTACAGGAGGTGTTTAAAAATGTGGAGGAGTGGACGCTGGCACATGTTGCCCTCTAGCTACATTTTTTGGATTTATTTTGAATAAGAATACCTCTAATATTTATTTGATGTATCAAGTGAGTGAGGTTGAGGCAACTTTTCTGGATCTTAAAATTCTTAAAGTAAATGGTCTCTTACAGACAGAGGTCTTTAGAAAACTGACTTCAACAAATAGCCTACTCCATGCTAAAAGCCGTCACCCAGAACATTTGAAAAAAGGCAACTTAAGAGGAACTGCCGCACAATAGGTTCCTTTGAGAGGTAGGCTGAAGATATGGCACAGAAGTTTTTACAGTGAGGGTATTCTAAAAGGTCTGTCTGTAAAGAATGGACTAGTGCAAGAAAGACACCATGTAATGAGTTACCTTTTCAGACTAAAACTCAGGAAGCAAAAAAAGGATGAAGTTAGACTTATCACTAGGTACAACTGTCACTGGGGTAAATTAAAGGCTATTTTGAATAAACATTGACACATACTCCTAAGTGATCAGGTCCTTGCAAATAGGATTTCTGAAGTTCCAATAACGGCAGCTAGAAGAGCTTTAAAGGACCAGTAAAAACAGTGGATTTCCATAATCAACAAATGCACAATAAAAAGACAAGGCAATATCCTTTTTTCTAACAAATTTCAAAGTCTATTTTCACTCTCCCTATATCATGTGACAGTCATCAGCCAATCACAAATGCATATACGTATATTCTGTGAATTCTGCACATGCTCAGTAGAAGCTGGTGATTTAAAAAGTGTAAATATAAAAATTCTGTGTACTTTTTGTTAATGGAAGTAAATTGGAAAGTTGTTTAAAATTGCAAGTTCTATCTGAATTATGAAAGTTTAATTTTGATTTGAGTGCCCCTTTAAGTCTAAAGGATCGGTTGGTACACAATGAGTTCAAAATTGGTTAACAGGTATACAACACAAAACAGTGGGATGCAGTCTGTGTAGTCACTGTGTATATTGCCTCTATATAGGGAAATATAAGACTTTGTAAGGTAACTCTAATCATGTGTTAAAAATCAAAGACTGGATAACATGTACAACAACAGCTGTCATTTATTTGCAATCTTGTTCATGTCTGGTGTTCTACACAGGTAAAACCAAAAGAGAGCGAAAAGATTGTGTAAAAGAACATTACTATGACATAAAACAAAAATGCCAAAACATTTTCAAAAATATTACAATTCAGACGCTATGGGGTTAACAATATTTGGTATTGAGCACATTCAAGCAAAGAGGCAAGGAGGGGATATAAATAAGACTATTACAAAGGGAAGCATTTTGGATATAACAGCTTTGTACATTAAAAGGACAGTATACACCAATTTTAATATAACTGCATGCAATAGACACTACTATAAAGAATAATATGCACAGATACTAATATAAAAATCCAGTATAAAACCGTTTAAAAACTTACTTAGAAGCTTCCAGTTTAGCTCTGTTTAAAGGTTACTGGAACACCCACTGCAAGTGAGAAAAAGCAGACACTCCCCTCTTCCTTTGCATATGAAAAGACTCTTTACACAAACAGAAGCAAGCTGGAGAAAGTATACGTCGGTATTCTCCTAAAACTTTGGGGCTAGGTTAGGAGTCTGAAAATCAGAGCAATGTTATTTAAAAATAAGCAAAACTATCAATTAAAAAAAAAAAAAAACTGTATGGGCTATATAAATGGATCATTTACAAAACATTTATACAAAGAAAAATCTAGTGTATAATGTCCCTTTAATACCTAATGGTTTGAATATGAAGTTGGAATTTACTAGTTTTTTAAGTATGTCTCTCTATACTGTACAAGGATTTGTGATACTCTGTAAATATTTATTATGCTGCCATAAATTGCTTGATTAATGCTATAACATTGTGTAAATTACAATAACATTTCTATTGAGATATGAATGCCTCTCCTATTTTAACATAACGAGTTAAAAAAAGTGATGTGTTGTAATAAACAGAATGAGATTTGATTGGGATTTGTCTTAAACCAATCTCTCTGGAGGACCTTTACATGTGGGTTTATACCAACTTCAACAGCTATCTGGAGCCATTACCCAGAGCCATCATTCTCCCTAAGGTGTGCGCGCACACCGCTTTTAAAGCTAGCGCATAGGTTATTTGACAATGCAACATCAACTTCAGGTGAGTACTTTTGTGTGTTTTTGTTTAGTTTTAACTTTAACTTTAATTGCTTGAATATTAGCAGTCCGGCTAATAGTGCTGTGACAGAGCAAAGTAAAATCAACTTTCGAGGGCGACGGCAGTATTACTGGATGCCTAACATTTGTTTCAAATTTTATTACCCACACACAGCCTGTAACCATTTATTTGAAATGAATGTTAGGCATCCAGCACAAAGACTGTCCCCTGAAAGAGAGCAGGAAACATAACTGTCAGAACTCCTCTCCTACTAGTACATAGTTTTACACTCAAGTCCTCGCCTAAGTTCCCTGTAGTTCTGTGCCAGAACACAGAGCTATCTGAGATCATGCATGGCCACTGTTTAATTAACCCCTTAACAACCATGATCTACCCTGTACATCACTGGTCATAAAGGGTTTTCTTGGGTACAATAGCGAGGGTGCCGCAATGAGGGGCGTGACCTCGCTATGATGCCCTCCCTCCTTCCTGCTGGCCACCGGAAATAGCAAGCTATTAAAAATTAAATCCCAATAGAAAGACCAGAGACATACAGGGTAAGTTCTGGTCCTTAAGGGGTTAATCGTAAATAAATTAATTAACTTTGTTCCTGCACCTGAAGGACAATATTCCAGTCTACGGACAAGCTGATCTTGCCCTAGAAGACACAGATCTGCAGAAAGTTTTGGCTTTATCTTTCCTAATTTCATAGTTTATTGGTATTTGCCTGCATACCTGTGACTATGGGGCCCATTTATCAAGCTCCGTAAGGCCTGTGTTTCTGGCAAGTCTTCAGACTCGCCAGAAACACCAGTTATGAAGAAGCGGTCACAAAGACCGCTGCTCCATAACCCTGTCCGCCTGCTCTGAGCAGGCGGACAGGAATCGCCACAATTGAACCCAATCGAGTACGATCTGGTTGATCGACACCCCCTGCTGGCGGCCCATTGGCCGTGAGTCTGCAGGGGGTGGCGTTGCACCAGCAGCTCTTGTGAGCTGCTGGTGCAATGCTGAATACGGAGAGCGTATTGCTCTCTGCATTCAGCGATGTCTGTCGGACCTGATCCGCACTGTTGGATCAGGTCCAACAGATATTTGATAATTTGGCCTCTTTATATGAGCAGGACAGATGAATGATGAAATCATCAAGGATAGAGTCCCAATGCCCCTACAGATGATTAAGTTGCAGAACTTCGAAGTTGGAGATACACAACTCTCATTTATTACTAGAGCTTTAATATGTTTGAACTGGTATTTTCTCTGTTTTTTTTTAGGTTTTACTGGCTTAAATGGACGGTCTACTTGAAAATGTTTATTGTTTAAAAAGATAGATAACCCCTTTATTACCATTCCCCAGTTTTGCATAACCAGCATGGTTATATTAATACACTTGTGCTTGCTTCCATAGACTCTTATGGGAGCCTCCTTCTCATGCCGTGAGACATATAGAAAAGAAGTGAGAAATGAGGTGCATTGTAGAACCAAATAAAAAGCACAAGACAGTATAGGCTTTACATTTTTTCGCAAATTTGGGGTTTCTCACTGAAAGTACTTACACACAACTACTGCAGTCGTCATAAGACATGGCTGTAAAAGCTTGTTTGGGATCCACTTTGTTTTGAAATAGCAGACATGCAGACATGCATGGCTTTACCATTGGTTTTTGTTTAATTAGAAAGCCACTAAATGCAGCTGCGCACCTCACTTCTGAAATTCCTGACAGTAAAGGGGTTAATCAGTAAGCTTGTAAGGTTAATATTTACTCTAGTGTAGGGATTACCCTCCCACCCTCTGATCCCTACCTGATTCCACATCTTAGGTAATGGCAGACAGCCAGTATGCAGCTTAGGGCTTTAGTTATTATTATTATTTTTTAAATGTTTTTTTTTAATATTTCTATAGTGTAGATCCCTCCTCATGCTGCCACTAACAAATTATTCTTCATGTTTTTTTTTTTCTATAGTGTAGGGGCCCCCTATCCCTTCCCCCTCTAAGATGACCTTTTTTTGTAGTGTAGGGACCCCCCTCCAGCTGATATTGTCCAATAGTGTAGGGTTCTATCCATCCCTCTCCCCTGCCTAACACTTTTCTCTAGTGCAGGAAACCTCACCCCTTTTTTCCCCTATTCCACTGGGCCACTCACCTGCCTCCCTCCTTCCTTCCCACCACTGTCAATGGAGGATTGTTATTGAGAATGGAAACTCTTTTAAAGGAAAGACTTGTATCTTTCATTCAGACAAACAACTTAGAAGACAAAGGACAGCATGGTTTCACTGCTGAAAGATCATGCCAGACTAATCTAATTGATTTCTTTGACCATGTAACTAAAATAGTAGACGGGGGAGGAGCCATAGATGTTGCATATATAGACTTTAGCAAAGCATTTGACACCGTCCCACACAACAAACATTCACAAAATGTATTGCCTTGGAATAGATGCTAAGACTGTTAAGTGGGTAGAATGCTGGCTTAAAGATAGACGACAGAGAGTTTCAATTAATGGAGTACATTCAAATGAGGCATCAGTTACTAGTGGTGTTCCCCAAGGGTCAGTTCTTGGGCCTGTTTTGTTTAACATGTTTACAAGTGATATTGGAAGTGGGCTTAAGGGAAAGCTTTGCTTGTTTGCTGATGATATAAAAATTTGTAACAGGGTAGATGTTCCAGGAGGAGTTGATCAAATGAACTGTGATATTAATAAACTAGAGGACTGGTCTAATAAATGGGATCTGAAATTTAATATTACCAAGAGCAAAATTATGCATATAGGATCCAAAAACCCAAAGGCCAATTATAGTCTCAATGGTACATTATTGACTGTAATTAAAGAAGAAAGGGACTTGGGAATTATTATTTCAGATGATTTAAAATTTGGTACACAATGCAGCAGTGCAGCCAGTAAGGCCAGTCAAATGTTTGGTTGCATTGGAAGAGGTTTTAGTAGCAGAAATAGCAAGGTTCTTATGCCACTTTACAGATCATTAGTTAGACCAAATATGGAATACTGTGTACAATTCTGGAGACCATATCTTCAGAAAGATATAAATAAACTAGAAGCTGTCCAAAGGAGGGCTACTAAAATGGTACATGGTCTAAAATATAAAACGTACAAAGAAAGACTCTATGATCTAAATATGTATAGCTTAGAGGATAGAAGGGAAAGAGGTGACATGATAGAAACCTTCAAATATATGAAGGGACTTAATAAAATAGAAGCTGAAAGCATTTTTCACAAAAAAATAAATGCCAAATCAAGGGGTCACAATCTAAAGTTAGAGGGTAGCAGATTCAGGAGAAATTTGAGGAAGCATTTTTTTTACAGAAAGGGTGGTGGATTCATGGAATAAACTTCCATTTGAGGCGGTAAGCACAAAGACTGTAAATGAATTTAAAAATGCCTGGGACATGCATAAGGCTATCCTAAGGAAAAAGTAACATGTAATATGGGTAGACTTGATGAGCCTTTTTGGTTCTTATCTACCGTCAAATTCTATGTTTCTATGAGAATGAAACAGACATCGCCATTCTCTGTAACGATTGGCAATCTGGCTTCATAAGTGAGCATGATCAGTGCTCCCATACCATATGAAGACAGACACCTTCTACACCCAGCTGCAGTCTCCACTGTCATTACAGCCACTGATTCATTGAGAAGTTGTGGTGTTTGAATGGTGGTGCAAGGGCCCTAACAGCATATGTTCGTATGCTGCTGAAAAACAGTAATAACTTTTATTAAATAACCCAATGCCATAAATTCAGTAACTTAATATCTAACTTTTTTAAGTTATTAGGAAGCTGCCTTTTCTTATACATTGTATTTAAAGTCTTTCATAAGATATGAGATAGTTTGCTTAAAGGGACATGACATTTTAAAATTAAGTCTGATAGAACATGCAAATTCAATTTACTTCTATTATAAATATACATTGTTCTTGGTATCCTTTGGTGAAAAGAATACAGGTACAGGAACAGCAATGCACTACTGTATGCTAGCTGGTGATTGGTGGCTACATATATATGACTTTTGACATTGACTCACTAGATTTGTTCAGCTAGAATATCCTAGTAGGGCATTACTATAGCTGGCTGAACTAATTCCTCAGGGGTTTTAACACCTAGAGCATCTAATTATCACACTATTGTTTGCATATAAAATAAGAACATTTTCTCTTTGCATTGTTATGTCCCTTTAATGTTTTTTAGAATGACTTAAGTGCCATATGGGTGACATCTAAAACAATGCATGCAACTAGAATTATTAGTAATTATTAACACAACTTTGTTGGAATTACACATCCTCTATTCACTTCCCTATTTTTAAACCACCCAAATATTTAGTATGGCTAAGGAATCAGAGAAGCAAAATCTACAATACATTTTCATTGGCTATTCATTTATAGTAAATACAAGTACAAATCCCCAAATCCGGAATTCCAAAATCCAGAGTTATTAAAAAAAAGTCTTTTCAATCATATTCATAAAATTATTAAAAATTACCATTTTTCTCCACTACTATCATATACTATTTTTGTTTGTACTATGTATACAAAAGTATTAAGAATGATAAAAACTAGCTGTAGATTGCACATATTAACTACATTATGACATGTAAATATTGCCTAAATGACATAAGATATTGTTGTTTACACTTGTCCCATCCCACCTCCAAACTGCCTCATTTTACAGATGCAAAAATCCAAATATTCAGAAATCCAAACTATCCCAAAATCGAAACCTTAAGCCATTCTTACACAATTATAGTGTATATCTGGAGTGAAACATTGAGCAGCCTACAATATATGAAATATTACTGATGCTGCCTAATACATAGGCTTACCAGAAGTCCCACTTTGACTGGGATTGTCCCTGTTTGGAGGAGCTGTCCCAGTGCCCCACCCGGTTGTTCATTCTGTCCCAGTAGGGTTGCCACCTCCGGGTTTCAAATCATCTGTCCGGGTTTCAGACCGCCTGAAACCCGGACACATTATTCAAAATGACCGGACTGTGAGTCTGTGGCTGTGGCTCTCTAGCATAGTTAGATGCTGATACTTTGTTGCATACAGCCCTGCTTAGCTTAACTTTTGTGTCCTTCAAAGTTCACATTTAGTAATACAAGCTGAGTGAGCAGCACAGGGTTTTTAAATTTTGTAGTACTGCTTGGTTTATTTTTCAAGGAATTTAACACCCCCAACTCCTGGTGACATCACCGGTGATACACGTTTAGGGGAATCATGTGGGTATGACCAGGAAGTGCAGACAGGCAGGATTTTTTGGCGTGGATCATGCTTTACTTCATACAGAATAGCATTTTGGCTGTAAGCTTCTTGCATTATGGTATAGCATAGCCTCTTAAACAGCTTTAGCAGGTACGTGTTTCTTTTTGACTTATTTCATTCAATGTTGTAGTAATGGCTTATCAGTTTCAGGTTCTGCTCCTTAATTAGACACATAAAACACATATTACACTACAGATGTTAAATTGTATGATGTATACACTTTTCGCTATTTTATTAACTTGATAATTATACTTGATGGTATTATTTAGAATCTGAGATTTAGATGAATGATTTATTTGCTCATGTTGTGTATCGGTTGCCTTGGCAAAGTAATGGTGCCTTTTTCACTAGGGGGTGGTTTTATGGTCTATTTAAACTGTGTGATTCACTTGTTGTTTGACTGAGGAAGGGTAGAGTATCCACGAAACATTACGCACATAAAACCTACTACTTTAAATGGACCGGTAATCGCCACACCCCCTTGACCACGCCCCTGACCACACTCCCACCGACACCGCGCCAAGTAGTCCCAGTTTCATCTCTAAAAATTATGGAAAGCCTACTAATACATACATTTAAATTTAGAAGCAAAAGCCTGAATATTATGAATTATCATTTGTTATGAACACAATTTGCCTATTTTTATATTTACTATTGCTCACTAAACTGTTGACACAAATAGTGTAAAACTGTCTATTCTTTTATATAAGTTATCTTGTTTAAATTTGGACAAAAATGCTGTTTATTGTGCAGGATATGCAGGTCATAATATTTCATCGAACAGCTGGCTCCAATAAGATATTATCAGTGCACATTGCATAGACATTTCTGTATGTCCTGTATTGAAAGCAATTACAGCGCCAACAGCTAAGTTGATATTCTACCAAGTTCTCAAAAACCTGGACCTAATTCTCAACAAATCTGTACTTGGTATTCAATGGAGATTTCAATGCCAAATCTAACAGAGTAGATTATCACACACGTTCTTTTAAAATATGGTTTGACTCTTTTCATTTTAAGTTTGATAATTATTTCAGTGTGTATGATATGTTATTAAAAACTAGTTGTAGTTGTTATGTAAAATATTAAATTACTAAATAGAAATATCAAATAGATTTAATTGCTTTATAGAAAGTAAAGTTAAGAAAAAAAAGTCTATGGAGATCACCCTCCATAGATATCCTATGATACAGCGGCTGGCAAGTGAAATGAGAGTAGGGAGTAAACAGATATATAAAAGCAACAGTGCAATAATTACATGATTTTTAAGCTATATGGGCATTTGGTTTTTGCAATTGTATGTGTCATTAAAGCTTCCTACTTAAAGGGACAGTCTACTCCATTTATTACCCATTTCCTAGTTTTGCATAACCAACACGGTTATATTAATATACTTTTTACCTCTGTGATTACTTTGTTTCTAAGCCTCTGCAGACTGTCCCCTTATCTCAATGCTTTTGACAGACATGCATTCTAGCCAATCAGGGCTGGCTCTTAAATAACTCCACAGGAGTGAGCACAATGTTATCTATATAAAACACATTAACTAACAGTATCTAACTGTGTAAAACTGTCAAGTGCACTGGGATAAGTGGTGGTTCTTAACAGTTTATAAATCAGTTTGAGCCTACTTAGGTTTAGTTTCCACAAAGAATACGAAGAGAGCAAAGCAAATTTGATGAAAAAAGTAAATTGGAAAGATGTTTAAAATTGCATGCCCTACCTGAATCATGGAAGTTTGATTTTGACTAGACTGTCCTTTTAATATGCATTCACTACCTCCACAGCAGTGAGTTAGATAAATTGCTTCTTTTAATGTGAAAAATGTCAATCATTACTGAAGGTAAAATCTTCTTCTCTCTAGCCTTAAGGGGTGACCTGACATTATTTGGTATAAGTGATAACTCCCCATACGATCTCAGATACATTTAAATAAGGGAATTAATCATATAACCTCTCAGGTGCCTTTTTATCTACAGAAAACAGATCTAGTTCTGCAAATGTTCCTTTTGGGAAGTGGTTGCTTTGTGTCCGACATTTAGTGCTGAACTGTGATTTCTTCAGCTATGCTTTTATCACATATAATCTTAAAGAGACATGAAATCCAATATTTTTCCTATGTGGGTCAGATAGAACATATCATTTAAAAAACTTTCCAATTTACTTCTATTATGTAATTTGCATAATTGTCTTGGTATACCTAGGTAGTCTCAGGAGCTGGAAATGAAAAAAAAGGAAAAAAGGCGCTCCAATGGTGCAGAAAATCAAACAGACTCTGGATACAATTCAAAGCTCCCCTCCACCAAAATAATATTCACAAAGGGGATGCACTATAATACAGTGCAAGTCATACAAGCTGGATTGATCAGAGCCCCCAGCTGACTCACTCTTGCAAACAGGAACAGACACTCCAGAGATGAAGAAGCAGCCAATCTTGAGGCGAGGGGGCATATGTATCAAGCTCCGTATGGAGATTGATGCCCCGTGTTTCTGACGAGTCATCAGACTCGCCAGAAACAGCAGTTATGAAGCAGCAGTCACAAAGACCGCTGCTCCATAACCTGTCAGCCTGCTCTGAGCAGGCGGACAGACATTGCAACAATACAACCCGATCGAGTATGATCGGGTTGATTGACACCCCCCTGCTGGCGGCCTATTGGCCGTGAGTCTGCAGGGGGCGGCATTGCACCAGCAGCTCTTGTGAGCTGCTGGCGCAATGATGAATATGGCGAGCGTATTGCTCGCCCTATTCAGTGAAGTCTGGCGGACCTGATCCACACTGGCGGATCAGGTCCGCCAGACTTTCATAACTAGAGGCCTATTAGTGGTCTCAAAATGACAACTCACAAGACCTTAAAAGCATACATCCCTAACCAAAAGGGGGCAATTTATTATAAAATGATAAAAGATTAAAACAATCTGCAACACGTTTTTCAGTGCTTCTGGCACTGTTTCATCAGACAGTTAATAGAATCAAATGACTAACACAACATATATAAAGCATTAGGATACCAAACAACAATTCAAATTGTCCAATCCTTGTGTGTCAATCTGCACAAATGGTCTTGATTTATATGCTGCTGCTGTGTATTTCACTAAATTAACCCATTATGACTACCACTCCATCCTGGAGACTAGCGACATCTATCGTATATTCTAACTTCCCATGCGGTTTTTACTCACCCCATCTCCACAGTACTTACCCCATTGCTACATAGATGACCTTATCTTTGTGTGGAGGGGCACAGAGGATGAGGCAGGAACATTTGTGCAATTTTTGAATATTAACAACCTTGGGATTACTTTTTCACATAATATAGATGTTGAGACTATAGATTTTTTAGGAGTATTTGCTAGAAAACCTTTTTCAAAAAGGTAGATTGCAACAGTTATATAGACAAAAGATGCAATCACCATCCAAGATGGCTCAATAATGTCCCTTATAGCCAGTTTTGCAGATTACTGAGAAATTGTAAAAAGGACAAGGATTTTAAACACGAATAAGATCTCCTAGTAAAGAGATTTACAGAAAAGGGATATGACCTAAAATAATTTCCGAGGGTCTTGCTAAGGCATCAGTGAGAGATAGGGATGATCTTTTTACAGGTTAAGGAGCGTAAACTGAGCAAATTTGAGAATTCTCCCAAATTCATGACAAAATTTAATAGCAATTATAGAGAAATTACTAATGCCCTTAAAAAGAACTGGCCTATTTTACAAAGTGAGCAAATGTTGAAAGAAATAATTGGAGACAGACTGCTATGGGGCCGATTTATCAATGTCTGTCCGACATGATACGCTGTAGTGTATCATGAACAACAGACATTGCTGAATGCCGACAGCATACACTGTTTGGTGAACTGCTTGTGCAATGCCGCCCCCTGCAGATTCGCGGCCAGATCCGCTAGCAGGGGGTGTCAATCAGCCCGATCGTATAGGATTGGGTGGATTGCAGACTGCAGCCTCAGAGGCAGTGGACCAGTTAAGGAGCAACATGTAGAGAAGGACAGGCGGCACTCCAGGGTAAAAGTTAAAAAATCTTCCTTTATTCAAAAAAAGTATTAAAATAACAATACTCTTGTTGCAAACATATAATGGAGGAGGAGACCTTACATGTTTTGTGCCCTGCGGCACTTAATCATAGGTCTTAAGACAGCAAATTCATAACTGCTGTTTCCGGCGAGCCTGAAGGCTTGCGCAGAAACAAGGGCATCAGGGGCCATTCGGCCCTTGATAAATCGGCCCCCAGGTGTCTTCAAAAGGGCACCAACACTAAAGAATTCTCTAGACCCCAGTAAGATAGTGGCAACTAAGAAGAATTATCTAAAATAAAAAAAAATCAGATGATACCTCAGGCTTTTTGAATCTCAAGACAGGTATTTTCAAATGTGACAAGAGCAGATGTCTAACATGTAGTTTCATTGGTTATAGGACATCTTTCAGGTCCAACACTACATGGGAGGTTTTTCAAATTAAAACTAGGATGACTTGTGAAAATACATATGTGGTATATCTGGTTACATGTACATGTGGGAGTACCAGCAGGGCCTTGAGAACACATTGGGGGGAACACCAAAGTAATATTAAGAAAAAATATGAGAAACAGAGTGTGTCTTTCCATAGTACACATAAGCATGAGGGGAGAGAGGATACATACAAAATTATCCAAATTTAATTTAATCCCAAATCTATTTACTATAATCGGTTCAATAGACTCTGCCAGAGACAGACCTATTGGTTATGGAAACTAAGAACCTTGTCCCCTGAGGGTCTAAATGAATAGATCTGGCAGCATTTTAACACCTGAGTTATATAGTTAATAGATAGTTTCAATAGCATTCCCTGTCTTTATGGATATATATATACATTTATGTTGCTAGTAGGTCAAGAGATTGACCTAGTCTTTGGTATATAAAGGAACTATCATATAGCATTGTATGAGATTACAGGTGCATACACATCCTTTTTATGAATTCAGATTAATGTCAGATACGAATTGTAGATATAGACTGTAGATATGTGACTTCAATATGCAAATATTGCGCTATTTCATGTTTCTTGGGGGGTATATGTGTATCTTCTACTGATATAATCTGTATATGCACATATACAAAACATTTTTTTCAATATGATGTTGTGCAGGTGTTTTTCAATGTAATTTATTAACATATTCTTTGAATGTTTGTAGAAATAATCGTTGCATATCAAGAGTTAAGATAGCGGTTAAAGGTTTTTGACCCTTTCTGCATTCTCTTATTTCCCCCATGTTCTCTACGGTCTGCTTCCTAAGTCATATTGTCTCCATGGTAACGCCATGACAGTTCCACTGCCCGACTCTGAATGGGTGGTGATGTTTGGTCACATGGTACAGTCATCACAGAATGTGGAAGTTAGAATATACGAAAATGGTCTTAGCATATTCGAGAAAACAAGATCGGTTAGTAGGACGAAGGTATCTTTCAAAGTTATTGGTCTCTTTATGTGGCAATGGGGTGAGTAAGTACAGTGGAGATGGGGTGAGTAAAAACCGGATGAGAAGTTAGAATATCCGATAGATGTTGCTAGTCTCCAGGATGGAGTGGTAGTCATAATGGGTTAATTAAGTGGAACACACAGTAGCAGCATATCAACAATCAAGCCCATTTGTGCAGATTGACACACAGGGATTGGACAATTTGAATTGTTGTTTGGTATCCTAATGCTTTATATATGTTGTGTTAGTCATTTGTTTGTATAAACTTCCTGATGAAACGGTGCCAGAAGCACTGAGAAACGCATTGCAGATTGTTTTAATCTTTTAACATTTTATACATTAAATTGCCTCCTTTTGGTTAGGGGTGTATGCTTTTAAGGTCTTGTGTGTTGTCATTTTGAGACCACTAATCGCCTCAAGACTGGCTGCTTCTTCATCTCTGTTCCTGTTTGCCAGAGCCAGCCAGCTGGGGGGCTCTGATCTATCCAGCTTTTATGACTTGCACTGTATTATAGTGCATCCCCTTTGTAATTATTATTTCGGTGGAGGGGAGCTTTGAATTGTATCCAGAGTCTGTTTGATTTTCTGCACCATTGGAGCGCCTTTTTTCCTTTTTTTTTTCATTTTCAGCATATCCACTTGTTCCAAGAAAGAGCTGATCCTGGTGCTTATCTGCCATCGACGGAAGTCTCAAGAGGGCCTTTGTCAATCTCTGTATGGACACAATCTGGTGACTTTAGTCTCAGGAGCTGGGAGCTCACTGCTGATTGGTGGCTGCACATATATGCCTCTTGTTTTTGGTTTACCAATATGTTCAGCTAGTTTCTCCTTCACCAAAGGAAACCAAGGAAATGAAGCAAAATTCAAAATAGAAGTAAATTGCAAAGGTTTAAAAAAATGTTTGCTCTATCTGAATCATTAAATCAAAATCATGGGTTTCATGTCCCTTTAATTGTAACTCCTTGATGGATGATGTATTCTACTGGCTTCCTTAAATGATCTACTGTATAAGGGTTAGCGTAAATGACCTCTTTTGACAGTGACAATAAAACTTTAGATGTCTGAACTGAAACTCATTGTTTAAAAACAACAGTTAAACTTGTAAATGAATAATAAAACTATTTGAGCTTGGGCATTATGGGTATAATGTACATGTGTATATGGCATGTTTATATATATATATATATATATATATACTGTATATATATATATATATATATATATATTATACTGGAAAATAGTTTATTATGTTTAACTCTTACTACTCCACATCCATGAGCCATCAGGTTACTTTGCCACAAACTTGATTACACAATAATAGTTGCCACCTCAAAAACACTGGCAGCAATGTAGAGGAAACCAAATTAAAACAGTAAAGGGATGGGTTTGCCTTTCATAGCTCAGGGAACATTTTCCGTATTAATTATGAGGAGTAGGGGTGAAAGTCTGTGTAATGTGCACTTAAATGGAGCTTTCCTCTTGGTACCCAGAGTCACTGATAAACAGGTTATTATTATTATTATCGGTTATTTATAGAGCGCCAACAGATTCCGCAGTGCTAATTGGCATGCTGCCCCTGCTTCCTCCCTACCTAGAAGGGACGTGTTCTCTATGGGCCTGATATTGAAAAGCTCTCTGCTCATTCATGATTTTTTAAGACATCTCGTCAGTATGGTGAGGTCCCTAAAAAAATGTTGCAAACACAAATTTGAATTTAAAAGATATTTATCTCACTATGCAGGGTTCTTGATGTGGAGGAGAGACACCTACATTGCAGGTCTAAAATATATCCCAAAGATTTTGCTTGATTTCTCTCCATGCCGGCAAACTTTTGAATATCAGGCTTATGTGAGCACTGCCACAGGGGACATTAAATCATACACTTCAACACCATCCCAAGCTGCCCACATGTTAACAGATTATTTGTATATATGCCACGAATAGTAGTTAAGATATTGATAACCTGGATGTCTAACAATAGGACCTGCATAAATACCAGCAATATCATAGACAATATTTAGATATTATTGGAACTGGTTGAAGACATCAACATACCTACTGTGCAGGTAAAATAAAGCCAAGGTGGTAACTCTCTCTGCAGTAATACACGTTTTGGGTAATTGCATGGTCCATATTTTATTATTAATTCTACTAAACATGTGCAATTGGAGGTTTTGTATAATATTGTAGTGATAAAAAGAGATTGGGAAAGGAAAACATTTTACATATATGCTTTTCTTCAGTATACACAAGAAAGGATTCAGTAGTAGAAATTAGACTTGTGCATTTGGAGGTTTTGGATTAAAACGAATGAGGAAAAATGTGACACCTCCCGGCATTCAGAGCCTCATGCCATGAGCAGTCACCTTCTTCCTCATCCGTTTGCATCCAAAACCTCCAAATGCACAAGTCTAATTTCTACCACTGGATACTTTCTTGTCTATGCTGAGGAAAAGCATATATGTCAAATGTTTGCCTTTCCCATCTCTCTTTATCATTACAACAAAGCATGTTTTATATATGGACTTTCTTGTTCTTACATTTTGTTCATATACAGTATATATCTGAAAAAAACATTTTAGTAATAGTAGTGTAGTTCTTTGATATTTTTTTTTAATATATTTTAGCCAGTCTGGTTGTTCATTTGCAAACTTTTCTGCATTATTTATATACCCAAAATGATGAATCTGCGCCATTATTCTTAAATTATTTAAATAACTGTTTATTTCTTCCATGCCCCTTCTCAGTACATGTTGGTGAAGCCAAATTGGATATTATTTATTTTTTTTACTTTTATTTACAAGACATTGTTGAAATGTATATTTATTTAACAAATATTTAAATGTTCTCCAATTATCTTCAGTATTTTTAATGGAAAACATTTGTCCTAATTCATGCAGATAAAGAATTCTCTTAAACTACTAAAATCTGCTGATGGAAAGCTAAGAGTCTTAGCAGAACCTCTGTGACATTTTTATGATTAATGATATTTAAATGATAGTTTACTGCCCCTTTAGATGTCCTGCTGATACCACTGACCCAGTTAGTTACAAGGTAATTCAAATCTCTCATTATTACAGTACCTTTACCAATTAGTAATAGCAGCTGGGTTTCCTTAACCCCTTAATGACCACAGCACTTTTCCATTTTCTGTCCGTTTGGGACCAAGGCTATTTTTACATTTCTGCAGTGTTTGTGTTTAGCTGTAATTTTCCTCTTACTCATTTACTGTACCCACACATATTATATACCGTTTTTCTCGCCATTAAATGGACTTTCTAAAGATACCATTATTTTCATCATAGCTTATAATTTACTATAAAAAAAATTATAAAATATGAGGAAAAAATTGAAAAAAACACACTTTTTCTAACTTTGACCCCCAAAATCTGTTACACATCTACAACCACCAAAAAACACCCATGCTAAATAATTTCTAAATTTTGTCCTGAGTTTAGAAATACCCAATGTTTACATGTTCTTTGCTTTTTTTGTAAGTTATAGGGCCATAAATACAAGTAGCACTTTGCTATTTCCAAACCATTTTTTTCCAAAATTAGCGCTAGTTACATTAGAACACTAATATCTTTCAGGAATCTCTGAATATCCATTGACATGTATATATTTTTTTTTAGTAGACATCCCAAAGTATTCATCTAGGCCCATTTTGGTATATTTCATGCCACCATTTCACTGCCAAATGCGATTAAATACAAAAAATTGTTCACTTTTTTACTAATTTTTTCACAAACTTTTGGTTTCTCACTGAAATTATTTACAAACAGCTTCTGCAATTATGGCACAAATGGTTGTAAATTCTTCTCTGGGATCCCCTTTGTTCAGAA
The DNA here is from genome assembly GCF_027579735.1 of Bombina bombina. Classification (NCBI taxonomy): domain Eukaryota; kingdom Metazoa; phylum Chordata; class Amphibia; order Anura; family Bombinatoridae; genus Bombina; species Bombina bombina. Next base: position 573,743,075 of record NC_069504.1, read on the forward strand.
ATAGCAGACATATATGGCTTTGGTGTTGCTTTTTAGTAATTAGAAGGCTGCTAAATGCCACTGCGCACTACACGTGTATTATGGCCAGCAGTGAAGGGGTTAATTATGGAGCATGTAGGGAACTTTTAGGGATAATTTTAGCTTTAGTGTAGTGTAGTAGACAACCCCAAGTATTGATATAGGCCAATTTTGGTATATTTCATGCCACCATTTCACCGCTAAATGCGATCAAATTAAAAAAAATTTAAATTTTTCACAATTTTAGGTTTCTCACTGAAATTATTTACAAACAGCTTGTGCAATTATGGCACAAATGGTTGTAAATGCTTCTCTGGGATCCCCTTTGTTCAGAAATAGCAGACATATATGGCTTTGGCGTTGCTTTTTGGTAATTAGAAGGCCGCTAAATGCCGCTGCGCATCACACGAGTATTATGGCTAGCAGTGAAGGGGTTAATTAGGTAGCTTGTAGGGAGTTTGCAGGGTTAATTTTAGCTTTAGTGTAGAGATCAGCCTCCCACCTGACACATCACACCCCCTGATCCCTCCCAAACAGCTCTCTTCCATCCCCAAACCCACAATTGTCCCCGCCATCTTAAGTACTGGCAGAAAGTCTGCCAGTACTAAAATAAAAGCTATCTTTTATTTTTTTTTATTTTTTTTTTAGCATATTTACATATGCTGCTATGTAGGATCCCCCCTTAGCCCCCAACCTCCCTGATCCCCCCCCCCCAAACAGCTCTCTAACCCCCCCCCCCTGCCTTATTGAGCGCCATATTGGGTACTGGCAGCTGTCTGCCAGTACCCAGTTTCAAATTAAAAACGTTTTGGTTTATTTTTATTAAAAAAAAAAAACTATTTTCTGTAGTGTAGCTGCCCCCCCACAACCCCCAACCCCCAACCCTCTCCCAGATTACTAATTTTATTTATTTATCCCACTGAGTCTCTCCCACTGAGTCCTTTAACACTGAGTATTTGTTCCATAGTGTAGGGTTCCCACCCGCACACGCGCGCACCCACCCTCGTGCACGCGCGCGCATTCTGGCACGCACCCCACACGCGATCCTGCCCCCCTCCTCCATTGATCGCCGCCCACCCGCCTCCCTTGGTAAGCTCCCACCCACCAACGAATACTGCGATCAATGGCCGATGCAGAGAGGGCCACAGAGTGGCTCTCTCTGCATCGGACTGCTCAAAACTGTTATTGCAGGATGCCTCAATATCGAGGCATCACTGCAATAACATGAAAGCGGCTGGAAGCGATCAGGATCGCTTCCAGGGCTTTCAAAGACCAACGACGTACGGGGTACGTCCTTGGTCATTAACTGCATTTTTTTGCAGGACGTACCCCATACGTCGTTGGTCGTTAAGGGGTTAAAGGGATATGAAACCCAACTTTTTTTTTTTTCTTTCATGATTCAGATAGAGCATACAATTTTAAGCAGCTTTCTAAATGACTCCTATTATCAATTTTTCTTCATTCTATTGGTATCTTTATTTGAAAAAGCAGGAATGTAAGTTTAGGAGCCAGCCTATTTTTGGCTCAGCACACTGAGTAGCACTTGCTGATTGGTGGATACCTTTAGCCACCAATCAGCAAGCACTACCCAGGTGCTGAAGCAAAAATTGGCCCGGTTCCTATGCTTTACATTCCTGCTTTTCAAATAAAGATAGCAAGAGAACGAAAAATTGATAATAGGAGTAAATTAGAAAGTTGCTTAAAATTGCATGCTCTATCTAAATCACAAAATAAAAAAATTGGGTTTCATATCCCTTTAACGTCATTAATGGTAGGTGACTTGTAACTATTCTCTACCAACATTTTCCATGCATATTTATCTACTTATTTGCTTCAATTAGTAAAAATGAATAATATTTCTGAACATATGCTTCCTCTTCTATATTCCCTTACATTGTTCAGCATTAAATAAAATAGTTTTTTAAAAAAAAAATAATTTTTAATTAAAGTGCCATAAAACATGTTGAGATCTGTGCATATCCTAAAAGGGCAAATTAAGTAAAAAATAGTTTGCATAAAAAACTTGTTTATAAATTGCTGGCAAGTATTTTAAAATAATTTTCAAAAATAAGAAAAATAATTGACATAGCCATGCTGTCTGGAGTAGTCTGATCCACCCCCTTGTTTCAGTGTTTAGCATCAGAAACACAGGCATTGTATTTTAACCGAGTTCACAGCAGCTTATTTGCTTCTAGGCATGCTCCAGCAGATAATGAGTATTAAAGTCTTGTATTCTACCAAATCAAAGGTGGATATAGATACAGCCATAGAAGGAATTGTGTGGGGGAGGTAGAGCTGTACAATTCAGAAACTTAAAAGAAAGGGTTAATAGCGAGGCACTGCAGTATAAATTTGCTGGTAAAGTAACGAAAGTACATATTATTATATTTTGTCTCTATCCCAACTTGTTTTATGTCCCTAGGAGCACTCAATGCAGTAGAATAACATAATTAACAGGTAAATAATAAAAAGATAATGCAATAACAATTTCAAATAAGCAGTAGATTTATTTCTGACAAATGTATTTTTCTTCCATTTTCCTGCCCCCTGTATCATGTGACAAATATCAGCCATTGACAAACTAGTATACGTATACCCTGTGAGCTTGTGCACATGCTCAGTAGGATCTTGTTCCCCAGAAAGTGTGAATATAACAAGATTGTGCAAAATTTGCTAATGAAAGTAAATTGGAAAGTGTCTTAAAACTGAGTGATCTATCTGAATCATAAAAGTTTATTTTGACTTGAGTGTCCCTTTAACTGACAATGATATACCTAACATGCACATAGGGCCGCAGCTAGAAATTGTGGGCCCCCTAAATAAACCATTGATCGGGCCCCTTCTCCCCTTTTGACCTATGCAATTTGTAGTTTAAGTGACTAAAATGTATGCATACTTTATTCTTGAGTGTAGTCAAACTTGAAAATGCTGTAAAAGTAATAACACACACAAATTCCCACTCTCTCATACACATACACAGAAATACACACACAGCAACTCACCTACACACAGAAACTCATTCACATAGATGTGCGCACTCACAGAAAAACACTCATAGGGTGTGCATCTAAGAGGTGATGCAAGTAGAGAAAGAGAAGTTTAATGCAAGTTAATGCAAGGAAGTTTGCTATTAAATAAAAAAAATATATATAACAAGAGATTGGCTGACTGTTATAACTAAACATGAATACATTACTTAATAAACTATTATGGAAAAATGACACATTTGTTTATTTACCTATTGTTAAATGCTAGCTGTGAAAGCTATTCAGACCCCAGTTTGGAAAGAAAGAAAAAAAATCTCCACTTCACAACTCCATTATATAATTTTTTTTACAAGAAAGGTTAAATATTGCCAAGCTCACTAGCTTTTGAATTGATGACTTATAGCTTGTGGTTGTCTCTGAGTCTATCACATCTCAAGTTCCCCTCATCCCAAACATTTTCAATCCTCACACAGACTCAGTATCCTCTCCTGATTTTACATTTCAGAGACCCCTACCCATGCTTAAAGTGAAAGTAAAGTTTGAGATTAAGCAATACAACCTAGCATGTCTCCATATGACCCTAATCTAGTCGCTAGGTTTTTTTGACATTACTTAAATATTTTCTAATAAAAATCATATCTTAAAATCCCAACCGCTTAGAGAACGACTCCTCCCATCTCCTACTTCCGTCTTCAGCGGTCCCTGTGTCTTTCAAATGGGTGTTCGTGCTGCAGTCTCTAACTGCGCATGCGCTAATAGGCAATGCTGCGGAACACTGTGCATGCGGCTAATGGGTGATCATTATTTCCAAATGCGTACAGGAGCACGAGCGTTTTCGCATCTTCTGATAATTTCAATAGCGCATGCGCTTACTACTAAAGGGGCGGATGACGTGAAGTGACGGCCGCCTAACGGCTGACAATTCAATTGGATTACTTAAAAACATGACCCTGCGGTAAAAAAAACCTGAAAAACGGGTTGAATTTGTGGATGTTCGGGAATTAATTTTGAAAGGTAATAACTTTATTAATGCAGGCTAATATAAGAATTGATGAATGAAAGTTATGTTTATTTAACACACTTAATGCCATACCGTATAGACATTATGGTATCTTAACCTTCCCTTTAAGGCTGCTATCCCTGGCCCTAGTTTCCTGCTGCTCAAACTCACTGGCCCACACCTTAGAGGGAACAGAGATGCCAGGGTCGAATTTGAATGCACTATTGATGCTATGGCCCCATCAGGGTCCGGGGCCCCTGGCCCACCAGACCATTAGCACAAGTGCCCTCTGTCAACTACTGGTGGCGTCCCTCTATGCACAATAAAACAGTGTAATATAAGAGAAGATAACTTTCTGAATATTATAACAATGTGTAAAATGATTTTATTGAATGCAATACAAATCTGCCCCTTGCAGATTAAAATAATAAGCCTAAAGTTTAATATGAATGACAAACAAAATTCCTGTGACCAGTAGAGAAAGCACTGGTTTTCAGCCATCGTGAAAATTATTTGCCAAGAAAACTATTTAAAATTATCTTTTGAGATCAATCTGTTTATGGGAATAGGCAATACAGTCCAACTGATACAGCGCTGTTTCTTCTGGAAACCACATATGCTGTGAAATCCAAAAAAGAGTCACCACATCCTCCTTAAATTGAGTTAATATCTAGTCAATAAACCAGAACAGAGTAAAGCAGAGTAGAAACTGAAACAGTTATATTTGATCATCCTATTTGATAAATGGGAAGCAAAATAATAAAATGACACTTCTAGTTTAAAGGGGTTCAGACACAATTCTAATATATCACAAGTATTTTTCCTGATTGGAAACACATTAACAATTAATTTAGCCATCTAGCAGTGGAAAAATTTAAAATAATTAGTCTATGTGCATGTTACCATCACATTATAGATGGTATCAGAAATATTGCAATGGTTCTTAGTGTGTAAAAGTAAGATTAAATAGCACCACATTTCTATTATTTTTATGATATCATTATTATCAAATCTAAAGTTAAGGTAGGGAAAAAGTGGGACAAAAAGAGGGGTTTGTAGCACTCACATTCCTATTAAAGTAACACCCTGTATCTAAACAGTGGATAGAGTAATAATGATGGGTAATAAAAACAATAAAAGTTTATTTGGTTAATTTAAAAAACTGGTGGGGACCACACATTCCCCTAAACACAATAAAGTGCAGAGATAGATAGTGAGATAAAAACACACTAATGAGCTAAGCCAGAAAATGTACCAAAGCCCTGCGGTATTTGCCCCCCTGTATTCCTGGCCGATAGCTGGATACGTCGGCTTCAGGTGACAGGAGCAAAACCCCAAGGCAGAGAATTCGTATGGCTAGATAAAAAGACAGATAGATTCCCTAAGTTATAAGGGACCTAATGGGTTCAGGGAACCCCAAACAAACGTGTTTCGGCCGTGGAGCCGGCCTTTCTCAATGTTTACTGCAAAAGTTATCAAGCCGAATGACCGAGAGCGGCTTCTATTTATACCCCACCCATATTATAGTTGGCCAATCTGAACCCTGTCCATTACACACCCCTGTTATATGCCAATCAGGGTGTTGTGTCACGCAAACCCGCCTCCCATGTGTCAGGTGTAATATGCCACGACAGATCCGTGTTTGTTGTTCAACAAATTATTACTATGTTATAGGCACACACTCAAAGATAAAGAGATCAAAATCATAGTTTCACCTAAAAGCATTCCTACACTTGTATACATACAAAGTCTCCACGGCACACCGCAGTGTGCTTAAGATAGAGGTATCAATCTAATACCTTGTTCCTGATTGGTTTAGCCCAAAGACCGGTCGTTACTTCATTGGTAGGCGTGTATGAGTTAACACCCTATTGTATAAACGCCCCCTGTTTTGACAATCCAATTTTACAAGTGGGAATGTATATATGACCTAATCACATATTATAAATTGTGTGTGTTATTAATATATGTCACAGATCAGTTTCACCAGATTACAGACTATAGATGCAATATTGGACATGTGTCTGTCTCTCCAATTGCAGTGCGCAAACCCCGCTTCCTTCTTTTATGCCATAACGTGCTTTAGCGGGTCCATGTTCGCTCTGTCAGATACAATTGAAGGTATCGAGTTTCTGTGTGATCAGAATCAGAGTTTCGATTGAAACACCAAAACCCTCATGTACATAATCCATCCTAAAAAAATAACGACATACATTTGAATGAAACATGGGAATAGTCCCTTAACCCTGATTGGCTATTACCAGATGAAGAGCCATGAATTAATTGGTTAGTATCTCTATGAACACGCCTTTGTTATATATAAATAAATCCGCCCTTCATTTTGACAGGTCAGCTTTTCATGTATGAGTGTGTGAACAATCTGCTCACATTAATATAGTTTTTATCGTCACCCGGTCTAGAGCTGTACTTGTTAACCATTCATTACTTAACTTCGCCAAGTAGCGAGCCATGGTCATGTTATTTAGCGTGTATATGTCGGCTCTATTTATAGACATGCCCATTCTTTGGATACTTCTGTCACTCACGAGACAGTGTATGTTTCATCAGGTTACAATAGAAAACATAATTTATGTTTACCTGATAAATTTATTTCTCTTGTGGTGTATCCAGTCCACGGATCATCCATTACTTGTGGGATATTCTCCTTCCCAACAGGAAGTTGCAAGAGGATCACCCACAGCAGAGCTGCTATATAGCTCCTCCCCTAACTGCCATATCCAGTCATTCTCTTGCAAGCTCTCAACATAGCTGGAGGTAGTAAGAGGAAAGTGGTAAAATATAGTTAGTTTTTTCTTCAATCAAAAGTTTATTGTTTTTAAATGGTACCGGAGTGTACTATTTTATCTCAGGCAGCATTTAGAAGAAGAATCTGCCTGCGTTTTTCTATGATCTTAGCAGAAGTAACTAAGATCCACTGCTATTCTCACATATGTCTGAGGAGTGAGGTAACTTCAGAGGGAGATTGGCGTGCAGGGTACCAATTGTGGGGTGGGGGAGGGAAGGGAGCTGTTTGGGAGGGATCAGGGGTTCTGATGTGTCAGGTGGGAGGCTGATCTCTACACTAAAGCTAAAATGAACCCTTCAAGCTCCCTACAAGCTACCTAAATAACCCCGTCACTGCTGGGTATAATACAAGTTTGGTGCGCAGCGGCATTTAGCGGCCTTCTAATTACCAAAAAGCAATGCCAAAGCCATATATGTCTGCTATTTCTGGACAAAGGGGATCCCAGAGAAGCATTTACAACCATTTGTGCCATAATTGAACAAGCTGTTTGTAAATAATTTCAGTGAGAAACCCAAAGTTAGTGAAAAAGTGAAAAAAAATTTTTTATTTGATCGCATTTGGCGGTGAAATGGTGGTATGAAATATATCAAAATTGGCCTAGATCAATACTTTGGGTTGTCTACTACACTACACTAAAGCTAAAATTAACCCTACAAGCTCCTTACAAGCTACCTAATTAACCCCTTCACTGCTGGGCCTAATACAAATGTGGTGCGCAGCGGAATTTAGCGGCCTTCTAATTACTAAAAAGCAAAGCCAAAGCCATATATGTCTGCTATTTCTGAACAAAGGGGATCCCAGAGAAGCATGTACAACCATTTGTGCCATTATTGCACAAGTTGTTTGTAAATAATTTCAGTGAGAAACCTAATATTTGTGAAAAAGTTAGTGAAAAAGTGAACGATTTTTTTTATTTGATCGCATTTGGCAGTGAAATGGTGGCATGAACTATACCAAAATGGGCCTAGATCAATACTTTAGGATGTCTACTAAAAAAATATATACATGTCAAGGGATATTCAGGGATTCCAGACAGATATCAGTGTTCCAATGTAACCAGCGCTAATTAAAAAAAAAATGGTTTGGAAATAGCAAAGTGCTACTTGTACTTATTGCCCTATAACTTGCATAAAAAGCAAAGAACATGTAAACATTGGGTATTTCTAAACTCAGGACAAAATTTAGAAACTATTTAGCATGGGTGTTTTTTGGAGGTTGTAGATGTGCAACAGATTTTGTTAGAAAAATTGTGTTTTTTTCCATGTTTTCATCATATTTTATATTTTTTTTATGATAAATTAAAAGATATGATAAAAATAATGGTATCTTTAGAAAGTCCATTTAATGGCGAGAAAAACGGTATATAATATGTGTGTGTACAGTAAATGAGTAAGAGGAAAATTGCAGCTAAACACAAACACCGCAGAAATGTAAAAATAGCCCTGTTCCTTAAGGGAAAGAAATTGAAAAATTGCCTTGGTCCTTAAGGGGTTAAGTACTGGCAGAAAGTCTGCCAGTACTAAAATAAAAAGGGTTGTTTTTTTTATATATATAGCATATTTACATATGCTGTGGTGTAGCATCCCCCCTTAGCCCCCAACCTCCCTGATCCCCCCCAAAAAAGCTCTGTAACCCTCCCCATCTGCCTTATTGGCGGCCATCTTGGGTACTGGCAGCTGTCTGCTATTATTTCACAGTCAAAAAAGTGTTGTTTTTATTAAATGTACACTACTGTTACACCAGATATGAGTGGTGGCACTGGGCAAGTGGGCACAGTATACGCTGTGAGCCTGACACACACGCTGGCAGGCAGGCAACTGCAATTAGATTACACAGGGGAAAAAAAGCAGACTGATGTTCTAGCCTTAAAAAGGGCTTTTTGGGGTGCTGTCCTTACAGCAGAGATCAGATGAGTCCTTCAGGACTGTAGTGGACACTGAATACACTAACCTAGCTATCGATTTCCCTATTAAATCAGCAGCAGCTACACTGTCCCTCCTCTCACTAAGAATGCAGCTTCCGAATGAATCTAAAATGGATGCTGTCCAGGAGGTGGGAGGGTCTGGGAGGGAGGGTCTGCTGCTGATTGGCTGGAATATGTCTTCTGACTGTGAGGTAGAGGGTCAAAGTTTACTCAATGATGAGGAATAGGGGGCGGACCGAACATCGCATATGTTCGCCGTCCGCGGCAAACGCGAACATGCTATGTTCGCCGGGAACTATTCGCCGGCGAACTATTCGCGACATCACTACATATCATGTAAATTTATCACATTTGCTGGGATTGTAAATTTAGCATAAAAGAGCCTAAAATAAAAGAATAAAATAAAGTAAAAACAATGGACTTCAAAAATATTATTAATTTTATAAAAATGCTTGTTACAAATGATAGTTATATTAGAAGTTTATATTTATATTACTCAACGTTTTTTCCAGAATACTTACCAATTTAGTTGTAAAGCCAAAAAAGTGATTATATATGATTTATTATGACTTCTTAAAAGGCCATCATAAAGAGAAAAAAAAGGGAAAAAAAGTACAAAACCACAAAATATTAACTTTTAGAAAAATAGTTTCATGTATGTGACGCTTATTTCCTATTCTTTTTTAACACTTTTGTTACCAGCTTCTGATGCTGTATTAATTATGTGAAAATATTATAAATGGTATAAAACATGTTCCACAACACATAAGTCTAAAAGTGTATGATATATTTGTTGCATAATACTTAAAGGGACACTGAACCCAAATTTTTTCTTTCATGATTCAGATAGAGCATGTAATTGTAAGCAACTTTCTAATTTACTTCTATTATCAATTTTTCTTCATTCTCTTGCAATCTTTATTTGAAAAGAAGGCATCTCAGCTAAGGAGCTAGCAAATTGTGGGTTCAGAACCATAGACAGCACTTGTTTAAAGGTGCTGTCCAATCAGCAAGGACAACCCAGGTTGTTCACCTAAAATGGGCCGTCATCTAAACTTTTATATAAAAAAAAAAAAAAAAAAACGCAATCCTCTAACATTGTATGAATTGTGATTTTGGATTTGTAAATTAAAGGGACATGAAACCGAAAATTTTTCTTTCATGATTCAGAAAGAGAATACAATTTTAAACAACTTTCCAATTTACTTCCATTATTTAATTTGCTTCCTTCTCTTGTTATACTTTGCTGAAATATTTATCTAGGTAAGCTCAGGAACAGCAGAGAACAGGTTCTAGCTGTTGATTGGTGGCTGCATATATATACCGATTGTGATTGGCTCACCCATGTGTTCAGTTAGAAACCAGTAGTGCATTGCTACTCCTTCAACAAATGATACCAAGAGAATGAAACAAATTAGATAATAGGAGTAAATTAGAAAGTTGTTTAAAATTGTATTCTCTATCTGAATCATGAAGAAAAATTATGTGTTTCATGTCCCTTTAAGTTTAAGATAGCACTAGGCTACAGAGGCGTAACTAGAAACAACAGGGCCCAGGTGCAAGAATCTAAGAAGGGCCCCCCCCCCCCCAAAAAAAAAGTGATTTTGATACATATCTTTTTTTTTAACATTTAACACAGAAATGTTTTTTTAATCAGATTACATGTCTCCAAAAGGAGGTACCCTATGCCCACAGTCTGTGAGATGGTCTGACCCCCTATTACTGTATATAGTGACAATGTTTAACCCACCAGTACTGTATATAGTGAGTTAGTGACACAGTCTGTAATCTGCCTGTGAGATGGCTGGCCTGACCCTACCCGCCCCAGTACTTTATAAAGTGACCACAGTAGTCTGTGACATAGTTCAGCCCCCCCCCGTACTGTATATAGTGGTACTGTATAGTGACACTGTTTACCCCCTTCCCCCCATGCTGTAGTAACAAGGTCTGTAATTTGCTGGTTCCACAAACATACACATACACACATACATGCATAAATACACACACAGTCACATACATACATACACACACACACACATAAACACCAATGGGTAAAACAGATAGACTAACCCCTGTAGTCAGAGACACTAGTGAAACATCATGCCACACTCATATGATATCAGTGCAGGCAGTGGTTGGTCAACTTTTTTTATTTAAAAACAAACAAACAAAAAAAACTACTCTGTCTTTAGAAAAAGAGTTCATATTTGTTTTTAGATCCTGTCATCTAAATGTTTAAAGGGACATTGTACACTAGATTTTTCTTTGCATGAATGTTTTGTAGATGATCCATTTATATAGCCCATCTGGGAGTGTTTTTTGTAAAAATGTATAGTTTTGCTTATTTTTAAATAACAGACTCCTAACCAAGCCCTAAACTTTTAGATGTATACTGATGTCTACAGACTCCTTGTTGTATAATTGGTCTTTTCATATGCAGGAGAGGGGGGGTGTCTGCCTGTTCTTGCTTTCCCAGCCTCTTTTATTGGGTGTCCAAGCCTAACCTCTTCAACAGTGCTAAACTGTTTTTAAAAAGTTTTTTAAAAGGTTTTATACTGGATTTTTATATCAGTATTTGTGCATATTCTTCTTTATAGTAGTGTCTATTGCATGCAGTTATATGAAAATTGAATGAAATGTTTTCCTTGTAGCAATAATGGTAATACAAATAGGGGCTATTTTTTCTCTAATTGTAAACAGCCCAAAACATATCTTGTTGTAAATTTATTTTCACCTGGGCACAAAATAAAGTAGATATCTAATAAGAAATATTGGCCCATGATTTATTTATTTTAGGACATATCCAGAAATAATACTGTAAAATCTGGATTTGCTGCAAGGCATTTGATAAGTGATTCATTTTTTTGTTATCTGAATTATTTCTTTATTTTTATCATGCTTAAATAACAATAAAATAATTAAAGTTGGCCTTCACAATTCTATTTCTCAACATCAAATTACATTTACAAGATACTCTATAGTTGTTTCTTCCTTTTTCCCTTGTGTTAGTAAACTGATGTAACTGAAATACATTTTAAAAAAGAAGATACATAAGAAGAGTTTATTCCACTTTAAAAAAATTATTTCAAAATGTAGGTACAAAATTCCTAAATTAATTTCATGATTAACTTAGTAGAACACAACATTTATCAACTTTATTGATTGATTATTTAAAATAATCCATACCATTCTGGGCGAGATTACTTATGCTGCGAAAGCTTCAGCACAACTGCAGAAATCCGCGCCGCCCTTAATTTCACCTCGCACATCGGGGTATCACATATACGGCGCCGGCAGTTCATAAAGTGCCGTAAGTCGGATAAACTAGTGATGTCCAGAAATGAGCGGAAATACACATTTCTGGAATCGCCAGTGACTTACGGCATTTTTTAAAAATCTCCCGTAAAAGCCTAACCCGCCTGCCAAAATTAAAACCGACACGTAAAACCCCTATATCCGCCATCAAACCCACATAGCAAAGTCCCTATTAAAACTATTAACCCCTAATCTGCCAATAACCCACATCGCAAAGTACCTATTAAAACTATTAACCCCTAATCCGCCATTAACCCACATCGCAACACACCTTATAAATCTATTAACCCCTAATCTGCCAAAACCACACAACGCAATAATTCTAATAAAACCATTAATCCCTAAACCGCCAAACCCCCACAACGCAAATAACTAAATACATTTCTAAGCCCCCTAACCTAATACCCCCTAAATTAACCACAATTACCTAAATTAAAAAATACTAAGTTACTAACAATTAAAATACAAAAGCTAGGGGGGCGGAGCCGGCAGCTCAACTGGTAGGACGTGTGGAGACAGAGCTCTGGCCACAAAAGTGATATTTTAACTCATATAACCTGCTAAATACAGCGAAATTGCCCAAAACATATCTAGGGCAGCTAATACAGTCACCCGGCACTGTTTCTTGCTCGTTTTTACAGAAATTTACAGCCGCAAACAACAACCGCTTGGGAGCTCCAGACCACTTTACAGGAAAGGCCGCGGTCGCGGCCTACACCGGCACACGCAGTTAAGCCTTCACTAGCGGAATTACGCCTGATTATTGCAGGACCATCTCCTTGAGCCACCGGACTACCAAGCACACTGGGAGAGGTGAATATACTGGTTAGCAACCCGATTTTCATGGTAATATAAGCTCAGTACTCCTAACGGCATCCCACGTGGCAGCTTGTAAGTAGTCAGCAACTTGCTTTTTTTTTCTTTCACTAAGAGACATTTAATTCAGGCTCCTTAGATTTGGCTTTATGACCATTATTCTACCTTCTGTTGAAGCATTGTATACGGCTGCTGCCTCACTGCGACTTTATTTGAACAAGCCTTACAACTCTGTGAGTGGCAAATGGAAACCATTACTTTAAATCTTCATACAATCTACTATTGCTCTTTATAATGTGAAATTCTCTAATTACAAGTGTGTAGACTGAAATATACCTCATTTATTTTGCTTTCATATTTGGACACTTTGCTCTATATTGATCCCCCATACGCCTAAATCTGATAACATTAGTTTCTGTGCAGCAAAAGCCCTCTTATTGACATTAAGAAGAACTGTGCCCTTTTTACAAATTACTGTACAGCTGTGCATTTTTTGAAAAAGACCCTCAGCGCCAGAATTGAAGGCGAACATTATTTTAAAGTACTGCTGTATTACCAGACTTCATTTGATCCCTGGGGCCAGATTTGACACCCTCCTCCCTTTCCTGCTATCCTCAGTGGTTACGGGTCATACCCCATCTCCTTTTTCCCGCTTCGCCCAAAAGGGGGCACTCCCTCAGGAGGGTGCCATACATGATCCCTGATCCTGAGTGACAACTACCCCAGCGGAGGTCTGGAAATCATATATTGCACCAACAGCAACATATGTGAAACACAAGAAACACCTTATGAGAATCAACAGCACCCTTCTACCTTAAAATGTGCTGCTAATTGTATTGCCTAAGGGGAGGGGAGGCTCCTCAGGCTCCGGATCCTACTACATATACACATTACTCTGGCTTATTCTGCAACACCAGTTTATAAAATTTTGATCTTCTAGCTGTGTCCTGTGCTCTTAATTATCAGGTGTGCCATTTGAAGACCTGAAGATGGCACAATCCAACAAACGGAAACCAAAGCCGGTAGGTGGCCCTAAAAGGACTGTGGTGGACCACTTCAATCCTATGCTATTATCTACGAATGAAGATTCACAAGACAGCACTAACACCTCAACACATGGATCAGATTTGGTATCCAATACCCTCCAGGCCCTCCAAGATGCAGCCCCAACAACTGTGACACCTTCGTTTATACTATCATCTTTGCAAACTTTGCTTGAGACACATCACTCCTCTTTTCAGTCGCAAATAACTGCCTCGCTGGCTGAGATGCGGCGAGATCTGACATCTACTTCTGAAAGAGTGGACACAATTGAGAGGAAGCAGGAAGACATGATAGTTGAACAGGGTAATGTCCTAGCATATGCCCAGAGTTTGGCGGAACAGCTTATTATGCTAGAAAACAAAGTGGCGGATGCTGAAGACCGATCCCGCCGGAATAATCTACGCCTCAGGGGGATTCCTGAAAGCATATCCTCTAGTGACTTGGTCACCCACCTTTCTGAATTTTTCAATCTTCTGGCACCACCGGCAAATCCAAATGAGGGACTCATTGATAGGGCACACAGGGCTCTACGCCCTAGAAGTCTAGCAACTGATAAACCAAGAGATGTCATTGTTCGGCTACACTTCTACACATACAAAGAGCGGCTAGTAAGAGCTTCTATGTCCAAACCTACTTTACCTGAGCAATTTCAGGACATCAACATCTTTGCCGATCTCTCTCACCACACCCTTCAGCAGCGAAAGTCTTTTGGAAGTTTCACCAAGTTTCTTAGGACCAACAACATAAAGTATAGATGGGGTCATCCGACCAGACTTTTTGTTCTCAAGGACAATCAGCAGTATATTGTTACCACTCTTGAACAAAGTCAAAACCTTCTGCAAAAATGGAGTGCCACATCTTCATCTCCACCTGACACTCCACTACAAAGCTCTTTGAACCCTATGGTCCCACAATGGGGTCCCTTACCCCAAAGACCATCCAGAGACTTAGCTACAACTAATCAGGTCCGAGCAGATGACGATGACTGCACATGAGGTATAGGGGTGGTGGAGCATCTCCACCTCCTCACTGCTCACTAACCACCTGTCAATATATTTTACAAGTGACTTCCCATTGCTAAATGTTTTTTTTTTTTCCCTCCTTAGGTTTGTTATATGCAAAGTCTTTTATTTTAAAGTGTATATGTGTCTACTCTTTATTCTACTCACTACCTTTTCGTTCTTTCTTTCCTCCTTTTTTTCCCCCTTTTTTTTTTTTTTTTTTTTTTTTTCTTTTCTTCTTTCTCTTTTTCTTCTCTCTTCTCTCCAAGTCTTATCTCCTACTGGGGATAACTTTTCCTATCTACTATGGGGGCTCGGGAAACACCTGAGCTTTTAAGAACATATCTATACTCTCTTATTGTTAGTATGCTCTGTTTATCTGGAACGTGAGTTGGCCGCATAATGGAGATGCACCACTGAATGCACCATTTTGTGGTGACCTCGCTTTCATATGCATTGTTCTCTCAGAAATGTCATTTACTTTCTAATCAACCTAATTTACAGATGGTGTATGTTGTGTTGTATATACCACTTGTGCTTCACGGTACCTCTTTCGGTGACATCTCCCCCCATCTATCTTGCAATGGGTTTGGGCACTGTTTGCCGCCCGCAACACCGGGAGGTATCGTGCTCTCCAACTGGCATAATAGTTCTTTAGTATTTAATCGTCAGTGCTTGTAGATGCCGTACACTCACTGCAGTGTACAGATTATATGTTGTTCTTATCACAGCTGTTATTGTATTGTTGGGTGCTACAAAAGTTTACTTGGTTGGCGGGGTGGATACACTCTGCCAACTGATGGCTTAATTTATCAATACTGTTGATATTTTCTTATATTGTACTACCTTTTATATGTTATATGGTTATGTGGAGCCGCATCTTGGCTGATATATTTTGTAATACCTGGGCCATCCTGTGCTGCATGCTTCCTCCACCATTAACATACTATCAGGCCCATCTCCTGCTAGATGGGTTGATGAACTACCTGTGATTTTCGGGGTGTGGAGGTGGGGTGCTGAACAGGGGGCTGGTTTGCCCTTTCGATTTAGATTTTCACTGTTATGTTGATGTTTAACAATCACTACTATTGCATTAATAGATCTGGTCCGAAATTGATGTTATTTCCTCCCAGTCTCCCCCTCTTTTCTTCCTTTTTTTTTTTTTTTTCTCTCTCTTCCTTTTATCCCATCTTGACTCTCCCCTCTTATTTTCTACCCACTTTGTCCATCTTTCCCCCCTGGATCCGGAGCCTGTGTGTGTACTTATCCCTCCCTCCTCTCCTCCACTCACACTTTATTCTTTCTTTCTCCTGTCAAGCTCTCCCAATGATGTGGATTTAATAACTAAATTGCCAGCTGACACTGGCTACCACTCCCCCCACTTAAAGTACTCTGGAAACGTATTCTAGAGACTGCATACGCGGTTTACCTTGTTTATATACCGCACCTTGTACTCTTATTTGACTGTTTGTACGTTCTATCTTGGATATTGTTTGTACCAGTATTATTTTCTTTTATTTATGAGACTGTGTTGAGTTGTATTTATCCTAAACACTCCTTTTTCCTTTTTTTTTTTTTTTTCTCTCCCCCCTTTCCTCCTTTGTTTTCCGCCCTATTTGTCCTTTCCCTAACTACCCATCACTGTCTAGTGCACCCTACCTCCTCTTTTTCCTGATAATCCACCCGACCCTAGTCCATAGCGAGAGGACGCACATTTGTAACTATGCCATACTGTTGTGTCACTCACAATGTGAGAGGACTCAACTCTCCGACTAAGCGCAGTCTCTGCCTTAGGTCTTTAGCCAAGTCTCGGGCCCACCTGGTTTTCCTCCAAGAGACCCATTGGGTAAAAGGTACAAAGACACCCATCCAGTCTAAATTGTATCCGATAGTTGAAACTGCCAGTTTCTCTCAGAAATCAAGAGGAACGGCTATCCTCATACATAAAGATGTCTCTTATGAGAAAGTTTTTGTTGACTCTGACCCTCAGGGACGATACTTGATTCTAGTCTGTAAACTGGACGGTGCGCTGTATACGCTAGCTTTCTTCTATGGACCTAATAAGCAACACATCCGGTTTCTACGCAAGTTCCTCCAGAAATTGGAGACTCTGCGTCAGGGCCTTTTGCTTCTTGCCGGGGATTTCAATCTTATATGGGACCCCAATCTGGATAGACGATCGGACACCCCCCGTAAATTCCCTAAGCCAATGACTGAACTATCGCACCAATTTCGACATTTAATCTACCGCTTCAACCTATTTGACATCTGGCGTGCCCTTAACTCGACTGCTCGGGATTATACTTATTTCTCTCCAGTACATCGCTCGTATTCGCGGTTAGATTTTTTCTTTTGTGACCCGGGTCTTCTGGATGGTGTGACTCATACTTGGATCCCTCAATGCTCATGGTCTGACCACGACCCTGTTTATATTAATTTACGATCCTCCATAGAACTTCAACGAGCGGCAACATGGCGCTTGCATCCCCACTTGTTCTCCAATCCTGGAACGGAGGCT
The DNA here is from genome assembly GCF_027579735.1 of Bombina bombina. Lineage (NCBI taxonomy): Eukaryota > Metazoa > Chordata > Amphibia > Anura > Bombinatoridae > Bombina > Bombina bombina. The sequence goes on from NC_069504.1 coordinate 573,760,504, forward strand.
TCCATTGCTGAAGACATTACCGAGTTTCTAGCTTTAAATGATAACGGTGAAGTTGACGACTTCACTTTATGGGCTGCACTGAAAGCATATATTCGAGGGTCGTTTATAAAAATAGCAGCAGCCGAGAAAAAACGCAAAGGAGAAACCCTTGCACAGCTTACTATGAGCCTCCGAAAGATTTCTGGGGAACATAAAATGAACCCCACAGATACGCTCTCCAAGCAACTAGTGGATCTTAAGGCCCGTATAGTACAGTTGGAGTCCGAGAGGACAGCCGTGAGACTTCTACGGCTTAAAGAAATATACTACCACAAGGGCAATAAAGCTGATAGATTATTGGCCAGTAGGTTACGCCAGAAAACGGCGGCAGCACGCATCCCCATGCTGAAGGTAGATGGACGGTGTGTTATAAAGCCCACAGATATTGGCAATGCTTTTGCGGATTACTATGCCGCCCTCTATAATCTACAACAGGACGGCTCAATTTGCCCTCCAACATCTGAGAATGTTGGGACGTTTCTAGCCTCGCTGAACCTCCCTTCGGCTCCCCAAGACTGCATTGACTCTTTGCAGAATCCCATTTCACTAATAGAGATTAAAAAAGCTATCAAATCTCTTAAGGCCTTTAAATCACCAGGACCAGACGGCTTCTCTGATCTATTTTATAAAAAGTTTCAAACCCAACTACTTCCCATTCTAGGGCGTTTTTTTACGCTAGCAAGCGAGCGGGGTACCTTCTCGGCCGAATTTTTACAGGCCACTATCATTACTCTCCCGAAACAGGGAAAGGACTTGACCCTTTGTGGTAGCTATAGGCCGATTTCACTGTTGAACCTGGACGTTAAGTTGTATGCTAAGATTTTAGCCTCGCGCCTCAATTCCTTACTACCAGTGCTGGTCAGACCAGATCAGGTGGGCTTTGTCTTACACCGGCAAGGCCCAGATAATACAAGACATCTCCTGAATGTCTACCTTGAGGCTCATGGTTCCCACTTGCCCTGTGTCACCCTGTCGTTGGACGCTGAGAAGGCCTTCGACAGGGTGAACTGGATATATATGTTCGCTGTGCTGTGGCGCTTTGGTCTCCCGGAGCCCTTCATCACGGCAATCGCGGCACTTTACTCTACCCCGTCGGCAGTAGTCAGGGGTCTGGGGTTTTGCTCCAGACCTTTTTCAATAACGAACGGCACGAGACAAGGATGTCCAATGTCCCCACTTATTTTTGCCCTCATGATGGAACCCTTAGCCGAGGCCATCCGGTCCTGCCCCTTAATCCAGGGGTATGTATCCATCGAACGGAGCAGAAGACTGCTTTGTTTGCAGATGACCTAACAGTGCTTGTGTCGGATCCTATTGCTTCTCTTCCCCACCTATTTTCCCTACTGAATAAATTCTCCTTAGTCAGTTACTACAAACTAAATGTCCTCAAGACTGAGGCGTACGCTATTAACATTTCGGACGGGACTCTTAATGAGCTGAAACGCACTTATAAGTTCGTGTGGTTTACGACACACATCAAACATCTCGGGGTTTATCTCTCGCATAGTATTCCGAAGATGATAGAATTGAATTTGAATCCCTTATTGTCAACTATTGAAAAATCGACCGACACTTGGAATGTCCCGTCACTGTCATGGCTGGGTCGTATCGCGGCCTTCAAAATGAGCCTCCTACCAAAGCTTACCTACCTATTCCGCTCTCTACCCATCCCGATTCCTAGATCTACAATTTACAAATTTCAACAGCTATGTAACAAATTCATTTGGCGCAATAAGGTTCCGAGACTTGCTACTAATATTCTACAACAACCTCTTCTGGCTGGTGGGGCGGCTGCCCCCAATATCCTAAAATACCATGAGGCTGCCAGACTCTCTCATGTAACCCAATGGAAGCTGCCATTGGAGAGTCGATGGGCAGAGATTGAACAAGCATCCCTCCCGGCTGGGTTCACCCTACAGGATCTGGTGTGGATCCCCAGACACTCTAGGACGCCAGCCCTTTTGGCTAATCCTATTGTCAAATCGAATTTGCAGTTTTGGGATAAGGTTCGCAACCTTTCGACCATAGCGCCGCATCCCTCGCCATCGCATTCCCTGAGAGGACTGCTATTGTCATTGCCAGACTCCCATCCCAACTTATGGCTCGCTTTGGGTTTGACTAGAATAGCAGATTTCTATGCAAGGGATAAGCTACTAATTTATCAGGACTTTCTCCGGAAGTTTAATCCGCCTCCTCGACTGCACTTTGAATTCTGGAGACTTCGTAGCCTTCTCCTCTCGTGGGGCTTTGGTGCGGGCCCATTGAGGTCTAAAACCGCTTGGGAAGTTCGCTGGGACTCTATGACATCTCCCGGTAAACTTCTGTCCATCTCGTATCTCACACTCATGAAGCCTCCAGTTTTCTATAAGTCTCCTCCAATACGGCGATGGGAATCTTCCCTGATGGTCTCAAACGAGCCACAACAATGGCGGATGGCAGTCCAATTAACCAAGAAAGCTATACACTGCATAACTCTGTACGAGTTATTTCTCAAGGTTATGCTACAATGGCATATGACTCCTATCCGTTTGTTTAAAATCTCGGCAGTCAATTCACCCAAATGTTGGAGGGGCTGTGAGGAGTTGGGAACGCCTCATCATATCTGGTGGTCTTGCCGTCAGATTCAGCCGCTTTGGCAAAAATCAATCCGATACTGCTCTTCAGGGAATATTCACTTACCTTTGTCCCCTAGTTCATGCCTGTTTCACATCTTGCCTAGGAAATTGACTCTACCTCAGAAATTATTCTGTATTTACCTATTTCTAGCTGTTAAATTAGCTGTAGCCCGTATGTGGCTGCAACGCATTGTCCCTTCTTGGGAGCAGGTGATGGATATACTGGATTTTGTTAAGAGAATGGAGTCCTATGTCTCCCATGTCCACGGGTCCGCAGACCTTCAGTCCAAAATTTGGGCACTTCGCCCAGAGTAATTCCTCCTACAGACACTTTGGGGACATTGGGTTCCTCGGGTTGGTTGTAGCCGATGCTACTTATATCCTCCTGCCCATTCCCCCTTTCCTTTCCCTTATCTGAACCCTCCCAAATCTTCCCCGCTCATATCCCCTGTCGGTGTATACCTCCCTCCCCTTTTTTTTTTTTTCCCCCCCCCCCCCCTTTTTTTTTTTTTTTTTTTTTTTTTTGGATAGCTTGACACAGTTTCTATTTTTCTTTATATATAATCTGGTTAACACTTCTGATTGTCATATTCTATGTTTAAGCTATAGTTTTGGTATGAACATTTATGATGATGAAACCTCTATACACTATGGAGTTTGCTGATTTATACGGGTTATTAATAATATGGGTCTTTTTTCCACAACAAATGGACTTTAGCACTCTCCCATGGAGAGGTGGGAATAAGATCGTTGACCAACAGACACCGAATATAGACTCAAACATCCAGCATTCTCTCTCTTGTGTTCCTTATTTTATGTGACTATTTTATATATTACTATCTCTGGTTAATCCTGTTATTCCTGATTTATGTACTATTAATATGTATGTACATGCTTTTGATGCTCTTATGTTCATTCATCTTTCAAAATAATAAAAATTATTTATAAAAAAAAAAAAAATACAAAAGCTAACATTACTTAAAAGTAAAAATAACTAAAATTAAATTAATCTAATATTAAAAAAAAAATAAAATTCTAACATTACATAATATAATTAACCAAATTATCAAAAATAAAAAAATTAAACCTAATCTCTATAAAAATAAAAAGCCCCGCAAAATTAAAACACCCCCTAATCTAATCTAATCTAATGCTAAACTACCAATAGTCCTTAAAAGGGATTTTTGTAGGGCATAGCCCTAAGTTAAACAGCTCTTTTACCTTAAAAATAAGGTACAGTAAAACCCCCACCCACTAAACCTCCTAAAATAAAAATCTAGCACTAAAAAATCCTAAACTACCCATTTCCCCAAAAGGGGCATTTGTATGGACATTGCCCTTAAAGGGGCATTCAGCTTTTTTCAAAGGCCCGTTAAATCCCATATCTAAAAAAAAAAATTTTTTTAAAAAAAGCATAAGTCTAACCCCCAAATAGGTACTCATGGTTACTGAAGTCCGGCGGTGAAGTCTTCTTCCAAGCGGCGATATCTTCTATCTTCTTTCAAGAACAAGCCGGCGCGGAGCTCGGAACTGAAGACCGGTGACCGTGGAACTGGAGACTGGCAGCGGCGGAACTGAAGACCGGCGACCGGAGCCATGGAGCGTGAAGATCCTCTTCGCACGATCACCGCTGCACACTGAGGATTGAATTCAAGGTACGCGTTTAAATATGGGGTACCTTGCATTCCTGATTTGAACAGCCAATAGGATTTCAGTAGCTCTCATACTATTGTTTGGGTTTTTTTAGATTAGGAATTTAATGGGCCTTTGAAAAAGAGCTGAATGCCCTTTTAAGGGTCAATGCCTTACAAATGCCCCTTTAGGGGCAATGGGCAGTTTAAGATTTTTTAATGTTAGTTTTTTCTTATTTTGGGGGGTTTGGTGGGTGGGGGTTTTACTGTTAGAGGGGGGACTTAGTATTTTTTAAGGTAAAAGAGCTGTTTAATTTAGGGCAATGCTCTACAAAAGGCCCTTTTAAGGGCTATTGGTAGTTTAGCATTAGATTAAAGGGTGTTTTTATTTTGGGGGGCTTTTTTATTTTCATAGGGATTAGGTTTAATTTTTTTATTTTTGATAATTTGGTTTATTATTTTATGTAATGTTAGATTTTTTATTTTTTGTAATCTTATTAATTAAATATTATATATATTATATAGGGGGCTTAGTAATTTAATTAGCTATTTTCGTTGTGGGGTTTGGCGGATTAGGGGTTAATAGATTTATTAGGTTTGTTGCGATGTGGGTTAATGGCGGATTAGGGGTTAATAGGTTAATTCAGTTTATTGTGTTGGTGGGGAAGGCGGTTTAGGGGTTAATAGTTTAAAATAGGTACTTTGCGATATGGGTGAATGGCGAATTAGGGGTTAATAGTTTATCAAGGTATATTGAGTTGTGGAGTGATGGCGGTTTAGGGGTTGATCCCTTTATAAGGTATATAGCGTTGTGGGGGGTTGGCGGATTATGGGGTTAATAGGTTAAGTAGATGTTTTGCGATGTGGGGGTTGGCGGATTAGGAGGGTTGGCAAAAATTAGTTAATATAGTTTATTAGTTATTGCACGGGGGTTGGCAGTTGACAGGTAGATAGATATTGCGCATGTGTTAGGTGTTAGTTATTTTCAGAAGGTAGACAGATATTGCGCATGCGTTAGGTGTTAGTTACTATTTTTAGGGGGTTACAGTGCTCACATACTCAGCGCAAGTCTTGATGCGCCTGCCTATGTGTGGCGAGGTGAAAATGGAGTAAAATTTCTCAATTTTCTCCGGGTAAGCCCTTGCGCTGAATATGTGATACCGATTTGCGACGTGGTTCTATGTTAGCTTATGGAAGTAAAAATTGTGGGCGACGGGTGAAATATATGTGATACCAAAACCGCATAGCTGCATATGTAATCTTGCCCCTGAAGAGCAAACATGTTTTTAATGCTTAAAATGCTAGTGCTGCGCACTTAAAGGGACACCTATTTCTTCTGTATAAAAGTTGTGATTGTCTCATGCTGCCTAGATAGTTGAAAAAGCAAATTGATTAACCTTTTCTAAGCTAGCTATTTAATTTGCAACATTTGCATCTTACATGATTAGCTTTTTGGCCTCTTTAGGGAGCATATGGCAGACACAAATTTTGCATAAAATCAAGAAGTGTTAAATAATCATTTATGATTTCATATGTACAGACAAATCTCTTTAAAACTAAAATTCTAAACCAAGATATTTCGGCACCATGGGAAATCATGGCTCTCAACCAAGGTAATTACATAAAATTCAGCCTGAAGGTAAAAAAATCTGCAATTGCCCATAGTGTCCTATTAAATCACATAATTTCAAAGTTACAGGATTTTGTTATTTTAATTTATATCCTTTTGCAAAAAATTATATATATATATATATATATATATATATATATATATACATACACACACACACATAAACAGCATATATATGATATATGGATGTATGTATGTGTGTATATTAGAGGCATGCATCCGGCACTTTCCTTCAAGAAGATGGCCACTTGTGTACAACACACCAAGGTCCGCATTCGGCAGTGAACGAAACTGCTGAATGTACGTCTCTAGTGTATCTATCTATCTATCTATTTATAGCATACACACACATATAAATTACCTCAAATTATTTTGATCTGAGTGTCACTGTATTACTTATAAGGAATACATTATGACTGTTACATGAATGTAACAGGTATTTGCCCCAACTGCTAGAAATTGTCACTCATAACATGCTCAACCAGTGGGGGTTCAAGGAGTCAGACATTCTTTTGACCTTGTATGGATAATCAAGATTGACAGTTAATATGGGAATAAATTGGTTTTATACACATCTTTTGTACATTTGGAACTCGATTACATTCCCTTGCAAATTGAAATGATTCTAATTATAAGACAGCTGTTTGTTCGTCTTTAGTCACCTGATGCACATTATATGTAAACTGATATGAGCTAAAACGTTAAACAACAAGATGAATTATAATTACACTTTTTTTTTTTGAAGAATATAGCGCACTGTTAACTTGCATTTATTATTTTAGTACTTGGGGCCAAAAAGTTAACAGTATAAATTCCGCAAGGACTAAAGTTTAAAAGTAAATCAGTTTATATGTACTTTGGAAGGATAAAAAAAAAGCAACTTTATCTGCAGAGCATAACCTTTTGCCTCTGAAATTCCAGGGTACATAACTTTTAAAACAGCAGCAGCCAAAAGTTAAAAAATGGACCACTCAGCTGATGCCAAGAGTAGTGAATAGTGTCCATTGAAATGCACTAAATGAACTTCTAATCTACTTAATTACACCAATCAGAAGAGCAGAGAATTAGCATATACATAACTTAGATTCTTCTTTCACTCATCTTCAAAAAGCCTTTGCTTTGCCTGGTGGTTTTTGTTTTTTTCTAACTTTGCAATATTTTTGTTAAATGTAATATTCTAGACATAGGGGAACATGGTTAATGAATCTTTGGTAAGACAAATTACATATTTAATGAGTTATCCTTGCATTGAAGACTGTGGTTTTGTGGATGAGAATTGCTGAGGAGAAAAGCAATCGGTATCTTTGTATTACTTGTTTCCAGGATTTAACAACTGTCTGAAAGGAAGCTACAGTATTACTGGGTTATTGTGCAATGTCTGTGTGATTAAACATACTACTATTGCAATTTAATAGTAAAGAAGTCAAGTGAGACTAATACTGCATATGACTGCATATGACATACTAACTGGATACTGGCATCCAAAAGAGAATAACATTTGTTAACTGGAGCAAAGAGATTTGCTGTCTAGCATATTAAATGAAAATTATTTTATTATTTCTTGCTTCTAAAAGAGGCTATTTATTAATATATTTCAGATGTGTTTTTTTTTTTTTTTTTTTAGTTTTATTGATTTTTCATGATAGACAACAAACCCATTAGGCATACAATTGCAATAGGTACACAGCATATCAATCCTGTAAATTTACAGAAACACAGGGATAAACACACAAAAAAAGAAAACGACCTAGTCCTATAACAATCCATATAAAATGCTGAGTAGATTCAATAGATATCTAACATGTTTTATAGTAATCTTAAAGATTATACATTCTATAAATGCAGTGGATTATCACAATCATTGTACACAAGTTTGGAAGCCTTCCCTTTATCCATAAACATATATTGCAAGCAGTGAGATATTCTAGTAAATGCTGAACCTGTGGTAGGAGAAACTGTTAGTTTAAGTTGAAGAGGTATATGAAATACTACTCACAGGGTATATATAAGGAGATATGATTGCATTTGCGGTATATTTCAAGGGAAACCACAGAAGAACACTCTGAGCATACAGATGCCAGAGTGTGCTCATAAGTGGGGGGCATCATAAATGGTGAGATTGATACCATAGCCACATAGTTTGTAAAGTTTGCAAAAGGGGTTATAGGAATTAATAGGGACTGGCTACTCTTTAACCCTTTGAGTGCTAAGCACTTTCCAATTCCCACCTGGGTGCTAAGATTTATTAATGTTGTTTTTATTTTTTAAACAATTTTTTTTTTTACTTTTTCTTTATTTTTTTCAGACCCCCAATACTTACACTGTTGGAAAGGTTAGGCAATTACCTTTCCAATGGTGGGTCTTGGGGGTCTGTAGCTCCTTAGATGCCTGAGATACAGGCTTCTAAGCAGCATGCCCCCTGCTCCTATACTTAACATTGTTAAGTATAAATAAAGTTGCACAGTGAAGTCATCACGTTATTGTGCGCGACGTCACCACGCAAAACGGGAAGCCCCGGCAATGCCTGTCACTCTATAGGCACAATCGCTGGGGTAGGAGTGGGTGGGAGCCCCCAGATCTCCCTCAAGGTGGGAGAGTGCTAGTGACGGCTCTGAGTTGTCATTAGCACCAGAGTGGGAAAATCTGTGACGGCTCAGAGCCGTCATTAGCACTCAAAGGTTTAATAGTAAGGGAAGCAGGAACTACCTATAGATAAAACTATTGAACAGAACAATGTAAAGAGGGCTACCTCGGCCGCTGGCAGCTCCCCCGCATTAAATGGATAGTGTGTACTTAAAAAGGAATTGTACATAACTTCCCTACCCTATTCAAGAAAAACGAGTGGCTGTGCTCATCAGAGGTCCCTTTTTGCATTAACAATAATTATAGGCTTGTATCAGAGGTCACCCCTAAAAGACCATATAAGGTGTTATTACACTTAAGTATAAATAGAATATATAGGAACAATTTGACCTCTTCTTTATATAAACTAGAGGACAAATATAAGAAAGCTAAAGCACAGAAAAAAACTATAACTATACAGTGTATAAACTAAACTTCTAATAAGAAAGCTAGCTACCCAAACAGAAATAATCATTATAAGGGCTGGTCTAGATTTTATGCCAATATGTGAAGAATGCTGTATATTAATTACTATTAGACAGGGGATAAAGTAACCTCAATGAACTTACTTAACTTAGAATAGCAACCTCGGGTAACACAACAAAAAAAACAGTGTATGGCATTGTAAGCTATACCCAAAGTATACATAATTCAGACAATGCTCATTATAAATTTCAGTAATCGTCCCATAATATATAGGCCAAAGTCCAGCTGTATTCAGTGTTACCAAGGCAGCTGGAAAAGCTAATTAGGAATGCCACAAGGGTCCCAGCTCAAGAACGATATATATGCATTGCAAATGTCACCAGGAGGTACAGGGGTGGTCTCCCCTTTGGAATCAATGGCCTGTTGGATCTTGTAAATTGGGCGCAAGTTTTCATCAAGACCTTCATGGGAGAGAGATCTGTATATACCTTACTCAACACAGACTGTGCTTGATGAATAGGAGACAGTCCCTTTCCAATCCCAGCAATCAGTGCACTGCTCTGTGACCTAGGCTCCAAATCTGTACCACAGTGTGGCTCTAGGGAAGTAGATGGGTAGCGCCGGGGCCCTACAACACCACTACACCTACATTCCGTTGAAGGAGGACCAGGAGAAGGTGAGAGCAAGTTGCTCTGATTGTCCCTGATATCAAGCGACTCGTCCATTGCATCCACCAGCGTAATGTGGTGTCTATCCAGTAAGCACCGATTTGCAGCAACTAGTGACATGCCAACCGCTATTACTGTCCTCTTCAAATATCCGTTCAAGAAGAAAAATGGTTAGAATTACGTATGCCTTTTTTTTACAACAGCAGGGCCTGTAGAAATAGTGTAATATTGCTGCGTTTCTTTTCCAAAATGGCACCTATCCATCTCCATGGGTCAAGCAGTCACAAAACATGATTCCATATGAGGTCGAAGAAACGCTGCAGGACACACAATGTGACTGCTTTGAGCTTGGGTGTTCACATTATAATGATGGGCACTTATCTGTCCCAATATGTTAAGATTCAGGCCAATATACCTTGTAATTGCACGGAGCAACCTTGGCTTGCGACTGCTCCGTATAAAGCTAGCTCCGTCCCCCGTTTTTTTTTAACTGTATGTTTGTATATTGAGGAAACAAACACATGTATTTATGTATTTATTTTTCTAGGCTTATTAGTCATGTTACTATTTACTAATAAAGCAGCAGGAGTTGTGAGCAATCACTCCTTAAGAGGACAGTAAACACCTTGTAATTTATACATATGATATAATAGTATCCCATTTTTCTGCTGTCTTGCAAAATTTACATAACAGGTGAGTATGAAAAAAAATACAAACATGGAGGAGCCAGAAAGGAATATTAAATGGAGTAGACAAGACTGACCTTGGTAATTTTGTTAACAAAGGTTAAATTATTTTGCAGTTTCTTATCTTATAACCTAATCTACAGAGGCCAATTTGGAAACCATACTTGACAGTGTTCAGCTTGTGTCTGCTTTGTGCATTTCCCGCACTCAGAATTGGAAAACTAAATTGCAGGAAAGGGATAGAGTAAGTATATTGCAATGTTGTTTAACTCCACATAATAAAACATTTTAGATTGCAGTCTCAAAGTGCTTACTGTCGCTTGAAAACTCAGTTGTATCCTGTTGCATTCTATTATCTTCAAAACAGCTTTATTGGGGTGTCGTGTGTGAAGTGGGGAATCTACAAAAACAATTGAGTACTAATTTAAAATATTTAGTAGTTGGTCTATTTAATATGCAGGAATTGTTGCTTATGTGCTTCCCAACACTGTCAGCCAAACACCACTCAGCAGCCATGCTTGAGATAAATCATAAGAGAGTGCCAAGTAAGTAACTCTCACATGCCTAGTAAATGGCACTTGCTGTGCCCAGCAAGTGATATCTGCTGTAAAAATAGCTGACCACTTCCATGCCAATTTAATGGTAGTAGGTCAACTGTTTTATGTTGGTATTATTATTATTATACTTTATTTATGAAGAGCCAACATATTCCGCAGCGCTGTCCATGGATACAATTAATTTAGATAAAACAATGATTAAAAAAAAACTTGTAATAGACAGGACAAAATTTACAATCATATACAGGAGGAATTGAGGGCCCTATTCCTTTGGGAATTTACAATCTAGAAGGGTAGGAGGTTGAGAAACAGGAGGTGAGGACTGCAAGATTGAGAAAGATGTTAATGCAGAGTTAGATTAGGGAAATGTTGTTAGGTAAGTGAAATTAATTTATTATTGAGTTGGGTGGTAGGCTTCCCTGAACAGAAAAGTCTTCAGGGAGCATTTAAAGGAAGAAAGATTAGGGCAAAGCCTGACAGCACGAGAGAGAGTGTTCCAGAGGGTAGGTGCTGCACGACAGAAGTCCTGCATTCTAGCATGAGAAGAGGTGATAGTTGAAGATGCAAGGAGCAGGTCATTGTTGGATCTTAGTGGACGGCCTGGAGTTTACTTGTTTATAAGAGAGGATATATAGAGGGGAGAGTGTGTAAATAAAATATAAGGTTCATTCTTTTTACCCCTTCCTTTAAAAATACTATCCAATTGATAATTTATTGGTCTGGGGTGGTGACCAATAAATTACCAGATGGACAATTCAAACGGGACCATGTTTAACCTAGAGCTGGCTTTGTCTGTATAAAGTGTACAATGGTGTAAAAAAATATCACAACCTCTGCTGGAAAACAAATATACAGAATGCTAAATACTGTTTTTTTTTTTTTAAAGGTAAGTTGATGTTTGAATGTAATGATCTGTTTAGCAAGGTGAGAAGGAAATAAGAACATTGTAGCTTCTGTACAAGGGTGCAAAATGAATCAGCAGAATAATAACTCTTACTCTAATTCCCTCATGAAAACTTTAGAAATGCAGAGCACTTAAATTTACAAAATGTTATTTATATTGCCTGTATTTTTAGTAAAATAAGTTGGCAGACTTCCCACAGAGGAGTTGCTGAAGATGTTCTGTATATAGGGTAGTGATTTACATGCACTTTCAAAGCAATGTACAAGATCATTGGCACGCGTCCTCTGATTGGCTAGAGCAAAGGAGACCAGGTGTAAAATTTAAATTATTCAGAATATAATTGCAATCACATATTTTATACTTCTGTACTATAATGATATCTGCACCTAAATTACCTATTATACTCAGTGCTAGTGCAAACAATAACCATGATTGACATGAACAGCAACACTGGTATTCTATGAGAATACTAGGTAGAGGTGAATGTGGGGATAAATTTTAGTGCATGACAATAACATTTTGAGTACTAAGAAGATGAAATGAGTATACATCTAGTATGTGACAGCCTGGGGGGTATTACACTATGTTTGGCTCACTGTTTCTTTGAGCTGAAATATCCATCTAAGGCAGATGTGAGGTGAAACCAAGAATGCTGGTGGTGATACAGCTTGCAGTAGCTGGAAGATACAGTGCCACCAAATCAAGGTGATCACTAACCCCATTTTTAAGAATGTGAAGAGATGGTAGAGCAACCCGTGGCTCTGTCCCCTGTACTGTATACAAGTTGTGTGTATTGCTGTATAAAGTGTCTGATCTTCTACCCAAAATATCTAACTATAGGTGTCTATGCTATAATACGTAAGATTCCATCCTGTTCTTAGTTGTGAAGAACTTAATTACCAAACAGACATGGAAATTAATTTATTGAGGAGACTCTGCGTTTATGGGCTACCAATATTTCAATATTTTAAATGTCCATGTCGCCTAGTCACCTCATAATCTTATATACTATTCAAAATAGTGTAATATGTGTCATTATGTAAAAAGAAGATAAAGGGTGCATTTCTCTTAATTTTTACAGTGTAAATAAGATTAAATAAAGGCAAGACCTAAAATAATTACACATACTGCATTAGACAACAGGTATTACAAGTCTTCTTAATATTCCTCAAGGGCCCCTTTATTATTTTCAGATGTGCTTTCTTCTTCCTGCTGCTCTAGTTCAAGTGTGGACCATGCATAAACAAGACATTTTTATCATCAGCAGTAGCCATGATTAATCAGCTTAGTAGCTGTAAGTAATTTGTAGCAAGTGAGTCTGTGGCTAGTATCCTAAATAGTTTGATTCCTGAATGATGCTGTGATTGTTAATCACACCTTTATAGATGAGGATGAATCAGATGTATCTTCTTTCAGATGGCTCGTTTCAATCACTCCAGATAATGCATGACATCTTGTGTACACACACTTACAGGATGGGAAAATGATCTCACTCACAGCTGGGCTACAATACTTTATCAAACATATAATATTGTCTTCTGAGATTGTGCTCACATTGCATGTCGTTCTCTATGGCAATATGTGGATTTTAAGTAAGTATTGGATCACTAGATGTAAGAAAGTTCTGATAAACTCTCTAATTTGTAAGTTAAGTTTATGTTCCTTGTGAGCACATTTTGGACTTGTACATGTCAGTTTCATGAGACTAGATAAATATTCTTCATATAAAAGCTGTGAACAATTTCCCATTACTTGCTAATACTTATCTTAACCAGATTGTTATCCCTACTATCTATCTGAAAGGAATAATGTACTGTATTCCCCTTTATGCACAAAATCACCCTTGTCTCATCTCTCACTGTATACCCACAGAAACCAATACTAAGGCCCCCATATTCAAAGCATCAACAGACCAATGAGAAACTGCCTTTCTGGCCTCATCAGCCTTGCAGTCCATTGGTCTGTCAATATATTTGAATAAAAGAGGTAGACCCGCGAAGTGCCGGCAAGTGGCAATGTATTTTCTTTAGAACTTATTGGGCAGCACTATGTCAGCAAGACATTGCCGACATCCCTACTTGTCGGAATTTTCTACAGGGGGGGGGGGGGGCATTTTTTAAGTGTCCCTACACAGTGCAGACAGTGCACTCACTGAAACCAAAAAGGTTTCTGTGTTGGAACACTTCAAATAATGCCTGTGTTACCTTACTTTCCCTAAACCTACACTAACACTTCACACTGAAAAGGTGGCGAGGCAAGCATGGCTGACACCCTACTCGTAACCTGTACTTCAGAGATTGGAATATATTGCGCTGCGATGTATTCAAATCAAAGTACAGGTTACTCCCCCTGGAACTCCCACAGAATGCCTACACCTACTGATACTGATATTTTCAGTATAGGTAAGGAGGTTAAGGCAAAATAAGATATTTCAAATGACATAATAAAGGGAAACATGGCTATTTGTAAACCAATAAATACATTTCAGCAGGTAAAAAGGATCACTGGGGAGAACAAAAATCACAGTACACTGTCCCTTGAACGCTACCAGCTCAGTATACTGTGTTTCATCAGCTAATGACACCAACACAGATGAAGACGACTGGCCAGAAGAAAAAAAAAACGCATGAATGTACAAGGGTTTTTAATGTATTAACACCTTTCTTGCTAAAATTGTTTTTTAATAACCAAACTCTACCCACCATTTGCCTTTGGAGGAGCCAATCCAGACCAGCTACTGGAATAGACACAGCTAGCCCTGTCATTGTTTTGCCCACTGTTATCTTATCTCTGATTAAGCCAAATAGAGACAGATAATTGGTAGATTTGGCCTGTGAAGCCCTCCACGTGGACTTCCAGTTCTCAGAACTACAAAACCCACAATTATCAGACTTACTAATGACAGCAAAGCATATTGCAAAGTTGTTTTACTTTGCATAATTATACATTTTATCATACAATCTCAAGGTGTTTACTGTCTGTTTACATCAAGAGCTCTCTGATGAGCCTCAAAATTAACTTCATAACAGACAATTCCTACAGATAAATAACTGGCATCTTGTAAAAATGAATATGATTACTGTCTTTATGCTTGAAATGTTAGTAAAGTTGATATGATATATTATGCAAACACTCTTACTGTTTAAACAAATCTCTGTTTTCAAATATCATATTCTGTGATTCTTGTTTAAAACCACTTTAGAGTTCGCCCAAGGATTTTAAAGAAACAAATCCTGAATGTTCTTTGTGCCTCTAACAGCTATAAAAACATGGTTACACCTATCAGTTTTGGCAAGTGTACAATTCGTTGTGGGATTAAAAAAAAAAAATAGTTTTCCTAAATACCTTTTAGTGTTTAACTTAAGTACAGGAAAATAATAAAAAAAAATTGTGAAGAAAACTTGTTTTAAAATCAAAGAGATCTCATTTAAAAATTAAATTAAAGTCTTTTTTATGCTGAGAGAGCTAGTTACATTGTTGTTTATTCCAAATGAAGTCACTGTGGTTGTATTTTCAGCACAACCACAATATAAATTAGAGCAAATTAAATTAACGATAAGGAATGTAATTGTCCTAATGAGTTCTTTGGGGTCTGAGTTTTAAAACGTATGATACAAAGCTAGTAGCTTTAGTAGATATTTTGGTAGAATTGTAATTACGACCCATGTGTTTCAGAAAGATTGTGGAAAGCGTCATTAGGAAAGCTCAGGGTGGAGTAAATGCAGACACTAAAACAGGATGTATCAAATTCTTTGGACCTAGACATATCCACAACAAATTTTCTTGAAAAGTTTAATATATCCACACAAACCACTAAGAGAAAATTATGGTATAACAAATGTCAAGAATTTTTTTTCCCAAGCACCACTTAGCTGCTTCTGCAAACAAATTAGACCATTTAGTATCACATACATTTCCTCTGAGGGGTAAAACAAGATACTCATTGCATGAAAGTTTAGGTCGTCTCAAATTTTACGATGAGTTTTCTTAGCTCAGTCTATACCAGTAAGTAGTTTAACAACTGTTTACTATAGAATAGTGTTAATTTATAGACAGTCCAGAAATAACATGGTAAGCAAACTTTTTATTTCTCATCAATATAGATTTTTTCATTGCAAATCTATATTTTAATATTCTGCTAACTAATATACCCCAATATGATATAGTGGTGAGTGTTTTTGCAAGCTATTGTGCTGTGCCATTGAATACAAATGACATTTTAAATAATTTAGATAATTTACATTTACATCCACAATAAAAAAAAATATATGGAGTAAAGACCTGATAAAAACAAATGCTTATTTTGTTTTATGTTGACTGCATATGTGACCATCCTAATTCTGTGCAATGTCAAATCATTCACAGTATGATTTTCATGATAACTGTAAAGCAGAATTAAAACAAATCAAGTCATTTTTTTTGTTGTTGCATCTAAAACATGGCATATTAAAATGTATTACAGTGTTTTTTTGTAAAACTGATGCTTCTGTACTGAGAAAGAAAGCATGATTTTTTGGGGTGTGATGTTATGCTTATGTGTCCTAGCAAAGCTGCAGGTCCTTGCTTATCAGCCAGTGAACAGTAAAGAGAGCCCAACATTTTCTTTCATGATTCAGAATTTCAGATAGAGCATACAGTTTTTAACAACTTCCAAATTTATTTCTATTATCAAATTTGCTTCATTCTCTTGATATCCTATTCTGAAAAAACTAGAAAGCATTACTGAGAGCTAGCTGAACACATTAGGTAAGCCAATGACAAGAAATATATGTCTGTACTAGGAATGGGCGAATGTGTTTATATTCAAATTTGAATGTTATTATAGAAATTCGATTTACATAATTATGTGTTGAAAAGAACGACTATTCTTAAAAATAATAATTTACAATTTTCGAATGTCACTTTCGAATTTGAATGTTCATAATTAGATGTGATAATCACATTCGATTTAACAAATACCATTCAGCAGTTCAATAGTTCATGTGGTAGAAAATTTAGTAAATTGATACATAATAGATACAAATATTTAAATTCTTTTTCAAATATTACATAATTCGAATATTACATTTAAAGAAAGCATTAGAAATACTGTTTTATACACATTTTTCGAATTTGAATATTGCATAATTCGAATGGAGTTATTAGAAAAATTCTAATCAGATATTACATTTAAAGAAAGCATTAGAAATACTATTACATTAAATGAATGTTAGAATTCCTTTGCATTTCCACATAAACGTATTATTATCAGGGAAGATGGATATTAAATTAATACACATATAGGGGCCGAATTATCAAGCTCCGAATGGAGCTCGATTCCCCTGTTTCCGTGCAAGCCTTCAGGCTCGCCGGAAACAGCAGTTATGAAGCAGCGGTCTAAAGACCGCTGCTCCATAACTTGTCCACTGCCTCTAAGGCTGCGGTCTTCAATCTGCCCGATCCTATATGATCGGGCTGATTGACACCCCCTGCTAGTGGCCGATTGGCCGCAAATCTGCATGGGGCGGCATTGCACAAGTAGTTCACAAGAACTGCTGGTGCAATGATAAATGCCGACAGCGTATGCTAAATTGTATCATGTCCATCCGCACTTTAATAAATTGACCCCATAGAGTCTAAAATTGCTAGTTAAAAACCAGCAGGTATGCCCTCTATTTTCTGTAGCTGTTAAAGAATAAAATGTAAATTATTTAGATTTTGCATAAAAATAGTGTGATGTCGCAAGTGATTGGCTGAGATCCAATGATTACAACCCAACTGTGAGAGCTGGTAGAGGGTAGAGACAGTTGGATATTTAGCATAAGGAAGAAGCACTAATAGTTTTACCCACAAACAATAACAGCCAGAATACTAATTGTCCAGGGCAAACTACTTTGTTCTTGGCCTCTTACTATCAGTATTGGCTGATTTGGTAATACTTTTCATTGGTTAAAAATGTAACCAATTACATTATTTTTCTCACTAAATTAGCACGTTCTATAATTATAATTAAACAAACTAATTAGCATTTCAGCCAAATTTACTTTGATGTTGCAATTCGATTATTACTTGCACAACTTTAATATCACTTATTGAAATTAGATTTAAACTTTTACCACAAGCAGTGTTATTATTTATTTCTGTAGGGCTGTTAATAGTCCCTAACCACACTACAAGTCTCCATAAAGGGACACTGTACCCAAATTTTTTCTTTCGTGATTCAGATTGAGCATGAAATTTTAAGCAACTTTCTAATTTACTCTTATTATCACATTTACTTCATTCTCTTGGTATCTTTATTTGAAATGCAAGAATATAAGTTTAGATGCCGGCCCATTTTTGGTGAACAACCTGGGTTGTCCTTGCTGATTGGTGGATAAATTCATCCACCAATAAAAAAAGTGCTGTCCAGAGTACTGAACCCAAAAAAAGATTAGATGCCTTCTTTTTAAAATAAAGAGAACAAAGAAAAATTGATAATAGGAGTAAATAAGAAAGTTGCTTAAAATTGCATGCTCTTTCTGAATTACAAAATAAAAAATTTGGGTTCAGTGTCCCTTTAACCTCTTAGTGACCAGACCATTTTTCAATTTTCTTACCGTTTGGGACCAGGGCTATCTTTACATTTCTGCAGTGTTTTTGTTTAGCTGTAATTTTCCTCTTACTCATTTACTGTATCCACACATATTATATACCGTTTTTCTCACAATTAAATAGAATTTCTAAAGATTCCATTATTTTCATCATATCTTATAATGTACTATACAGAAAATATAAAATAAGATGAAAAAATGGAAAAAACACACTTTTTCTAACTTTGATCCCCAAAATCTGCTACACATCTACAACCACCACATGCTAAATAGTTTCTAAGTTTTGTCCTGAGTTTAGAAATACCCAATGTTTACATGTTCTTTGCTTTGTTTGCAAGTTATAGGGCAATAAGTACAAGTAGCATTTTGCTATTTCCAAACCATTTTTTTTCTCCAAAATTAACGATAGTTACATTGGAACACTGATATCTGTCAGGAATCCCTGAATAACCCTTTACATGTATATATTTTTTAGTGGACAACCCAAAGTATTGATCTAGGCCCATTTTGGTATATTTCATGCCACCATTTCACCGCCAAATGTGATCAAATAAAAAAAAAAAAAATTGTTAACTTTTTCACAAACTTTAGGTTTCTCACTGAAATTATTTACAAACAGCTTGTGCAATTATGGCACAAATAGTTGTAAATGCTTCTCTTGGATCCCCTTTGTTCAGAAATAGCAGACATATATGGTTTTGGCATTGCTTTTTGGTAATTAGAAGGCTTGCTAAATGCTGCTGCACACCACACTTGTATTATGTCCAGCAGTTAAGGGGTTAATTAGGTAGCTTGTAGGGTTAATTTTAGATTTAGTGTAGAGATCAGCCTCCCACCTGACACATCCCACCCCTGATCCCTCCCTGACCCCCCTCAAACAGCTCTCTTCCCTCCCCCACCTCACAATTGTCACCACCATCTTAAGTACTGGCAGAAAGTCAGCCAGTACTAAAATAAAAGGCTTTTTTAATTTTATAGATATTCTGCAGAGTTGGATCCCCCCTTGGCCCCCAACCTCCCTGATCCCCCCAAGCAGCTCTCTAACCCTCCCCCCTCTACCTAGCTGCAGCCATCTTTGGTACTGGCAGCTGTCTGCCAGTATCTAGTTTGTTATAAAAAAGGCTTTTTTATAAATAAATAAAACCCCAATTTTCTGTAGTGTAGCTGCCCCCCTCAATACCTTACCCCCTCCCAGATCCCTTTCCAAACATTTATTTCCCCCTCTCCCTCCAACCATTACACGTTTCTGTAGTGCACCCGCTCCTGCGTGCTCCCAACCACCTGCGCGTGCTCCCGTGAACCAGCTCCCACTACCGGCACCGTCATCCAGCCTGACAGGAAGTAGACCAGCGATGAGCATGCAATTTTAAGCAACTTTCTAATTTACTCCTATTATCATTTTTTCTTTGTTCTCTTGCTATCTTTATTTGAAAAAGAAGGCATCTAAGCTAAGGAGCCAGACAATTTTTGGTTCAGAACACTGGACAGCACTTGCTTATTGGTTGGGTACATTTAGCCACCAATCAGCAAGCGCAAGCCAGGTTGTAAACCAAAAATGGGCCAGCATCTAAACTTACATTCTTGCAAGAGAATGAAGAAAAATTGATAATAGGAGTAAATTAGAAAAATTCTTAAAATTGCATGCTCTATCTGAATCATGAAAGAAAAATGTGGGTTCAGTGTCCCTTTAACCCCACTGCAATATACACCAAAACCACAATAACCCCCATCACATTTAATCTTTCCCAACACAATAAATCCCCTAAACACTAACCCAACCTCTAAACCTGCCTGATCTCGATTTGCATTAGTCTTGTTGCTATTTATTGAAAGGTAGATGTGGGGATTCAGTGGTGAGTAGATACACCAATAACTGGAGCACACTTGATACTCTTAATAGTAAATGAAGAGCAAAAGCAATGTTCTATTGGAGACTGTATTATGTCAATACCAAGTACTAACACAGATAATATAAGGGAACATTAAATATCATGAGGGATCAAATAACAGTAAATGACTCATTACTTTTGTCTTACAAATTGTATCACTGGTGAACAAGGATATAAACAACTGAGTGATACTGGCAAACAAGGAATCAAACACTGATGTGTGTGTCACTGCTATAAAGAAAGTGAGTTTCATATTACCAAGAAGAGTGAATCTATTTGTAAAATAAGCCCTAGTGACAAATGTAATAAAGCCACAAAAGCAAACCTGCCAATATTTTCCTGATGTCATCCATAACTGGGAGGTCTATGTTGTGTGAGGGGGACTTGTGTGTAGTTCTGCTGGAGTTCTGTGGTTGGAGTTGTGTCCAGTGGGGCTGAGTTGTAGGTGTTCTGTGGGTTTGGCTGATGTGACATGGAGGAGGTTAGTCATACTGTGGGCAGAGTCTGGACACTGCTTGGTTTCATTTTGGAAACCAGAACACTGGCCTTGGAAAACATCTGTGAGGGACAGCAGGGCAGAGCTCTGAAACTGTGAGAGTTTCAAAGTACGCAGGACAGTGCAATATGTTCTCATAACCGATTACAGAGTTGGGGATCTGGGTTAAAAACTGAAAAAAAGTGACAGACCTAAAATAATAAACTTTAGCACTCACTATAAATATTTCCACTGTTTTGTTGTGTTAGTATTTATGGGTAAACACACTGGGGGGTAGTTATCAAGCCGTCAACCTCAAATACGCTGCGTATTCCGCAGCGTATTTGTGGCGAGGCTGATACGCCTTAGTTATCAAAGGCTCGAGACCGGCAAAAGTAGAATTTTGTGACGTAAGCTTCGATCCGCCGGACTCAGTCCGACACAGATCGATTCTTACGTCACTCCAGATGTTCCGCACACAAGTGCGGCACATTCTCACTACTTTTGCTAGCTATCAAAAAACTAGCAGGTACGCTCGGCACTTTTACGGCCCAGCGTACCTGGTTTTCAAAGCGCCAGCCTGGAGGCGGCGGATCCCATAGGAATCAATGGGAGTCTGACCATAGCGAAAGTAGAAGTTCGCTGCTGACAGACATCCCATTGATTTCTATGGGAGCTGTCTACACCTAACACCCTAACATGTACCCCGAGTCTAAACACCACTAATCTGACCCCCCCTACACCGCCGCAAATAAATAAAGTTATTACCCCCTAAACCGCCGCTCCCGGAGCCCACCGCAAGCTACTCTATACATATTAACCCCTAAACCGCCGCTCCCGGAGCCCACCGCAACTATAATAAATGTATTAACCCCTAACCCGCCGCTCCCTGAACCCGCCGCAACCTATATTAAATGTATTAACCCCTATCCTGCCCCCCCTACACCGTCGCCACCTATAATACATTTATTAACCCCTAATCTGCCCCCCCTACACCGTCGCCACCTATAATAAATTTATTAACCCCTATCCTGCCCCCCACTACGCCGCCGCCACTGTAATAAAATGATTAACCCCTAAACCTAACCCTAACCCTAACGCCCCCTAACTTAAATATTAATTAAATAAATCTAAATAAATTAACTCTTATTAACTAAATGAATCCTATTTAAAACTAAATACTTACCTTTAAAATAAACCCTAATATAGCTACAATATAAATAATAATTATATTCTAGCTATCTTAGGATTTATTTTTATTTTACAGGTACCTTTCAATTTATTTTAACCATGTACAATAACTATTAAATAGTTATTAACTATTTAATAGCTTACCTAGCTAAAATAAAGAGAAATGTACCTGTGAAATAAATCCTAACCTAAGTTACAATTACACCTAACACTACACTATACTTTAATAAATTATTCCTATTTAAAAATAAATACTTACCTGTAAAATAAACCCTAAGATAGCTACAATGTAATTAATAATTATATTATAGCTATCTTAGGATTTATATTTATTTTACAGGTAACTTTGTATTTATTTTAGCTAGTTAGAATAGTTATTAAATAGTTATTAACTATTTAATAACTACCTAGCTAAAAGAAATACAAAATTACCTGTAAAATAAATCCTAACTTAAGTTACAATTAAACCTAATACTACACTATCATTAAATTAACTAAATAAACTACCTACAAAGAACTACAATGAAATACAATTACATAAACTAACTAAAGTACAAAAAATAAAAAAAGCTAAGTTACAAAAAATAAAAAATTAAGTTACAAACATGTTAAAAATATTACAACAATTTTAAGCTACTTACACCTAATCTAAGCCCCCTAATAAAATAACAAACCCCCCCAAAATAAAAAAAATCCCTACCCTATTCTAAATTACATAAATTTCAAAGCTCTTTTACCTTACCAGCCCTTAAAAGGGCCATTTGTGGGGGCATGCCCCAAAAAGTTCAGCTCTTTTGCCTGTAAAATAAAAATACAACCCCCCCCCAACATTAAAACCCACCACCCACATACCCCTAATCTAACCCAAACCCCCCTTACAAAAACCTAACACTAATCCCCTGAAGATCATCCTACCTTGAGTCGTCTTCACTCAGCCGAGCCACCGATGGAACTGAAGAGGACATCCGGAGCGGAAGAAGTTAATCCTCCAAGCGGCGCTGAAGAAATCTTCCATCCGATGAAGTCATCATCCAGGCGGCGCTGAAGAAGTCTTCGATCCGGCCGATGTCATCTTCAAAGAGGCGCTGAAGAGGTCTTCTATCCGGGCGAAGTCATCTTCCAAGCCGGGTCTTGAATCTTCCTTCCGCCGACGCGGAACCACCTTCTTCACCGACGGACTACGACGAATGACGGCTCCTTTAAGGGACGTCATCCAAGATGGCGTCCCCTCAATTCCGATTGGCTGATAGGATTCTATAAGCCAATCGGAATTAAGGTAGGAAAATCTGATTGGCTGATGGAATCAGCCAATCAGATTGAGCTCGCATTCTATTGGCTGTTCCGATCAGCCAATAGAATGCGAGCTCAATCTGATTGGCTGATTGGATCAGCCAATCGGATTGAACTTGAATCTGATTGGCTGATTCCATCAGCCAATCAGATTTTCCTACCTTAATTCCGATTGGCTGATAGAATCCTATCAGCCAATCGGAATTGAGGGGACGCCATCTTGGATGACGTCCCTTAAAGGAGCCGTCATTCGTCGTAGTCCGTCGGTGAAGAAGGTGGTTCCGCGTCGGCGGAAGGAAGATTCAAGACCCGGCTTGGAAGATGACTTCGCCCGGATAGAAGACCTCTTCAGCGCCTCTTTGAAGATGACATCGGCCGGATCGAAGACTTCTTCAGCGCCGCCTGGATGATGACTTCATCGGATGGAAGATTTCTTCAGCGCCGCTTGGAGGATTAACTTCTTCCGCTCCGGATGTCCTCTTCAGTTCCATCGGTGGCTCGGCTGAGTGAAGACGACTCAAGGTAGGATGATCTTCAGGGGATTAGTGTTAGGTTTTTGTAAGGGGGGTTTGGGTTAGATTAGGGGTATGTGGGTGGTGGGTTTTAATGTTGGGGGGGGTTGTATTTTTATTTTACAGGCAAAAGAGCTGAACTTTTTGGGGCATGCCCCCACAAATGGCCCTTTTAAGGGCTGGTAAGGTAAAAGAGCTTTGAAATTTATGTAATTTAGAATAGGGTAGGGATTTTTTTTATTTTGGGGGGTTTGTTATTTTATTAGGGGGCTTAGATTAGGTGTAAGTAGCTTAAAATTGTTGTAATATTTTTAAAATGTTTGTAACTTAATTTTTTATTTTTTGTAACTTAGCTTTTTTTATTTTTTGTACTTTAGTTAGTTTATGTAATTGTATTTCATTGTAGTTCTTTGTAGGTAGTTTATTTAGTTAATTTAATGATAGTGTAGTATTAGGTTTAATTGTAACTTAAGTTAGGATTTATTTTACAGGTAATTTTGTATTTCTTTTAGCTAGGTAGTTATTAAATAGTTAATAACTATTTAATAACTATTCTAACTAGCTAAAATAAATACAAAGTTACCTGTAAAATAAATATAAATCCTAAAATAGCTATAATATAATTATTAATTACATTGTAGCTATCTTAGGGTTTATTTTACAGGTAAGTATTTATTTTTAAATAGGAATAATTTATTAAAGTATAGTGTAGTGTTAGGTGTAATTGTAACTTAGGTTAGGATTTATTTCACAGGTACATTTCTCTTTATTTTAGCTAGGTAAGCTATTAAATAGTTAATAACTATTTAATAGTTATTGTACATGGTTAAAATAAATTGAAAGGTACCTGTAAAATAAAAATAAATCCTAAGATAGCTAGAATATAATTATTATTTATATTGTAGCTATATTAGGGTTTATTTTAAAGGTAAGTATTTAGTTTTAAATAGGATTCATTTAGTTAATAAGAGTTAATTTATTTAGATTTATTTAATTAATATTTAAGTTAGGGGGGCGTTAGGGTTAGATTTAGGTTTAGGGGTTAATCATTTTATTACAGTGGCGGCGGCGTAGTGGGGGGCAGGATAGGGGTTAATAAATTTATTATAGGTTGCGGCGGGTTCATGGAGCGGCGGTTTAGGGGTTAAACTATTTATTTAGTTGCAGAGAGGTGCGGGATCAGCAGGATAGGGGTTAATAATTTTATAATAGAGGGCGACGGTATAGGGGGGGCAGGATAGGGGTTACTAGGTATAATGTAGGTGGCAGCGGTGTCCGGGAGCGGCGGTTTAGGGGTTAATACATTTATAAGAGTTGCGGCAGGGTCTAGGAGCGGCGGTTTAGGGGTTAATACATTTATAAGAGTTGCGGCAGGGTCTAGGAGCGGCGGTTTAGGGGTTAGTAACTTTATTGAGTTGCGGGGGGCTCCGGTATAGGGGGTAGAACAGTGCAGTTTAGTGTGAGTGCTTAGTGACAGGCTAGCAATAAAGCTGGGAAAAAGCCGAAGGGCAGCGAGATCGGATGAGTGATAACTGTCACAGTCCGCTGCTCATCGCCCCGCGGCTTTTTGACAGCTTTATTTGATAACTTAGGCGTATTTTTTCAGGTCCGCGGCGGCGAAGGTAGGCGAGCTTAGGCGGACGTATTGGGCCGGCGAAGCCAGAAAAGTAGACGGCTTGATAACTAGCCCCCACTATCTTCAATATATAAAAAGTAATTTTTAAAAAAACAGTTATTACCAATAAAGGATTCAATCATATATACATCCCTATATTCCCACAGAAAAAAATATATTAATACCAGTAATTATAAATCCCTTATATATCATCAAAATTGCATCCTTACAGTAGAGTCATACCAGAAAATACTGCTGGTACAAATATAGTAATTCAAAATAGTATAGTGTATATAATATCCTATAGTTCTGATTGCCAAAGCTGAGAATTGAAGCAATATGTGTGCGTGTAAGTTAATATATTATTATTATTATTGTCATCAGTTATTTTTAGAGCACCAACATATTCTGCAGCGCTAAGGGGATGACAAAAAAGGAGGGGAGGAGCTGAGGTAAGAAATGTTAGCGCATGTTGTATGCATCCCTAAAAATCAGAGTCTTTAAGGAACGCTTGAAACTATGAAACCACTTTCAATATCCTTCTCCGCCCACCCTCACCTCCTATTATATTTTCCACTATTAACATTTAATACCCTTTATAAGAGGTAAATACATATATTGTATATATTTGTAGTTCTTCTTGTAAAGATACTAGTAATGTAACCAATGCTGCCTCCCTGGGATACAAAAATAAAATAAACGTTGAAAAAGCATCACCATTTCTATGGTATCCAGATTTAGGGGGAACATATATGTAACTGAATATATTTAGTTGGACAACTTTACAGCTTACCCAGAACAAATGTTAGCACAATGACGGAATATTGTTAACATGTTCACTTACAACTTTGGAATATTTCAGATAGATTACGAGTTTGGCGATATGATTGAAAAAGCAGCGTTATGGCCCATAACGCTGCTTTTTCCCTAACACTGCTATTACAAGTCTTGTAGGTATAGGTATACCGCACACCTTTTAGCCTGTCACACAACGTCAGTACCGCACTTTTTAAAAAGTACTTTTTCAATGGGACTCCCATAGCGCCAGTATTACGAGTTTGTCTGGGAGGCCAAAAAGTGAGCAGTGGACCCTATACTGACAAAATCCATACCACCATCTAAAGTCAGCAGTTATGAGTTTTATGCTACAAAGCTGTACCATAAAACTCATAACTAAAGTGTTAAAAAGTACACTAACACCCATAAACTACCAATTAACCCCTAAACTGAGGCCCTCCCGCATCGCAAACACTATAATACATTTATTAACCCCTAATCTGCCACTCTGGACATCGCCACCATTATTAAAATGTATTAAACCCTATTCCGCCACCCCCCGACATCGTCGGCACTATAATAAACATATTAACCCCTAAAACACTAAAAAAACTCTATTTAAATATTATTAACCCCTACTTTGCCATCCGCCCACACCGCCGCTATAATAAACCTATTAACCCCTAAACCGCAAGCCCTCGCACAACGAAATATACTAAAATAAACTATTAACCCCTAAACCGAACGCCCCCTTAACTTTATATTAAAATTACAATTTCCCTATCTTAAATTAAACTAAAACTAAACTAAAACCTGTCAAATTAAATAAATTAATTTTAAACTAACAATTAAACTTAGATAATTATTAAACTACAATTAAACTAACTATCAATTGAATTAAACTACACATTAAAAAATCCTAACACTACTCTAAAAATTACAAAAAGTATCTAATTACAAAAAAATAAAATAACTAAATTACAAAAACAAACAAACACTAAATTACGAAAAATAAGAAACAAATGATCAAAAATAAAAAAAGAATTATACCTAATCTAATAGCCCTATCTAACGCTCGTGGGATACTTCTCTATCAGACCAAACTCGGCCAGTAGTCTTGTTATCCCGGTGTCGAGCCGGAATGATAGGGAATATCCCAGAGCAGAGAAAGTTAGCGAGATGAGGAAGGCGGTACTCACCACAGGCAGGACAGTCCCCAGCGGCAACAGCAGAGCAGTCCAAGGATGAACCACTAGAATGGTCAAGCAGGCAGGGTTTGACAACAGCAAAGCAGTCCAAGGAAAAACCACTAGAATGGTCAGGCAGGCAGGGTTTGGCAACTGCAAAGCATTCCAAGGATAAACCACTAGAGTGGTCAGGTAGGCAGGGTTTGGCAACAGCAAAACAGTCTAGCAGATTGAGGGTTAAGGCAGGTAGAATGGTCATACAGGTTCAGCAACAGTAATCAATGCAGCAGTTAAGGGTTAAGGCAGGCTCAGCAACAGTAATCAATCCGGCAGTTTAAGGGTTAAGGCAGGTAGAGTAGTCAGACAGGCAGGTTCAGCAACAGTAATCAATCCAGGTTTAAGGCAGCAGAGTAGTCAGGCAGGCAGGTTCAGTAACGGTATTTACCCAGGTGTACACAAAGTAGCACCTATACTTGGGCAGTGACAGATCATTTGTGGAAAGTTTAAATAGGCACAGGATTTGCACCACTGAGGTTTAACCGGCATCAGGAGCGTGCGGCAATTACGTCAGCGCTGCACGCATCTGAGCCAGCACTGCCCCTGGCAACAAGCAGGGAAGGAGACGCCGCGCCCCTAGCAATGGCTAGAGCGGAGCGGCGTGACACTATCAAAACAAAAAATCCCCCTCAAAATAAAAAAACCCTTGCCTACAATAAGCTACCAATGGCCCTTAAAAGGGCCTTTTGTGGGGCATTTCCCCAAAGAAATAAGCTCTTTTACTTGTAAAAAAATACAAACACCCCCCCAACAGTAAAACCCACCACCCCCACAACCAACTCCTCCAAATAAAATAACTATCTAAAAAAAACTAAACTCCCCATTGCCCTGAAAAGGGCTTTTGTATGGGCATTGCCCTTAAAAGGGCATTTAGCTCTTTTACATGCCCAGACACTAAACTAAAAATAAACCCACCAAAAAAAAACTTAAATAAACCGAACACTAACCCTGACGATCCACTTACAGTTATTGAAGTCCCGCTTGAAGGATCCAGCCGGCAAGAAGTCTTCATCCAGACGGCCTCTTCGATCTTCATCCAGCCGACAAAATCTTCATCCAGACGGCATCTTCTATCTTCATCCATCCGGCGAGGAGCGGGTCCATCCTAAAGACATCCGGCGCGGAGCATCCTCTTCAAAGATTTAAATCAGCCAATAGGATTTTAGCAGCTCTAATCCTATTGGCTGATTGAAATCTTTCAGCCAATAGGAATGCAAGGGATGCCATCTTGGATGACGTCACTTGCATTGAAGTTCCAGTTTACGGCGGCGACCGTATGAAGAGGATGTTTCGCGCCTGATGTCTTCAGGATGGACCCGTTCCGCACCGGATGGATGAAGATAAAGATTCCGTCTGTATGAAGACTTCTTGCTGCCTGGATGAGGACTTCGCCGGCTGGATGAAGATTGAAGAGGCCGCCAGGATGGAAACTTCTTGCCGGCTGGATGGATCCTTCAAGCGGGGCTTCAATAACTAAGTGGATGGTTAGTGTTAGGTTTATTTATGGTTTTTTTGGGTGGGTTTTATTTTTAGTTTAGGGTCTGGGCCTGTAAAAGAGCTAAATGCCCTTTTAAGGGCAATGCCCATACAAATGTCCTTTTCAGGGCAATAGGGAGCTTATGCTTTTTTAGATAGTTATTTTATTTGGGGGGTTGGTTGTGGGGGTGGTGGATTTTACTGTTGGGGGGTGTTTGCATTTTTTTTTACAGGTAAAAGAGCTGATTTCTTTGTGGCAATGCCCCACAAAAGGCCCTTTTAAGGGCCATTGATAGCTTATTGTAGGCTAGGGTTTTTTATTTGGGGGGGGGGGGGCTTTTTAATTTTGATAGGGCTATTAGATTAGGTGTAATTCTTTTTTATTTTTGATAATTTGATTCTTATTGTTTGTAATTTAGTGTTTTTTTAATGTAATTTAGTTATTTTTATTTTTAGTAATTTTAGTGTTTAGTGTAAGGCAGGGTTTTATTTTACAGGTAAGTTTGTATTTATTTTAACTAGGTATTTAGTAAATAGTTAATAACTATTTACTATCTAGTCTACCTAGTTAAAATAAATACAAACTTACCTGTGAAATAAAAATAAAACCTAAGCTAGATACAATATAACTATTAGTTATATTGTAGCTAGCTTAGGTTTTATTTCACAGGTATTTAGTTTTAAATAGGTATTATTTAGTTAATAATTGTAACTTTAGTTTAGCTCTATTTTAATTATGTTAAAGTTAGGGGGGTTAGGGTTAGGTTTAGGGTTAGGGGTTAATATAGTTTAATTTAGCTTGTTGTGACGTGGGGGGCTTGCGGTTTAGGGGTTAATATGATTATTTAGTTAATAATTGTAAATTTAATTTAGCTATATTTTTATTATGTTAAAGTTAGTGGGTGTTAGGGTTAGGCTTAGGGTTACGTTAAGGTTAGGTTTAGGGGTTAATGGATTTATTTAGTGGTAGTGATGTGGGAGGCCAGAGATTTAGGGGTTAATTACTTTAGTATAGTGGCGGCGACATCGGGAGCAGCAGATTAAGGGTTAATAGTTTTATGTAGGTGGCGGCGATGTTGGGGGCGGCAGATTAGGGTTTATTAACATTATGTAGGTGGCGGCGATGTTGGGGGTGTCAGATTAGGGGTTAATAACTGTATGTAGGTGGCGGCGATGTTGGGGGAAGCAGATTAGTGGTGTTTAGACTTGGGTTTATGTTAGGTTTAAACATTATTTTCTTTTTCCCCATAGACATCAATGGGGCTGCGTTACGGAGCTTTTGTTTCCACGATCGCAGGTGTTAGGCTTTTTTTTTGCTGGCTCTCCTCATTGATGTCAATGTGGATATCGTGCACGAGCACGTCAAAACAGCGATTGTTTTCGGTGCGGTATGGAGCTCAACGCAACCATTTCGCCCGCGCAAGCCTGCTTTTTCAAAACCTGTAATGCTATAGGGAGGTGAAATAACGCTGCTTTTGTGGCGGTCGTTAAAATCCCTATTAGCGCTCAAAACTTGTAATCTAGCTGTTTGTTTGTTCTAAAGTTCCAAGCCTGCTAGAAACAAAAGAAAAGCAAACATATGATATGAAGTGCAATTAGATATATATTTTGAAGTTGATTAAAGAAATTGAAATTTTAATAAAACACAAACATTATAAACTGGCACAACTAAATGGATGTTTTATCCTTTTTAATGTCAGATGCACAACAGATGTACAAACAGAATAATAAAAAGTTAACAAATTAAGAAAATATTGTTTAAGCTTTTACTGCAAAATTTTAATTGCAAAACATAGTTTTATTTATCCATATTTAAAGAAACACAAAAGTGCAAAAAGAAAAGCCTCTAATGTATTAGGGCAGGGGTTGATCACAAGTTTGTGCTTCTTTCTGGCAGATAACACTTTCTGAAAATTGGCCAATATTTTTACTGTGTTTAGTTCAGTGATCACAATCACAAAATGCTTCTGCTGTTCATACCACTCAAGCCTGAAATCATTACCTTCCAAAAACAACACAAAATTGTTATTTGCCTCATTAATCTTACAACATTTTAATAAAAAAAAATGGACATCAGTGAGCTAAATGGCGATATCAGGGGCTTATCGATTACTCTAATGCTAATAGGTGACTGACGTGTGCAATTAATACGTTGTGCTTAAAAACCATAGAGATACTGTATGTGTGTATGTATAGTGGGCATGTGTTTTTGTGGGGTTATTGGGTAAAAGTGCGTATTATTAGTTATTGACTTTAACTGATCTTGCAGGAAGTGTTTGCATTTATTTGGCGATGTTGCTTGCTAAGGTCACACCAACATGGCAGTGAGTAATATCAGTGTACTCAATACGTTGAAAAGTGTTGTCCTGGGTTATTTATGTCCTTTTAGCTGTGGAATTTGGTAAGGGATCCTGAAAATGTGTAAAAAATTATCAAGAATTTGGATTGTGATCAGAACAAACATTACTGGCACATGTTAACTGCAGATCTTGCAAAACTGATAATGAAAAAAGTGCTTCTTGACTGTGAGAATCAGACGTGAGGCCTTTGTTGGTCTTATGTATATATTATGGCTTCTGAGTTGCCTGCAGTTTATATGTTATATTTTGTACACACTGAGTGCAATTTACATTGGGTGTTTAAGTGGCAGCAGAGTGGGTGGAGCTATGTAGAGAGTCAGGTGAAAGTGGTCATCTGCAAAGGGTAACCATAACCTGCAAAGGGTCCCTGGAATTTTCTTTCAAATGTTAGCAACAAATACATGGTACATTTATAGCTCTAATAGCAAATATTACTTTTCGAAAGAGTCTTGGAACTGTAAAGATAAATGATACAATTTGGTTGCCTTATCTTTGTATAAGTCACATTGAGTATTATCTTTGTTGTGCATATTCTTTCACATCATTTTCATCTCTTGTTACTGAAAAAGGACAGATCTGTTTTCATCCCCCATACCATGTTTTTCACAACCTGTAAAATTAGGTACTGTATTTATTCTCTTGTCTAACTCTGCAAAACTGTACCCCTGAAACCTGGACCTCTAAAACAGCTGTGCAAATCTGTTCTCAACCAAAAAGGCTAGGATATAAAAAACATAGGGTTAATCAGTTTGACAGTGTACTTGCACAGATGTGCTAACATTGTGGTTTATTAAGGGACGGGCTGAATAGGTTGCTTACCCCTGTGCTAAATGTACACAAAAATGATCAGATCAAACACTGATGTAGTAAAGGTGATGACAGTTCAGTCAGAGGTTTGCTCACATTACAGAGAAGGGGGTCGATTTATCAACCCGTCAATGCATCTGTTTCCGCGCGAGCCTTCAGGCTCACCAGAAACAGGAGTTAAGAAGCAGCGGTCTTAAGACAAACAGCATGGGTTCTATAATAAAAACTTAATTATACCCCCAAGACACTTGATTGCCTTAAATACTTACCCCCGGCGGCTAGAGTAGAGGGAGTCACGATGAGCATTATTTTTAAGGCGGTTCCTCAAGTAAAAAGTTAATATAAATCCTGTGTAAATACTTTGCCAGAACATACTCTTTCAATATTTTACTCAAAAAAAGCTATTTATTTGCATGAAAAGCCATATACAATAATCTTTTTTTACACACACACTAAAAAAATAAATTAAAAAAATGTACATTTGTATAACTGAGGAACAACATAATTTATATTTTGTAATAATTGTTTCAGCCTCTGCTATAGCAAAGTGGGTTTAACTCTGAGGTGCACAGCCTTTTCAGATGAGGGTCTTCTCAGGACTATGTTGTTTAGGGCATTTATGGGCTAACTTTTTAATTAAACATATGTACTGCACATGCCAGTCAAGCTGCAGGATATCTATTACACATCAGGATATTGCTAGGTTACAATAACACCAGACCAGCCCTTGGTTGTAATACCCGCCTTTCCCTCCAATATTCTGCCCAATACTGTATTTGTCATAACAAAATAATTAAGCCTTATCATGTATAAACACCACCAGTGGTGGAACTAACATTGGTGCAGTGGCAGTAGGGCCCAAGTGCTGGGGAGGACTCAGTGCAGCCAGTCTACGACTGAATGTTATTGTAGAAATTTGATTTACATAATAGAATGCTGATAAGAACGAATATACTTAAAAATTCTATAATTGAATGCTATTTACAGTTTTCGAATGTCACTTTTGAATTTGAATGTTCATAATTACATCAAATGTCCACATTCGAAATTTCAAATGTAACATTTGATTTAACAAATACTATTCAGAAGTTCAATAGTTCATGTGGTAGGGAATTTAGTCAATTGAAACATAATAGATACAAATATGTCTCTATTTCGAATACTGCATAATTCAAATATTACTTTTAAATAAAGCATTAGAAATACTATAACATATAATATAATCTGCTCATGGTGCCTATTATTAACATGAACAGCACCATGTACAGGTACGTCAAAGATGGAGGGCCGCAGAAGCAGTGTACTCAGCCAGGAAGCTCATCTGAGATAAACAAGAAGCTCACTGTAAAAGGGAAAGCTTCTGGTGCAAAACAACAGGAGGGAGAAGGGGTAAGTGTATTATTATTATTATTATTATCATTTATTTATATAGTGCCACCAAATTCCGTAGCGCTGGGTACAATGATTGGGTTATACAATGACAAAGATTTGTGATAAAATACAAAACATAACAAAACTAAACAAATCTAGTACAGGAGGAAGAGGGCCCTGCTCAGGAGAGCTCACAGTCTATAGGTTTAGGGTGCAGACACATAAGGTTGGGGAAGCTTGTTACATTGGTTGTAATTGCAGCAGTGAGTCAGGCAGATCATGCACATGTATTAGTTTGGTTAGGATGAGGGATGGAGGAGAGATGGTAAGCCTCTCTGAATAGGTGAGTTTTCAAGGAGCGTCTGAAGCTATACAAGGTTGGAGACAGTCTAATGGAGC
Organism: Bombina bombina; assembly: GCF_027579735.1. NCBI lineage: Eukaryota > Metazoa > Chordata > Amphibia > Anura > Bombinatoridae > Bombina > Bombina bombina. Next base: position 573,794,260 of record NC_069504.1, read on the forward strand.
GGGGTAGAGAGTTCCAGAGGACAGGAGCAGCACGTACAAAGTCTTGGAGGCGGGAGTGGGATGTAGAGATAACAGGAGTGTAGAGACGTAGGTCAGAGGTTGATCGAAGAGGACGGGATGGGAAATATTTCACGATGAGAGAGGAAATATAGTTGGGAGTTAGACTGCCGAGTGCTTTGTAGGTTAGGGTTAATACTTTAAATTGTATTCTGGAGTGTATGGGGAGCCAGAGTAGAGACTGGCAGAGCAGAGCAGCTGATGTAGATCGTCGACTTAGGTGGATGAGTCTAGCAGAAGCATTCATAATAGACTGGAGAGAGGAGAGGCAGTGTTTTGGAAGGCCATTTAGGAGTAGATTGCAATAATCAATGTGTGACAAAATGAGGGAATGAATAAGCGGACCTGGGGTGAGGTGTTGAGTATAGAGTCTCCAACCATCAAAGAAATGTCAGGTGTTGGATGTCTCGAAAAGGGGGGGGGGGGGATAAGAAGCAGCTCAGTTTTGGACAGATTGAGTTGGAGGTAGTGTGAAGATGTCCAAGAGAAAATTGCAGAGAGGCAGTCAGAAATCCGGTTGAGTAAAGAGGGAGCGATATCAGGAGAGGAAAGATAGATTTGGGTATCATCAGCATATAGGTGGTACTGAAATCCAAAGGAGGCTATAAGTTTTCCAAGGCAGGATGTATAAAGAGAGAAAAGCAAGGGGCCCAAGACAGATCCTTGTGGTACCCCAACTGAGAGAGGCATAGGATCACAAGATATGTTGTTAAAGGAAACTGAAAATGAGCGGTTTGACAGATATGATGCAAACTAGGAGAGGGCTGTGTCTCGGATGCCAAATGAATGTAGTATCTTTAGAAGGAGGGGATGGTCAACTGTGTCAAAAGCTGCGGACAGGTCAAGAAGAATTAGTAAGGAGTAATGGCCGTTTGCTTTAGCTGATAACAGATCATTTGTTACTTTAGCAAGAGCGGATTCTGTTGAGTGTTTAGGGCGGAAACCAGATTGTAGTGGATCAAGTAAGGAGTTAGTTGTGAGAAATTGAGTTAGCCGATTACAGACTAGTCGTTCCAATAATTTTGAAGCAAAGGGAAGTAAGGAGGATAGTTAGAAGGCGTGGAGGGGTCAAGCGAGGGCTTTTTTAGGATTGGTATGATTGACGCATGCTTGAATGTGTCAGGAAATGTGCGGTGAGAGATTGGTTAAAGAGATTAGTTAGGGTAGGGGTAAGTGAAGCAGAGAGGGAATAAGTCGTGAAGGAATAGGGTCAAGTGGACAGGTTGTGAGATGAGCCAAGGATAGGAGTGCAGAGACTTCTTCCTGTTACAGGAGGGAAGTAGCATAGATTTTTGTTAATAGAAGGGGTGGGTAGGATTGCTGGGTTCGAGGGGTGTGAGGTGCAGATCTCTTTTCTAATGGTGTCAATTTTATTTTTGAAGTGATCAGCAATAATTTGAGCAGTAAGGTTGGTAGTGGGCGGGGGGGGGGGCAGGCGGACGTAGAAGGGAGTTAAAGGTTGAGAACAGTTTTCTGGGGTTGGATGCGTGAGATGACACAAGGGAGGAGAAATAGACTTGTTTGGCTAGGCTGAGCACAGAGTTGTAGGACTTAAGGGTGAATTTATAATGTTGGAAATTAGCACAGGTGCGTGATTTCCTCCACTGCCGTTCAGCAGCTGTGAGCATCGCTGAAGATATCTGGTCTGTTTAGTGTGCCATGGTTGCCGTTGAGTGATTGATGTACGTCGAAGAGTGGAGGGTGCAGTCTTGTCAAGTGTTGATTTTAGTGCCGAATTATACTGTAGAGTCACAAGGTTTGGACAAGAGAGGGATGAAATGTCAGTGTATAATGATTATAACTGTCCATCCTTTTAGTCTCTTTGCATCAGCAAATTTGATAATGCATAAGTAATACAAGTGAATAATATATTTATTTTTGCAAAAATGCCATAAATTTGGGGGCCACATTTATTAAATGCCATACTGACAAGGTTCACTCTCTGAAATGTTGTCATTCCGGCATTGTGCAGCCGCGCCCCCTGCTGTAGAGCAACCAATTGTGTTAGAGAAGGGCTTGTCAATTATCATGATCGGATCAGGATGATTTAACTCCACAAGCTTTGAGGTGGCTAAGAAGCTAAGTAGTTGCAAGCCTTAAGCTGAGTGCTTCAGGCTCGCAGCTACTTAGCCTCTTAGCAACCTCAAGGCTTGTGGAGTTAAATTTGCAGCTTCATAAATGGGGGCTTTGCAGCTTCATAAATGGGCTCAAGTCCATATTTTTTAAAATAGTTTTGATCATTCAAAATAAGTTAAACACATGAAATGCACTCAGCTACATATACACATTATTATGTTTTATTTTTACAGTATAGAAACATGCACTTTATAATAAAAAACATAAGAATGATATTGCCGATATATAGCATATTTGGTTTACATTCATTAAATTACGTGCAGTTCCAGTTAGCATTATTACTCATAAAATAACTATTATAATCTGCTGCTTTTCTCATATATAATTCCAAGGTCAATATGCTTTGTATTATGTGTTCCCTTCCAAACAATCAAGATGTGTTTTGAAGAAAAATGCAATTATTTTGAATAAACATCTTTGTAGAATTCATTTGATCATTGTAAGACTGCAGAATGACAAACCATTTCCTTCTTGTCCAGAAATATCTTTAAAAGTTATTAAAAATTGCAGATACAGCTTTAATTCTGGAAAGATATATTCATAACATGTTTAACAGTATAAGAGAACAATTCATTCCTGGACGACATATTCAATAAATAGCATCCAAGCTCAACATAAGGTTGCATGGTATTGCTTTTCATCAAAAGCATACCTAGGATAAAATAATAATTTGGAATGTGTAAAATGCATATATGCTATTAGGAGGAAGAAAAAAGGTGGCACACGGTATGAAGACTATACTTTTATTAGAAAGAGCAACGTTTCCGGGCACCTGTCTCTTTCTCAAGTTCTATATACTATTAGGAGAATACCAAATACTAAAGTGTAGTGGTACATATGTCATAACACCCACGTTAAAGATAATTTTGTTTGTAAATTTATGAAAGCTTTCGTAAAACCTTTTCCAACTATCTCAGCTTTGTTCTTGGTAAAGTTGACTATAGTTCTTAGTGGAGTTAGTAAAATAGTTAACCAAAATGGCTTAGAGTCATGTAGAAGACGGATTGCAACAGGATTGTAATGCTGTTGCACTTAAAGTGAATGTCAATTTTGATGCTAAATTGCCCGTTTTTTAAAAATTTGATAAAAAACAGGGGCACTTTAACTCATCAAAATTTACATTTCACTCCTGTTGAGAAAAAAAACTTACCTTTTAATCTTCACAGCAGCTCCAGCTTCCTCCACCCGTCGCAAAGCCTCTTCCCGGGTCTAAAATGAGGAATCCGGCTTCATTCAATCACGGCGTTGAATCAGACACTGATTCCCCCGGGGGGAAGCCGTGATTGGAGGATGACCTATCCATCATTTCTGACGTCAGAAATGGCTTGCAACGACCAGAGGAAGCTGGAGCTGCTGTGAAGATTAAAAGGTAAGTTTTTTTTCCTCAACAGGAGTGAAATGTAAATTTTGATGAATTAAAGTGCCCCTGTTTTAATTCGAATTTTTAAAAACCAGGCACTTTAGCATCAAAATTGACATTCACTTTAAAGGGACACTGAACCCAAATTTTTTCTTTCGTGATTCAGATAGAGGATGAAATTTTAAGCAACTTTCTAATTTACTCCTATTATCAATTTTTCTTCATTCTCTTGCTATCTTTATTTGAAATGCAAGAATGTAAGTTCAGATGCCGGCCCATTTTTGGTGAACAACCTGGGTTGTCCTTGTTGATTGGTGGATAAATTCATCCACCAATAAAAAACTGCTGTCCATAGTGCTGAACCAAAAAAAAAGCTTAGATGCCTTCTTTTTCAAATAAAGATAGCAAGAGAACGAAGAAAAATTGATAATAGGAGTAAATTAGAAAGTTGCTTAAAATTGCATGCTCTACAGAATCACGAAAGAAACAAATTTGAGTTCAGTGTCCCTTTAACTGTTTTTCATTACTATGGGACTTGCCTTTACATCAAATCAAAACTGTTGTAAAGCCTTTACTAGCAGCATCTACCTGTAGTTAAAATGAATGTATACTTTCAAGAATGAGTGCCCAGTTTTTAAAAATACTATTAAAAACATTCATGAAAGTTCACATTTCACCCGTTTTCAGGTAAGTATTTTTAAAACCCGGTGCAATGTCAATTTTCATGAATGAAAGTCCCCCTGTTTTTAATAGTGTTTTTAAAAATCGGGCACTTTCACATAAAAATTGACATTCACTTTAAGTAATACCTCAGTTCCTCCTAACTGTGACTTCCCCCATCAACACTGGCTTGCCCAACACAATTAACCCTGTTTTCTGGAACCCCATAGCACCTAAACCCTACCCATGAAGTCCCCCTACTGGATTAATCCCTACAGCATCTGATCTCTGGCACACTGATGACACAACCAAACCTGACACACTAGGTGAATGGAATAGATCCTCTATTTCACCTTTAAAATTCTATTTTGATAGACACTTTTCTTCATCATCTTCAGCCTCCTATGGTCAGTGTCCTTTGGTTACTTACCAAACAAGTTAGGTTTTTCTAAAAAAAATATTAATTGAAAAGAAGCTTTCCAAAAAGGTAGTTTGACATTCAGTAGGCAAAAGATGAGGAACATGGCAACCCATCAAGACTGTGAGGTGAAGCTGAAGAATGTCTATAAGAAGGTAATGGTATGTTGCTATTAATAGCACATTGTTACTGAGCATCTTGTTAGCTGGATTACTATCACTAATATCACGACTGCCACTGACTTGTGGCTTAAAGGATGGCAGCCCTAATTATTTACTTACTGCCTGCTTACAGTGCTGAAATAGACTGTGAGTACTATTATCCTACTGTCAGTGCAGGGTTAAAATGGGTAGCTGCCAGTCATAGCAAACATTCTCAGCCATGAAATACTAAGTCAACTACCAGCAGAAACCCTCCGTCTTGCTAAGGGGCACTGAAGGTAAAATTCCCACAATACAAGTTTATGCTCCGCTCCTATTCTGCCCTATATCTTTCTAACAAAAACAACTTTTTACCTCTCCTACTGGTTGTATCCTCCAATCCTAAATGTCTATTCTGCATTTTTATTGTCCCCCTCTCTCTACTCCCCTAAGCCAATACCACTGGCCTCTCAGCACAAGACTTTGCCAAACATTTTAAAAGCAAAAACTCTATAAGGCCCAATATAAACTCCCACCCAACAACACCAATCACACAATCATTACACATAACTGACATGAACAGGTGACCTCTCTCTTTGGTGCAGTTCTAACATTAATAAAGAGAGTTTCTATTTTCACATTAGAAGGTGGAGATATTTTGCTTACTGGGTGAAATATTTGCAGCAGAGAGCAATATGCAGATAGGAGAATATATAACTTGTACAGAAAACTCCTCTGTATCATGACGTCTCTGAAAAGAATGACTGGAAACATCTATATTCATTTTATTGGTTTTTAAACAAACATGCACCGAAACACAAAAGGAACAAATCATCTATAGAAACAGTACATAGTATACAAATCACTTCACCTATAGAGAGGACAAAAAAGCAGTGGGTATATCTATTAAAGGGACACTGAACCCAAATTTATTCTTTCGTGATTCAGATAGAGCATGCAATTTTAAGCAACTTTCTAATTTACTCCTATTATCAAATTGTCTTCATTCTCTTGGTATCTTTATTTGAAAAGGAAGAATGTAAATCTAGATGCCGGCCCATTTTTTGTGAACAACCTGGGTTGTTCTTGCTGATTGGTGGATTAATTTAACCGACCAATAAACAAGTGCTGTCCAAGGTACTGAACCAAATAATAATTAGATGGCTACTTTTTCAAATAAAGATAGCAAGAGAACAAAGAAAAATTGATAATAGGAGTAAATTAAAAAGCTGCTTAGAATTGCATGCTTTATCTGAATCACAAAATTAAAAAAAATGGGTTCAGTGTCCCTTTAAGTTGGGCATGTCAAAATTAAATATGTTGCCTTACCTAGGTTCAAATAATAAAGAAGAAAATGTATCATTCAAACAAAACACAGGTTCAAATAATAAACACAGGTTCAAATAATAAAGAAGAAAATGTATCATATCAAACAAAACACAGGAAAAAACAGACAAATAAAAAAAAAAACATCTATATTACATATCTTATTCATTTATGAACATAGCAATTGAATCTTAATCACACCCTTTAAATATGTAACCATACATTTTTAATGAATATAGTCAGTAATATTTCTAATGTAAAGTGTCAGTTACAAAGCAATTAATACACAATGTACATAAAATCAGCATTTATCTTAAGCATACTGTGCATAAAACAAACCATTCTGAGTACATGTTCTGCACGTGCCATTTGTACAAAATAAGCTGTAAAGCTGCACGTGTATTGCCTGAGAGGTGTGGTAGGTTAATAGACCTTTGATAAAATCAGTGCATGTTGTAGCTTTCATAAAAATGGCTGTAGACAGTATTTGGGCAGACACAACAGTGGAAAAAAGTTCCATAAGCATGAAGCCAGGTCCTGGCAGCTTAATAAGAAACATTAATAGAAACAACATATTAATATAAGGCTTAATATATTGTTGTCTTTTCAACACAGAACTTCAGCAGAACAACAAGTAGAATGCTGAATGGCTGCTCATTAAAATGACGTAAGTTATATAAAGAATTTAGGTGTAGCGTAATCATTAGCTATAGAAGCAGTGGCGGCATGTACAATATGTGGAATTTTCTATAAAACGTCTGACTTTCCATATGGCCTGAAAGGTTGGATTAAACTGGAAGCAGAAGAAACCCAGCAGTATAGCCTCATTTCCCCTTCCTTATACACACACGGGTTTGCCAATTTAGATGACTGTATCTCTGAGTGCCAACTCCAAATAAGGAAAAATACTTAAATGACACAAAATATTCTTTATAGGCATATAAATGACAGATGAAGCTGTTTTGGCTTCACATAATGTAGCATGGAAATTCCCAATAATGTTTTAAAGGAATTCAATGCAATATAAAACTAAGAGATCTTATTTATGAAATACCTCACTCTGTATTCCTACTTGTCCCTAAAAAGATCAATTAAAATAAGGCTTGCCAACTGTACCTCTTCTGGAAGGAATAACCTCTTAAGTGCACCCCCCCCTTTCCCCCTAGCCCCACAAATATCCCCATTTTTAAAATGTTGTCAAATGTTACTAATACATTACCTTGAGTGAAAATATGTCAATCATGCATTTGTCAAAGCACTATTTAAATAGGTTAAAATATTTTATTCAAGAAAAAAGCATTACAAAAACATTTTACAAAAAAAAACTGTGTTTTAAAATGATTGCTCTTGGAAGCAACAAAGAAAAAATAAACTTTAATGCTCCTTTAAAAAAAAGTTAGTTTTATGGTAAAGGTAATTCATTTTAAAAGCCTACTGTGTATAGAAAAATAATAATAAGACTGTAGCTCAATTTCTAAATACATTTTGTATTATAGAAGACAAACTTTAAAGAAGTGAATGAGATCTCAACATTTTGTAGCTCAAAAGTGAGCACATCTCTTAGTTTACATGAAGCACATTGTAAGAAATGGGTTGCAGATTATTTTTATGTGGTATGTTACAGACTTCCCAGAAGGCTTGAGCAAGAGTATCCTATCCAGGACACGTATGTATCCATGACACAAGCTGTCTAAAGCTATGTAGTTAAGCTACTTCCAAACGTCAATAAACGGCACACTTCCTACAATCATTATGTTCCCTTTGATGTACCATGTAGGAAGCACTCAAATGGATTCTTGTTGAGTAATTAGTATGGCTATTTAGATAGTCAAAACTTAAAGGGACATAAAACCCAAACATTTTCTTTCATGATCCAGACAGATAATAGAATTTTAAACAACTTTTCAATTTACTTCTATGAAATCGTTTGCTTTGTACTCTTGGTATCCTTTGTTGAAAAGCATACATAGGTAGGCTCAGGAGATGTAATGTTCCCTGAAAGATAGTTTATTTACATTATTAAAAATTGGATATTATTGTGTTGTTAGTACCTAAAATCTAACCTGCTGAATCAAGGATTTCCCCATCAAGGGTTATAGTAGTGAAATCCTTCTTTGATTTATAATTTTCCTTTAAAATAATGTTTCAATGCTTAGATGTATTTTTTTTAATTTGTTCTAAATGTAGGGTTGCCAGCTGTACTTCATAAATATACCGGACGACCTATAGGTGATTGGTTACAGGACGTAGCTGGATTCACACAACGTCTCCACAAAAGCTCAACCTTAGGCCCCACCCTTGATCCCATCAAATATATTTTTCACAACTTAGCATTCATGTTATCTCCTTGGTTGCCAATAACACATGTACAGAACAGTGATGTGATCCCCTTGGCTGCTAGAGGTACACACCCAGCAATGAATTAATAAACATCCCCATGGTTGCCTGTAACACATATAATAGAAAATGCACAGTGTAACTTCTTTTTTTTAATGCATAAAGACCTAGAAGGCCCTTTACATTTAGCTGACAGGGGTCTTTGAAAATACTGGACATTTAAGTGTGCAGTATTCTTGTACAGATTTTACTGGACGGCTTGCTAAAATAATGGACTGTCCGGTTGAATACTGGACACCTGGCAACCCTATCGAAATGTGAAATGAAAACTAATAATGAGTAAATAACACATATTTACCTCACCATACATTGGGTTCTCAAGAGTTACAGTGCTTTTAACCAAACCTGGGGTTCAATCCTTTTGTTTCTCCTTCCCACACCAAAATATTGGTCAGAAATACTCAATACCCCTGCCCATTCATCTAAAACTAGATCAAAATCTGAAAGTGGAAGTATAGTTTAAGTAGAAAGCACTGTGTGCTTGGATTATCTGTCACAATAAAAAAAACATTTGATGGGAATAAATTAAGTATTTCTTATTATTATTATTATTATTATTATTTAGGGATTATTTATTTCTTTAGCATCCAAAAGAGGACATTCTGATAATTACAGCTTTTCTGTCACTGTCCACCAATAGAGCTGATTTGAGCTAGTGAGTTTCTACACCATAGAATAGTTATGTATGGAGATGCACTTGACAGTAATCAAAATAAACAGATTTGACTTAACATTTTTTATGCAAAAAATAGTTTTTAACATATGTAAATAAAGTTAATATGCATTAACAGTTGTTGAGTTTAATGTTCCATAAAGGCTGAAATCATTACTGTTTATTGTGACTATATTAGGCACTTGGTAGAGTTGGCTACAATTTGATATAAGTACTTAACCTGTATTGTGCTTTTGTAACCTCCCAACTGTCCCTATTTGAGAGGGACAGTCCCTGATTTTAAACTCTGTCTGTCTGTCCCTCTGAGACAGCCATATGCCCCTCTTTACAGAATTTCCCTTAGCCCCACCCACGGAACACCCAGAAACTGCCCTGACACACCCACAGACCAACCAGAAACACCCACAATCCCACCCACTAACCACCCATGATCCCTCCCAACACAGCTCCAACCTCAAAATGGTGATGGACGTCTATCAACCTTCTGTGTCCCTCATTCTCTTCCAAAAATGTTGGGAGGTATGGTGTAAAATGTTCTATTAGTTTTTCAGCTATTTACTTCAAAAGAGACAGTTTTATACAACATTTTTCCATGTGAAATAGTAAGTAACTTAAAGGGACAGTATACACCATTTAACTGCATGTAATATACACTACTATAATAACACAATTTATGCTTACCTGATAAATTTATTTCTCTTGTGGTGTATCCAGTCCACGGATCATCCATTACTTGTGGGATATTCTCATTCCCAACAGGAAGTTGCAAGAGGACACCCACAGCAGAGCTGTCTCCTCCCCTAACTGTCATAGCCAGTCATTCGACCGAAAACAAGCCGAGAAAGGAGGAACCATAGGGTGTAGTGGTTACTGTAGTTTAAATTTAAAAATTACCTGCCTTAAAATGACAGGGCGGGCCGTGGACTGGATACACCACAAGAGAAATAAATTTATCAGGTAAGCATAAATTGTGTTTTCTCTTGTAAGGTGTATCCAGTCCACGGATCATCCATTACTTGTGGGATACCAATACCAAAGCTAAAGTACACGGATGAAGGGAGGGACAAGGCAGGAACTTAAATGGAAGGAACCACTGCCTGTAAAACCTTTCTCCCAAATATAGCCTCCGAAGAAGCAAAAGTATCAAATTTGTAAAATTTTGAAAAAGTATGAAGCGAAGACCAAGTCGCCGCCTTGCAAATCTGTTCAACAGAAGCCTCATTTTTAAAGGCCCAAGTGGAAGCCACAGCTCTAGTGGAATGAGCTGTAATCCTTTCAGGAGGCTGCTGTCCAGCAGTCTCATAGGCTAAGCGGATTAAGCTTCTTAGCCAAAAAGAAAAAGAGGTTGCCAAAGCCTTTTGACCTCTCCTCTGTCCAGAGTAGACAACAAACAAAGCAGATGTTTGACGAAAATCTTTAGTAGCTTGTAAGTAAAACTTTAAAGCACAGACCACGTCCAGATTGTGTAACACAAGGATGGAACCACAATCTCTTGATTGATATTCTTGTTAGATACCACCTTAGGTAAGAACCCAGGTTTGGTAAGCAGGACTACCTTATCCGTATGAAAAATCAGATAAGGAGAATCACATTGTAAGGCAGATAGCTCAGAGACTCTACGAGCTGAGGAAATAGCTACCACAAAAAAAAAAAAAAGAACTTTCCAAGATAAAAGTTTGATATCTATGGAATGAAGAGGTTCAAACGGAACTCCTTGAAGAACCTTAAGAACCAAGTTTAAGCTCCATGGTGGAGCAACAGGTTTAAACACAGGCTTGATTCAAACTAAAGCCTGACAAAATGCCTGAACGTCTGGAACATCTGCCAGACGCTAGTGCAAAAGAATAGACAGAGCTAAAATCTGCCCCTTTAAGAAAAGAGCTGACAATCTTTTTTCCAAACCTTCTCGGAGAAAAGATAAAATCCTAGGAATCCTGACCTTACTCCATGAGTAACCCTTGGATTCACACCAATAAAGATATCTACGCCATACCTTATGGTAAATTTTCCTGGTGACAGGCTTTCGTGCCTGTATTAAGGTATCAATAACTGACTCGGAGAAGCCACGATTTGATAAAATCAAGCATTCAATCTCCAGGCAGTCAGCCTCAGAGAAATTAGATTTGGATGGTTGAAAGGACCCTGAAGTAGAAGGTCCTGTCTCAGAGGCAGAGACCATGGTGGAAAGGATGACATGTCCAGTAGATCTGTATACCAGGTCCTGCATGGCTACGCAGGTGCTATCAGAATCACTGATGCTCTCTCCTGCTTGATCTTGGCAATCAGTCGAGGGAGCAGAGGAAACGGTGGAAACACATAAGCCAGGTTGAAAGACTAGGGCGCTGCTAGAGTATCTATCAGTGTCGCCTTGGGATCCCTGGACCTGGATCCGTAACACGGAAGCTTGGCATTCTGGCGAGACGCCATGAAATCCAGTTCTGGTTTGCCCCAACGGAGAATCAGTTGTGCAAATACCTCCGGATGGAGTTCCCACTCTCCCGGATGAAAAGTCTGACGACTTATAAAATCCGCCTCCCAGTGCGCTACACCTGGGATATGGATAGCTGATAGGTGGCAAGAGTGAATCTCTGCCCAGTGAATTATTTTTGAAACTTCTAACATCTCTAGGGAACTTCTTGTTCCCCCTCGATGGTTGATGTAAGCTACAGTCGTGATGTTGACCGACTGAAATCTGATGTACCTCAGAGTTGCTAACTGAGGCCAAACCTGAAGAGCCTTGAATATCGCTCTTAGTTCCAGAATATTTATTGGAAGGAGAGACTCCTCCTGAGTCCACAATCCCTGAGCCTTCAGGGAGTTCCAGACTGCACCCCAACCTAGAAGGCTGGCATTTGTTGTTACAATAGTCCAATCTGGCCTGCGAAGGTCATACCTTTGGACAGATGGACCTGAGATAGCCACCAGGGAAGAGGATCCCTGGTCTCTTGGTCCAGATTCAGTTGAGGGGCCAAATCTGTGTAATCCCCGCTCCACTGACTGAGCCTGCATAGTTGCAGCGGTCTGAGATGTAAGCGTGCAAACGGCACTGTCCATTGCCGCTACCATTAAGCCGATTACTTCCATACACTGAGCCACCAAAGGGCGCGGAATGGAATGAAGAACCCGACAGGAATTTAGAAGCTTTGATAACCTGGACTTCGTCAAGGTAAATTTTCATTTCTACAGAATCTATCAGAGTCCCTAGAAAGGAAACTCTTGTGAGTGGGGATAGAGAACACTTTTCCTCGTTCACTTTCCACCCATGCGACCTCAGAAATGCCAGTACTACGTCCGTATGAGACTTGGCAATTTGGAAGTTTGATGCCTGTATCAGGATGTCGTCTAAATAAGGGGCTACTGCTATGCCCCGCGGCCTCTAGGATCAAAAGCGACCCTAGAACCTTTGTAAAGATTCTTGGGGCTGTAGCTAATCCAAAGGGAAGAGCTACAACTGGTAATGCCTGTCTTGAAAGGCAAACCTGAGAAACCGATGATGATCTTTGTGTATCGGAATGTGAAGATAAGCATCCTTTAGATCCACTGTAGTCATATATTGACCCTCCTGGATCAGTGGTAGGATGGTACGAATAGTTTCCATCTTGAACGACGGAACTTTGAGGAATTTGTTTAAGATCTTTAGATCCAAAAATCGGTCTGAAGGTTCCCTCTTTTTTGGGAACCACAAACAGATTTGAGTAAAAACCCTGTTCCTCCTTTGGAACTGGATGGATCACTCCCATAACTAGGAGGTCTCGTACACAGTGTAAGAATGCCTCACTCTTTATCTGGTTTGCAGATAATTGTGAAAGGTGAAATCTCCCTTTTGGGGGGGAAGCTTTGAAGTCCAGAAGATATCCCTGGGATATAATTTCCAACGCCCAGGGATCCTGAACATCTCTTGCCCACGCCTGGGCGAAGAGTGAAAGTCTGCCCCCTACTAGATCCGTTACCGGATAGGGGGTCGTTCCTTCATGCTGTCTTAGACGCAGCAGCAGGCTTTTTGACCTGCTTACCTTTTTTTCAGACCGTCTTGGATTGAGCAAAAGTTCCCTCTTTTTTATTATTAGAGGAAGTTGATGCCGCACCTGCCTTGAAGTTTCGAAAGACACGAAAATTAGACTGTTTGGCCCTAGATTTGGACCTGTCCTGAGGAAGGGCACAACCTTTTCCTCCCGTGATATCAGCAATAATCTCCTTCAAACCAGGCCCGAATAGGGTCTGCCCCTTGAAGGGAATGTTAAGTAGCTTAGATTTTAAAGTCACGTCAGCTGACCATGATTTAAGCCATAGCGCTCTGCGCGCCTGTATAGCAAAACCAGAATTCTTAGCCGTTAGTTTATTCAAATGAACAATGGCATCAGAAATAAAATAATTGGCTAGCTTAAGTGCTCTAAGTTTGCCAAGTATGTCATCCAATGGAGTCTCTACCTGTAAAGCCTCTTCCAGAGACTCAAACCAGTACGCCGCAGCAGCAGTGACAGGGGCAATGCATGCAATGGGCTGTAGGATAAAACCTTGTTGAATAAATATTTTCTTAAGGTAACCTAATTTTTTATCCATTGGCTCTAAAAAAGCACAACTGTCCTCGACAGGGATAGTAGTACGCTTTGCTAGAGTAGAAACTGCTCCCTCCACCTTAGGGACTGTCTGCCATAAGTCCCGTGTGGTGGCGTCTATTGGAAAACATTTTTCTAAAAATAGGAGGGGAAGAGAACGGCACACCTGGTCTATCCCATTCCTTATTAATAATTTCTGTAAACCTTTTAGGTATTGGAAAAACATCAGTACACACCGGCACTGCAAAGCATTTATCCAGTCTACAAAATTTCTCTGGCACTGCAATGGTATCACAGTCATTCAGAGCAGCTAAAAACTCCCTAAGTAACACGCGGAGGTGTTAAAGCTTAAATTTAAATGTAGAAATATTATTATCAGATATCTTTCCTGAGTCATTAACATCACCCACTGACTGAAGCTCTCCTTCCTCAGCTTCTGCATATTGTGAGGCAGTATCAGACATGTTTCTTAAAGCGTCAGTATGCTCTGCATTTTGTCTCACCCCAGAGCTATCTCGCTAACCTCTAAGTTCAGGTAGTCTGGCTAATACCGCTGACAGTGTATTATCCATGACTGCCGCCATGTCTTGTAAAGTAAACTCTATGGGCGCCCTAGATGTACTTGGCGCCATTTGAGCGTGAGTCCCTTGGGCGGGAGTCAAAGGGTCTGACACGTGGGGAGAGTTAGTCGGCATAACTTTCCCCTTGTCAGATTCCTCTGGTGATAATTTTTTTAAAAACAGAATATGATCTTTATTGCATAAAATGAAATCAGTACATTTGGTACAGATTCTAAGAGGGGGTTCCACCATGGCTTTTAAACATAATGAACAAGGAGTTTCTTCTATGTCAGACATGTTTATACAGACTAGCAATGAGACTAGCAAGCTTGGAAAACACTTTAAATCAAGTTAACAAGCAAATATATAAAACGTTACTGTGCCTTTAAGAGAAACAAATTTTGTCAGAATTTGAAAAACAGTGAAAAAATGCAGTAAATCAAATGAAAATTTTACAGTGTATGTAATAGGCTAGCAGAGCATTGCATCCACTTGCAAATGGATGATTAACCCCTTATCAAAAAACGGATCAAAAAAACGAAATAGACTTTTTTTTTTTTTAAAACAGTCACAACCAACTGCCACAGCAAGCTGTGGTCCTACCTTCCCCAATAAACGACTTTGGAAAGCCTTTGAGCCCTTTAGAGATGTCTTATAGCATACAGGGGACTCCTGAGGGAAGCTGGATGTCTGTCATGATTATATATTATCCTAACTCTTTATACAACCTTGATTGCTAATATCCTTGCACCTATCTACTTAACCCCTCCCACGGACAAGGTATATAGGATCAGCTAACCTATTGTTAGTTGCTTAGAATTCTGTCTTGTGCTGCTACCAATCTACTCAGGACTCGCTCTCCTCAGCAGCTGCTGCACCTGACACAGGATCTCTGCTCAAACCAAGCCGGCTGTGACGTCACACGCCACCGGAACTCATACCAGCTAATTCTAACTTCTCTACAAGGAATTACCGGTACCAGACCTTCGACTTCTCACTAAAGATTTCTCCTAAAACAGACTATCTAACTTTCAACTCGGTAAGATTCCAACTTTAATCCTTACCTCTATCGATCATCGCATTCCTCAGTCAGTACTGAACTTCTACTAAATGTTAAACATCTCATTACAAAAACCTTCAGTGAAAAGTTTAACAAAGATTTGAATTCAAAACAAGTAGATAAAATGATCTTACTAAATAACTGTTATATGACATAACCTGATCAGTATTATTGTTTCAGTTTACCGTTATAAGTAATCACACATGTGTTATTTAAACTGACATAAAATTCACTTTGCTAAAACTCCTTATAAGTAATTTACTTCTACAACTACCATTCTCTCAACTTTATATTTTCTTTTGGTTCTTGGAACTGCACTTAGCATTCTCACACTTGTTGCTTAGATGCAGTTTCAGATTTAACCCTAGATTAACTGACAGACAGATATCATATTCCATATCAAACAACAGTTGCGCCCTTGTTACATATATGTTATTGATATCTGCCTTTCTACATTCATATATAATTCTTAAGCTGCAGTTGTGGTTCAAAATATATTTTCTCGTTCTTTTTCTGCCTTTTTAGGAAAAGCAGAATTAATTTGTGACATTAATTCTAAGCCATAATAATGGATCCAGCAGCTTTGTTATCCCATGTGGAAGCCTTGACACAAACAGTAGACAACTTGACTAAAGGCATGACTGCTTTACAACTAGAAAATACCACCCTTAAAAAATATATTGACGAAAAGACTGAATCTTTAAAACTAACATTTAGTGCACATGAGCCTCAACCATCCCCCCCTCAGTATTTCTCTGGTCATAGACATGAATTTAGAGAATTTAAAAACTCCTGTTACCTGTATTTTCAATTAAAATCAAAGACCTATTCCACTGATAATTTAAAGGTCCTTACCACTATCTCCTACTTAAAGGGAGAACCCCGAATTTGGGCAAACTTGTTTTTTGAGAATAATGACCCCATCTTATACTCCCTTGATCAATTCTTTAAGGCTATGGGTCAGCTATATGACGACCCCTACAAACAATTATCAGCAGAAACCGCTATGCGCTCTCTGCGCCAGTCTAAGAGACCAGTTGAGGAGTATATAACAGATTTTAAAAAATGGTCATCTGATACGTTGTGGAACGATCTCTCCTTGCGGAATCAATTTCGCTTAGGGCTCTCAGAACCTTTAAAGGATGAGCTTGCCAGACAACCCCTACCTGACACTTTAGATCAACTGATTGACCTAAGCATCACACTAGACAGACGTTTAAGAGAAAGACGTTCTGAAAGACAACACACAGACTCCCCTTTAAAGCTATCTCAAGCTACTACACTACCCATACAAAACAAAACATCAACTAAGTCTACTACTGTCCCCATGGAGCTCGGGTTTATCAGAGGCCCATTAACCCCACAAGAAAAATTGAGACGAAAAGCTAATGATCTCTGCATGTATTGTGGGGGGTTGGATCATTCCGTCAGAGATTGTACCCAACTTCTATGTAAGAATGGTAAGCCACAGATAATACAAACCTGTTTGTCTGCCAAACAATCACTTACTAATCATTGTTCTCTACCAATTCTATTACAGTGGGAACACCACCGAATAGAATCTCAAGCAATCCTTGACTCTGGGGCTAGTCACAACTATATTGACCAACACTTTGTGCAAAAAAATAAAATACCACTTGTCAAAAAGTTAAACCCTAGTGTCCTCCGTTTTGTAGATGGTAACGAAATAACTTCAGGACCCATACACCACCACACTATACCCTTGAGAGTCACTACACAGACACATCATACTGAATTTGTCTCTTTTGATGTTATTCCATCACCCCACTTTCCTATTATTCTAGGTATTCAATGCCTTAAGAAACATGACCCTGATATAATATGGTCATCATCCACTGTGCTCTTTAAATCCCAGTACTGTACTGATACCTGTTTATACCATGATAATTTACTAGTTATGAATCCTGATACTGTACCCAGAGAATATTGGTCTTACTCAGATGTATTTGATAAAAAGGAATCAGAAACTTTACCCCCTCATAGGGTCTATGACTGTCCGATAGATTTACTACCAGGAGTTGATATCCCATATGGTCATATATTCCCTCTCTCAGAACCTGAACTAATTCATCTTAAAACTTACTTAAAGGAAAACCTTCAGAAAGGTTTTATACGTCCCTCTACATCACCTGCAGCAGCAGGTATATTCTTTGTGACCAACAAGGACCATTCCCTTAGACCTATAATAGTCTATAGGGAACTAAATAAACGTACCATAAAGAATAGGTACCCATTACCATTAATTCCCCAACTCATAGATAGATTAAGAGGTGCCAATTACTACACGAAATTAGATCTTAGGGGTGCTTACAATTTGGTACGAATAAAGTCAGGACATGAATGGTTGACTGCATTCCGTACTCGATATGGCCTCTATGAATACACGGTTATGCCGTTTGGTCTCTGTAACGCCCCTGCAACCTTCCAGTATTTCATAAATGATATCTTCAAAGATTTATTAGACCTCTTTGTAATCATATATCTAGATGACATCCTTATATATTCCTCCACTATCGAAGAACACATAAAACATGTTAAGATCATTTTATCACGACTTAGGGAGAATTCATTATATGTTAAATTGGAAAAATGCATCTTCCACACTCAACATATTAAATTTCTCGGCTATGAAATCTCCCCAGAAGGTATTCAGATGGAAAACAACAAGGTTACCGCCATTCTAGAATGGCCAACTCCTAAAACAAAAAGAGATGTACAGCGTTTTATGGGGTTCGCTAATTTCTATAGGAAATTCATAAAGAACTTTGCACACTTAACTAGACCTCTTACTAATCTTACAAAAAATGTTGGAAAATTTACATGGAATGATACTACACAGCAAGTTTTTGATTTCCTTAAAAAGGCATTCACCACTGCTCCCATCCTGAAATATCCAAATCCTGACTTACAATATATATTGGAGGTGGATGCTTCTAGTTATGCACTTGGTGCAATTCTCTCCCAGAGATTAACTCCGATGGACCCTCTACACCCTGTTGCATTCTACTCCAGAATCCTGAGTCCCCCTGAGATGAATTATGCCATCGGTGACAAAGAGTTGTTGGCTATTAAGGCCTCCTTGGAACATTGGAGACACTTACTTGAGGGTACACTGCTGCCGGTGTTAATTTACACTGACCACAAAAATTTAGAATACTTAAAAACCAACAGAACTCTTAGCGCACGACAAGTACGCTGGAATTTATTCTTATCCAGATTCAACTTTCTCGTTACTTACAGACCAGCACAAAAACACAAAAAGGCTGATGCCCTATCACGACACTTAGAAAATCCATTAACTACTCCAGAAGAAGATTCTCTCATTCCTGCTGAGAAAATTTTAGCTCTGACAACGGATCAAACTCAAGACTTCTTAAAAGAACAAAACCTGGATAGCACCAAACCCATAGATAAGCTCTCCCTGCGTCCTGATGGCTTATTGTATCATCAAGAACAAATCTATGTACCCTATTCTCTCCGTCAAACCGTATTAAGCTCTCTCCATGACTTGGCTCTCGTGGGTCATCCAGGAATCACCAAAACACAAGAATTAGTAAAGAGATACTTCTGGTGGCCTACACTATCACATGATGTCTTAGAATTTGTAAAAACTTGTAAAATATGCACTGTCTCCAAAACACCCAACACCTCACCCACTGGGGAACTTATTCCACTACCGACTCCGAAACGTCCATGGACTGACATAGCCTTGGATTTCATAGTCGATTTGCCACTCTCCAGTAGAAACAACACTATTCTGGTAGTGGTGGATCTTTTCAGTAAAATGGCTCATTTTATTCCGTTCCATAAATTACCCACTTCGGCTGAAACTGTGAAACTTCTAATAAATCATGTCTTCAAATTACATGGACTACCTGAAACTATAACCTCTGATAGAGGTACTCAGTTTACTTCCAAATTCTGGAAACAACTATGTCAAGCATTAGGTGTTTCGAGGAGATTAAGTACATCTTTCCATCCACAAACTAACGGCCAAACTGAAAGAACTAACCAATGGATAGAACAATACTTAAGATGTTTCATAAGCGCTAGACAAGATAATTGGGTGGAGCTACTACCCTTTGCCGAGTTTGCTTTCAATAACTCCTTCCATACTTCTACAAAATCTACTCCTTTTTACGTTAACTACGGATTCCATCCTACCTTTCATTGGGATGTCACATCTACAAACTCCTGTCCTGTGGTTAATGAGATGATAAACACCATTGCCGACTCTTTCTCAATAACTGAACAACATTTACGCTTAGCAAAAGATCGCTACAAAAGATATTACGATAGAAAAAGGATTCCGTCCCCTAACTATCAGGTAGGTGATTACGTATGGTTGTCTACACGCAATCTACGGTTGCCTTTTCCAACAAAGAAGTTATCATCAGCTTATATTGGACCCTTTCCCATCCTTCGAATTGTGAACTCCAATGCTGTCACTCTTACCTTACCTGCTTCAATGAAGACACATCCTACCTTTCACATAAGTTTACTCAAACCCTACCGGCCTCTACGAGACCATAATGACGGTGACATTAATCTGCCTCCCATTGCAATTGCCCAATCGGAGTATGAGGTTCAGAAGATATTAGATTCCCGTGCAGTGAGAGGTCGTGTACAGTATTTGGTACATTGGAAGGGTTATCCGGATTCGGAGAACTCTTGGGAGCCCTCTTCCAACCTCTCTGCTCCACGCCTCTTGGCTCAGTTTCACCGCCGTCATCCGGACCGTCCTCGACCTGATCCCCGGTGTTGATCCTTGGGGGGGGGGTCCTGTCATGATTATATATTATCCTAACTCTTTATACAACCTTGATTGCTAATATCCTTGCACCTATCTACTTAACCCCTCCCACGGACAAGGTATATAGGATCAGCTAACCTATTGTTAGTTGCTTAGAATTCTGTCTTGTGCTGCTACCAATCTACTCAGGACTCGCTCTCCTCAGCAGCTGCTGCACCTGACACAGGATCTCTGCTCAAACCAAGCCGGCTGTGACGTCACACACCACCGGAACTCATACCAGCTAATTCTAACTTCTCTACAAGGAATTACCAGTACCGGACCTTCGACTTCTCACTAAAGATTTCTCCTAAAACAGACTATCTAACTTTCAACTCAGTAAGATTCCAACTTTAATCCTTACCTCTATCGATCATCGCATTCCTCAGTCAGTACTGAACTTCTACTAAATGTTAAACATCTCATTACAAAAACCTTCAGTGAAAAGTTTAACAAAGATTTGAATTCAAAACAAGTAGATAAAATGATCTTACTAAATAACTGTTGTTATATGACATAACCTGATCAGTATTATTGTTTCAGTTTACCGTTATAAGTAATCACACATGTGTTATTTAAACTGACATAAAATTCACTTTGCTAAAACTCCTTATAAGTAATTTACTTCTACAACTACCATTCTCTCAACTTTATATTTTCTTTTGGTTCTTGGAACTGCACTTAGCATTCTCACACTTGTTGCTTAGATGCAGTTTCAGATTTAACCCTAGATTAACTGACAGACAGATATCATATTCCATATCAAACAACAGTTGCGCCCTTGTTACATATATGTTATTGATATCTGCCTTTCTACATTCATATATAATTCTTAAGCTGCAGTTGTGGTTCAAAATATATTTTCTCGTTCTTTTTCTGCCTTTTTAGGAAAAGCAGAATTAATTTGTGACAATGTCACAGTTTGTAATTTTAACTGCACCAACTGTAACTTTTATACTATAACAGTGGAAAGCCTCAGTAAAACAGTTTCTAGTCAAAATTTAAGCCAGCCATGTGTAAAAAACTAGGCCCCAATAAAGTTTTATATCCAATGCATATATAAAAACGATTAAACATGCCAGCAAACGTTTATATTGCAATATCATAAGGGTATTACCCCTGGGAGTAAGCATGATACCAGTCGTTATTAAATCACTGTATTGAGGCTTAACTTACATTAATCCGGTATCAGCAGCATTTTCTAGTGTTTTCCATCTCTAGAAAAAATTATAACTGCACATACCTGATAGCAGAATAAACTGCACGCCATTCTCTCGCTGAAGTTACCTCATCTGTGTAATCCCCTCAGACATATGTGAGAATAGCAATGGATCTTAGTTACAACCTGCTAAGATCATAGAAACCTCAGGCAGATTCTTCTTCTATTTACTGCCTGAGATAAAATAGCACAACTCCGGTACTATTTTTGATTGAAGAAAATAAACTAACTATATTTAACCACTCTCTCCTACAACATCCTAGCTTGTTGAGAGTTGCAAGATAATGACTGGCTATGACAGTTAGGGGAGGAGCTATATTACAGGTCTGCTGTGGGTGTCCTCTTGCAACTTCCTGTTGGGAATGAGAATATCCCACAAGTAATGGATGATCCGTGGACTGGATACACCTTACAAGAGAAAGTATAATATATAAAAATCCAGTATAAAACAGTTTAAAAACTTACTTAGAAGCTCCCAGTTTAGCTCTGTTAGACTCCCCTCCCCCTTCCTCTGCATATGAAAATACTCTTTACACAAACAGGAGCAAGCTGGAGTATGTATACATCAGTATTTTTAAAAAATAAAGCTGTAAAGGCTATATAAATGGATCATCTACAAAACATTTATGCAAAGAAAAATCTGAGTGTATAATGTCCCTTTAACAGGTTTTGTTTGCTGTGCAAACTGGTGTCAAGCAAATTCTGCATTCTAGGCATGCGTTTTAATCAACAATCTATTTTTTTTTTTTAGCTTCTGCTTTTAAAGGTCTAAAAATGGTTCTTATGTGATGTACTCTAACACCTCCTTACTCAGTACATCACCCTTTATTAATAACAGGTTTTAATTATATTAGATCATCTTGGGAATGTCATTTCAATTGGCATTTGAGTAATAACTTAAAGGGAGAGTAAATACCTTGTAATTATAAGACATTTCTGATGTGTTGCTATAAAATGACATATCAACCAAGTCTTGACGTTTTTAAAAGAAATTAACATTCCTTTTACTCAAATTGTTATTCCAAACTCCACAGACCATTTGCCTTATTCGGAGAAGCCAATCTAGGTTTTAGTCTGCAGACAACAAGGTTAACCACAGTCATATTTTAGTATAAAATGCATTGTTTTGCAGTTGTTATCAGTTAAAGTCAATTAGGGAAAGATATGTAACAGTATTAAACTTCAGAATTCAGAAGAGTGCTTTTCAATTTCTAAGAATGAGAAATTCCTAAATTTTCAGAGCTAAATTACATAAAAAAGGGCAAATTAAATAATGAAAGTATATTGCAAAGTTTGATCATTACATACGACTTAACATTCTATACAAAAAATCTCAAGGCGTTTACTGCCCCCTTTAAATTCTGACTTTAACAATATTCCCCCCCCCCAAATGAATTTGGTAATTCAGGTAATCAAGGGCATCTTATCAACACAAATCCTGTAGTATTGTCCTCAAGTTTATTATCATGAGTTTCAGAAGGTTTAGGACCATGTAGATGGCAGAGACCTAATGATGAAATAATTAAGTATTTATCTATATGTGTATATTAACATAAATATATATAATTAGAAAGATGATTACATTTGGGGGACACATGGGGGGCAGCCATTATCTGATGGACCATACCCCTACAGTAGCAGGAACATTCCAGCCCACAAAAAAGCCCACTTGTTCTACAATTTTAACTTCTTAAAAACCCTTTATGACCTGTTTAAAGTGGCACATATTGAATGTTAACACTGTCCTTTTGAGTATGTTCAGTTTACATGTTACTAAACCTAACCATTGGGGTTAAAGAAAAATTAAATCCCATTTTTTTAATTAATGAAATTTCACTTAAATATAATAATCAGAACACACATTTTGACCATGGGCGGCCACAGAAATGTTTCCAGGAGATGCAAAAAAATATCCTAACATAAAAATAGCAGTGGCAACGTGAAGCAGAGCTGCTCATCGTATGCATAAGCTGCAAATACTTTTATACATGGTGGCTCATTGGGGTCAAAAGAGTGACTTAAGTGAGTGTTTTTGCTTATATATAAGGAAGGTCTTGACATTTATACATACCTATCTTTCTATCTATCTAAGTATCTGCACTCACACTATTGCAGAAAACAAACTTCTGTCAGGGTGTTAAGTACAAATTTAAATACCCAAATCTCACTTAACTTCACAAGATTAAATTGAAAAATAGTTGCTTTATTTTGGTGACATTTTAGGGATATGATATACTTCATAAACCTACTTTTGGCCAGATTAAGAGTGCAGCAAAAATGTTTGAGCTCGAGCGATATCAGGTTTTTACATTCATATTACAAGTCGAAATTAAATGCGATTGCTTGAGCGCAATCACAATTTACACTAGAATGATTACTGCGACCTCAGAGCTCTGGTTAACTGTTTTGCGAAAAAACAAAGTGTCACAAAACACACCAAAAATACATTACAAACTACAGTTACACTCATAATAACACTATCTATCTTAAAAAAAATATTGCACAAAAAGTTATAAAGGCTCAAAGATATGAGATCTTAGGTGTTTGAAAAAAGAAGAAGGCAGGCAAAGGGCTTTAACATTGAGATACATACATATACAAATATGTATGTGTGTGTGTGTGTGTGTATATATATATATATATATATATATATATATATATATACATATGTATTTATATGTGCATGTTTGTATTTACAGACATATATACACATATAAACACATAAATACATATGTATACATATATAGAAATTTATAGAAAGTGTATACGAGCCCTTTGCAGTCATGTAGCTGAATACATGTAAAATCATATTTATGCAACATTCATATTTAATAAAGTGTTATACTGTGAATGTACTGTAAATATTTCACAATCCTATGTTCTGCACATAGGGGAATATGTTCTAAGTATTTATAAATATATATATTTCTATATATAGGTTTAGATATATATTATACAAAAATACCATATATATATATATATATATATATATATATATATATATATATATATATATATATATATATATATATACTTCACAAGCGAAAATAAAAAGCTGGCACATCTCCATAAGTTGTAAGTTAAAATGTTCTTTATTTGGGTC
The DNA here is from genome assembly GCF_027579735.1 of Bombina bombina. Lineage (NCBI taxonomy): Eukaryota > Metazoa > Chordata > Amphibia > Anura > Bombinatoridae > Bombina > Bombina bombina. The sequence goes on from NC_069504.1 coordinate 573,818,738, forward strand.
ACTTTAAAACAAGCAGGAATTGCAAAGCCAAGGAATACGCTTTACATGTTTCGGCAATTCAGCCTTACTCACGCTTATAAATAAGGCTGAATTGCCAAAACATGTAAAGCGTATTCCTTGGCTTTGCAATTCATACTTGTTTTAAAGTGACCCAAATAAAGAACATTTTAACTTACAACTTATGGAGATGTTTATTTTCGCTTGTAAAGTAATCAACTTTCCCTGACGGACACGGTACCTCCGAGTTACAGTGTGGATCAGCTGTCCTTGTGACGCCTTGCTGGGAGTTCCGTTACTGGGCAATCATTGGAGGAGTGTGACACGTGAAACCCGGAAGCAATCTGGAGCCCAGGTACAGAGACAGCAGGAGTGCATACTGAAGCAAACGCAAGCTGCTTTGTGCTGAGTCCTGTGGAGCAGATTTGTCTCATTACTGGGGGTGGTGAGTAACCGTCCTACGTTTTTTTGTGACTCTTTTCTGCTGTTTTACAGGTTGCACTTGTATTCAGGCTAGGTACATGGGAAACTGGGATTGTTTCTTATCGTTTATGCATGTGTATGCGCTCCTTACATTGTAATAACCGCAAACACACCTTCCAACATTACTGTGGACGGAGCTGGCTTGTGACTCATCTATTTACTGTTGCAAATATATATATATATATATATATATATATATATATATATATATATATATATATATATATATATATACAGTGTATATATACAGTGTATATATATATATATATATATATATATTTATGAATAATAGAACATATTCTTGTATGTGAAGAACATTGTAATGTGAAATTTTCATATTTTTATGTTGGGTTAGTGCACTTGATAATATGCGTTCGGGTCAACACGAGAGTTTTTTTCTCCATTGACTTCTATGGGGGAATAGGTTATTGCAAGCAATATTCTAAGTTCAGCTTTGAGCGCTTCGCGTTAGCGCAAAAGTGCTAACTTTTTACTTTCAACTCATAATACCAGTGAAACCCGACGTGCTAAATGTTTACATCTAGCACAATTAGCTCTCTAGCGAAAGCGCTTAATATCGCTCAACTCGTAATTTGGCCCTTTGTTTTTAAAACTGTTTAAATGATTATATGTATTTATGTTTTATGAGTTTGCAAGAATCATGATCACAGGCATTTAGGGGTTAAAATGAAGAATATAACACAAAGGACTGTTCACGTAACAATCAGTTCCTTTACATATGGAAACATAATAAAAAGCTACAGCAACTCAGACACTGATTTTATTAAATATAAATATTTTTTAAGGAAAGCATCTGATACGCTATCTGCTATGAGCAGTTGTGCCATGTAAATCTACTACTTGTTCCACTAAAGCTGAGCAAATCAGCAAGAATCTACTACTTGTTCCACTAAAGCTGAGCAAATCAGCAAGTCACACATCTCCCCCTCCGCTCCTCTACTGGTTCTGGGTTCAGAATTGTAAAATAAAAGGGGCAAAAATGTGGGTATAAAAAGTAGATTGAAAGCAGGAGGGTGATGAGACAGACCAGAGAAACGCCATCACCTGTCATTCTACTTAGCCCTCGTCTTTTGCTATCATGGGTTATCCAAACACTCAGAGGAAGCGTAAGGGCATAAAACCAGCAGCTAAAAAGAAGCCAGATTACAAAATGAACACACCTCTTATTTCACAGGATGATCTCTCAGTGCTGAAAGCCCACCCCCCCCCATCATCACTGCTAGGTTCCCCAGGGGAGTTACTTAGTTAGCACAAATAATGAGTGAGCTGCAGCTGTCACTGAAAGGCAGATGTGAGCTTTACACCTCTCTACAGCAAAAGCGTGCCTGACATTTTACTTAGAGACAAATACTGCTTGCCCCCCCCCCCCCACCCTGGACGCCCATGATTATGACTGAAGTACTATTTACAATACAAGAGTAAAATATAGAATTACCATGTGAAATGCTTGTGATAATACAGTTTGTTTAATGGTTTTACAAATTCACACTCTGGCACTTTTCTTTATTGGAATGGCTTAGAAAATTCTATTAAAAATCACCTACACTGCAATATGATGTTTTCCAACAGAAATGCTGGTTTACTTAGCTGGAGTCAAATTTGTTATTGTACAGAAAACTTAAAATGTTGTCTTATGTCCCTAAGCCCTGTATTTTTTACATTTATTTATACCCCTGATTAACAGCAAATGTGTACAACAATCATAATGTTTTAGCTTCAAAGCTAAATATCTATGGATGTACCAGGATATATACTTGGTTTTGTTTAATTGTACTGGAAGTCTAAAATAATAGAGGTGCCACTAAGTTGAGTCAACTAAAAGAGTGTGATGCGAATCTATCAATTCTAAAGTGCTACTGAAAATACATCCTAAAACAGGTGGAAAAAAACCATAAAATTTAACTACAGAATAAATTCTGTAACAATAATAATTGTTTAAATACAATATACAGAAACCCCAAACTCTACTAAACACTAGGCGGTTGATTTATTAAATGTCAAGCGGTAGCGAATCATGTCCACTCGACATTGCTAAATGCGGACAGCATACGCTGTCTGCATTTAACATTGCACAAGCATTTCTGGTGAAATGCTTGTGCAATTCCACCCCCTGATAACTGGCGGCCAATTGGCCTCCAAATGAGCAGCAGAAGCAGTGAAACAATGGGCCTCCGAAGCAGCATCCGCTTTTTAAAACATGGAGCCTTAGGAATTATGGGTATCTGTATATTGTATTTATAGAGGGTAAGTGGGCTTGTTTTGTATGCCTGATGAAAATCTAAGTACTGTGAAATGTGTTGCAATACATAGTTACATAATTACTTAGTAACATATTAACATAGTAGAAAAGGTTGAAAAATGACAAAAGTCTATCAAGTTCAACCTATACAGATCTTGAAATACTTACAAAAAAGCTCCAGTTGAGCTTAAATTAATCCCATTAAAAAGGTGACCCATTTAACACAAGCAAACATATCCCTGAATTCTGTTTCTAGCCAGAAATGTATCTAAACCATCTTTAAATGTATTGGCATTTACTACCTCCTTAGGTAATGAGTTCCACAATTTGATTGTTCTTACAGTGAAAACGTTCCTTTCCTCCAGCCGTAAATTGTAACCTCTTGTCAAACAATTTTCTTGGAATAAACATACCTTCTGCCATCTCTGTATATGGGCATTTAATATATTTATATAAAGTAATCAGGTCACCTCTCAAGCAACTTTTACATAGTAAATCATTGTATATACATGTATCCCCAGAGCTCCTAAAGGTTTAATAGGAAGGTTTTTTTGTCTTTATTAGCAAGGTAGATCACAGACATAACATAGATATGGGCGTTTCATGGGAGTTTGAAGGGCGTTCCACGGGAGTAACTTGTATTTTAATGGGGAAATATTGCTTTGAGTGTGTAATATTCAAAGCACTGCCCTCCTTGTTAAATACACCTTTTCAGCCATATCAGTCTCATCAGCTTTTCAGAGGTAAGAATTGACAATGTGTGTATTCTATAGAATGTACAGTGAAACTAATTTTACATAGGCAATTTAATTTTTAAAGTGTTCCTAGACAGAAACCATTTTTTGTTTCAGCGAATGCACAATCTATGTGGTGTAAGAACACATGAAATAAAGCCCCGCCCCTTCGATATTGCAGATCAGTTGTGATGTGGGTGGACTTGTGCTGAAGCTGTGATCCCCTTTGTTTCCTATGAGAGACATCACCACTCCTAGGAACAGAGAGGTTCAGCCCACTTTTTGGGAATATATCACCAGACCCACAGATTGTGAGGCAGGGGAGGCCACAAAGGTCATTTATTGTGGTTCTGATGATGTATTGATCATCGGGATCTCTGACAGAGAATGGAGTTTTAAAAATGTTCCAATTTACTTTTATTATCAAATTTGCTTTGTCTTCATGTTCTTTGTTAAAGAGATATCTAGATAGGTAGCTTGCACGTGTCTGGAGAACTACATGGCAAGACAAAAGTGCTGCCATCTAGTGCTCTTGTAAATGTATGACAATCTCCCAAAACTGCAGCCATATAGGGCTGCAGAGATGTGCACACTCCCGAGCACACCATCTACTTTTCAACAAAGGACATCAACTGAACAAAGAAAATTTGATAATAAAAGTAAAATGAAATGTTCTTTAAAATTGCATGCTCTATCTAAATCATGAATGAAACTGTTTGGGTTTCAGGTCTCCTAGAGGCAATATAAGCTTTTCTGGGTGCAGCTCACAATTGAACGATCAGTACTTAATTCTATACGTATAATATGTTATGTGAATTCTGGCCATTTGAGTTCTAGCATACATATTTCTTCATCTGAGCTACATATTTACATGCACAAACATGTTGTTTCATCAAATAATAAAACATAGTCACCCTTGACCTTTGGTATAAATAAAGTAAACTATAAGATTTTAATGTCTGAGTGAAACAGCTGCTGCAGATGTCACCATGTAAAGAGCCCAAGTGATTTGAATTCTTAAAAGGAGATACAATGCTGATATTTTACGTACAAATGTTACTTAAAGGGATACTAAACCCAATTTTTTTCTTTCATGGTTCGGATAGAGCATGCAATTTTAAGCAATTTTCTAATTTACTCATATTATCAATTGTTCTTTGTTCTCTTGGTATCTTTAATTGAATAAGCAGGAATGAAAGCTTTGTAGCCAGACTATTTTATGTTCTCTAAATATCAAAATAAAAAATGCGGGTTTAGTGTCCCTTTAAATCTGAGCAATTTCCTCCCAGACCATTTGACACTTGATATGTTGTTGTTTTTTTGCAAATCTAGGTTAAAGGACATAGTCTACAGGAAGCTGTTTGTCTTAAAGTAGATTTGGAACTTATAGGTATCATGGAATCAAATTAATGACTCAGGTTAAAAATGAAAACCATTAAAAAAATTATTATAAATAAATTAATTTAAAAATCTTTGCTGAGGTAAGTTTACCAGAATACATTTGTAACTTAGAAGCAAATAGGTGCAAGAAAAGAGCACCAGTCCTAGGAGAAGACATTGGTGGAAGAAACCCATGTGACGTAAGTACAGGACATGGTGAAGGTGCATTGTAGGTGCACTTAGGACATTGAATTAATAATAATAAGGGCAAATAACAAGGATCCAGGTAATTGTTTTTAGTTGCCATAGTGACGTTGTGTCCTGTATTTGTCAAGCCCTACAATAAAAAAAAACATATTATAATAGCCTTTATTCATGCAACACAGCATTCCCATCAATTCAATATCACTGCAATCAAGCAGTTCTAAACCTGTGTGGCAAGAAGGTCATCTGCTTTATGTATTTATCAATTTGCATATGTTATCAAAGCAATGATCTGACAAATTAGATGATACAGATTAAAGGTTTAGGAGGCAAATAAATCTGTAGTCTAGCATCAGTTGCCGGGTGTTAGATTGTTTAAACCACAGAATGCTGCCATAAGGAAAAAACTGAAGACATAGGCCTCTATTTATCAAGGTCTGTCAGACCTGATCAGACAGTGCGGATCAGGTCCGACAGACCTCGCTGAATACGGCGAGTAATACGCTAGCCGTATTCAGCATTGCACCAGCAGCTCACAAGAGCTGCTGGTGCAACGCCGTCCCCTGCAGACTCGCAGCCAATAGGCCGCCAGCAGGGGGGTGTCAATCAACCCGATCGTACTCGATCGGGTTGATTTCCGGCGATGTCTGTCCGCCTGCTCAGAGCAGACGGACAGGTTATGGAGCAGCGGTCTTTGTGACCACTGCTTCATAACTGCTGTTTCTGGTGAGCCTGCAGGCTTGCCAAAAACACAGGGCATCAAGCTCCATTCGGATGCTTGATAAATATGCCCCATAGGTTTTCATCTAAACAGGACCTGTTTTTGTAGCTCCTCATATAAGTCACAATTCACCATCTTTCTGAATAGTAGATGTATTATTACTATGCTAATTTACATTAATCTACACTGACATTAGCATGTCAGGTGACATTTGGGGCTAGTGAGTACATTCTTTTCTCCGGAATTTCATATTATTTCAAATCTGATAAACTTGAGTAATATACTTTACATTTAAAACTGTAATCATAACAAATCTCTTAAAACAATACGACAGAAAGGATCTAATTCCACAGAAACTTCATAAAGTAAATGTCTTAAAAATAATCCTATTATTGTAAATAATTTATTCTAGTGACTAGATGATCAATCCACATATTTCTGTCTAGATGATAACTTTCAGAAATACTACACTTAGCTCCATATGCATTGTTTCAATTCCTAATAGAAGATTCTTTTTAAATAACTTCTTTATTTATGAACGGGTCCTAAACATGAAATAGCAACCTCATACTTATTATATTTACTGTTGTTCATGGGGAGACCCTATTTTCTAAAGAGAATCTACCTTAAAATATGATATCTCTTATAGAGAAGCGGGGAGGGGTGTCCACTCTTTTAATTGATTGGTCTCATGCACCTTAAAGGGACACAAAACCCCAACATTTTATTTAATAGATCAGATACAGCATACAATTTTAAACAACTTTCCAATTTACTTCTATTATTTAATTTGCTTAGTTTTCATGGTATCCTTTGTGGAAAAGCATATCTAGATAGTCTTAGGAGGTGGGAGCTAGCTGCTGATTGGTGGGTGCACATATATGCCTTTTATTGTTGGCTTATCATTGTGTTTAGCTATCTCCCAGTAGTGCACTGCTGCTCCTTCAATAAAGCATACCAAGAGAATTAAGCAAAATTGTTAATAGACGTAATTTGGAAAGTTGTTTATGCTCTATCTGAATCATGAAAGAAATTGTTTTGAGTTCATGTCCCCCCCTCTAGTGCTAATGATGGCTCTGAGCCGTCACAGAGTTTCCCACTCAGGTGCTAACGATGACTCAGAGCCATCGCTAGCACTCTCCCACCTTGAGGGAGATCTGGGGGCTCCCACCCACTTCTACCCCGGCGATCGGGCCTGTATAGAGACAGGCATCACCGGGGCTTCACGTTTTGCGTGGTGACGTCATGCACAATAACGTGATGACGTCACCGCTCAACTTTATTAAAAAAAATACAATAAGTATAGGGAAAGGGGGCATGCTGCTTAGAAGCCTGTATCTCAGGCATCTAAGCAGCTATAGACCCTTAACATCCACCGTTGGAAAGGTAATCGCCTAATCTTTCCAATGGTATAACTCTTTGGGATGTGAAGAATTTTTTTTTTTTTTTAATTAAAATTAAAAAAACCCTCAAATCAGCTTAGCACTCAAAGGTTTAATGTAATAGGTGACTGAGATACATGTGAGGAATCTATTTATTGTAATGTAACACATTTATATAGAAGGGAAAGAGGTGATATAATGGAATCCTTCCCATATATATTAACGGATTTAACAATACATTTTGCAAAGAGCAACACCAGAATAATAGGTAATGATTAAGTTGGAGGTTACTAATTTGTATAAAGTCTAAGGAATTTGGCGGCGCTATACAAATAAATGATAATAATAATAATAATATTGCTTATTGTAATTAACCAATCTCTTTATATGACACTCATTAGTGATTGTGTTTACTGTCCCTTTAAAGTCATGTAGTCTTTCCTTTTATATCATATTTTTTAAACATTGTCTCCTTTATTATATCTTCTTTTAACAGTTTCTAGTTCATATAGGCATCATCAACAATAAATCAATAAGCCTGATTTGCTTTCACATTAACTGGAAAATAATTATTATAAACAAACAAGAAAAGCCTGTGAAAAATCTGATCTTATAGTTTCCATATTCTTACTAAATACATTTATAAGAAAAACAGTTTTTACAGTTATTTAATATCAATATACTTGGTGGCTTTACAAGTTAGAATTGTATAACTTTTAAAGGATTGGAATAGAACAAAATCAAGCAAACATGACCCAATTTTTGCATGGCAAACCCTAATGGATTGGGATGTTGGTTATGATATCCTCTGGTTGTTACAACTCTGACAGCTAAATTATTTCTAAATATATTACAGATGTTTTTTTTTTTTTTTGTTTGTTTTTTTTGGGGGGGGGGGGAGGTAAACAGACATCCCTATTCTGAATATACCAGCTTTTTTTTTTTTTTTAATGGGAGTTGTCCCTTTTAACAAGTTATTATTACAGTCCCAGGACTCACTTCCTGTTAAAATGTTGTTATATTATATTATATATTATAGGCATAACATGAAATGATCTAATGTGTTAGCATGTCATTTTATCACTAGCTATGGGGCAAAGCTATGTGTTTAACCCCTGCAAAGGAGAGTAAGTAAAAATGATGTATTGATTTTAATGTATAGCATCAGTGTGTGTACTTAGGATTACTGCAGTAACTTAAAGCATTTATTCATGCACATTTTATATTAACCCTATAAGTTACCCAGGTAGTATCCAAGCCATTATTTTCAGTGTCTGCATGCTACCCACTTGAAAAAGATGCAGCATTTCTGTAAAAAAAAAAAAAAAAAAAAAATACTAGATACTATCACATGAACATCTCCGTGTTAAAAATGAAGACATTTCACCTCAAAATTTCCTCAGTAGCAACATCCCATAATAAAAGGGCTCCATGGGGCCGATTTGGGGTCTCAGCGGATCATGTCCGACAGAAATCGATAAATGCCGAATTTATCATTGGACAAGCAGTTCTGTTGAACCGCTTGTGCAATACCGCCCCCTGCAGATTTGCGGCCAATCGGCCGCTAGCAGGAGGTGTCAATCAGCCCGATCGTATAGGATCGGGCGGATTGATGTCCACAGCCTCAGAGCAGGTGGACCAGTTATGGAGCAGCGGTCTAAAGACTGCTGCTTCATAACTGTTGTTTCCGGAAAGCCTGAAGGCTCACGTAGAAACAGGGGCACCAAGCTCCCAGAGCTTGATAATTCAGCCCCTAAGTACCCAGTCAAGATGCTTGTCCTGGGACTTGCAAGGAAGCGTGCATATGGCATGTGCAGGCACAGTCACTTTATTTTCTTTCTCAGTTTATGGAAGTTTACTAAGAAATCTCACAAGATTGTGGTGAAATCCCACAAGACAGTGCAAAACCAGTAAAGCAATGTGTGAACTCAGCACTGATAATGCTGATTGTTTTTTTTTTAATTATTATTATTATTATTATTATTATGCAAATGACAGTAAATTAAAAAAGGAATATCTGAAAGAAGCACTTACGTTGGTGAGCTGAGGAAATTTTAAGGTAAATGATGTTCCTTTTCTACACACAGATGTTCATGCGATTTTTCTAGGCAGCTTTTTAGGATACGCTATACCACATTCAAGTGATTTTGATTTGATTTATATGTCCATTCAAGAGTGCTCAGTGCCTCAGAGGACAGCATATCTGCCTCATTCTATAGTCCTCATAGGGTCATTGAAGTGATACATTAATGCAAGTGCATACGATCAAAATCCTTTAACTCCCCTCCTCCCATAAATATGTAACAGAAATATATACCTGCAATCCAACCTCTTCCTCAGCCCTT